>NW_027187313.1:5164274-5248935 GCF_028583685.1 Petaurus breviceps papuanus | reverse complement strand
ACACACACACACACACACACACACACACACACACACACACACACACACACACACACCAGTCCCTGTCCACCAGGAATTCACATAATATCAAGGGAGACAGCATGTAAACATATAAGTAAATACAAAGTATGTACAAAACAAATATATTTCAACTTAGCCATGGCGAGCAGGGAGGGAAATGAGAAAGGCACTTATGTGGAAGGTTTTGATTGTGAGCTTTAATAAAAACAAAGGATTCTAAGGGTCAGAGATGAGAAAATGCATTCTCAGCATTGAGACTAAAGGCATGAAGATGGAAGATGGTATGTCATGTGTAGCAACAAGAAAGCCAATTCAGATATAAAGTGTGAGACGGAGAGTAAAGCATCACAAGGCTACAAAGATAAACTGGGGCAAGGCTGTGGCAGACATTAAGTGCCAACCAGAAATGTTTGTATTTGTTCAAAAGCAATAGGGAGTCACTAGATTCACTGAGTGAGAGTAACATGGTCAGGCCTCACTTTAATAGTCCAGTAAAGTAGATTAGAGTAGGGAGAGATGAGACAGGAAGATCAATCAGAAAACTGTTAAAAGAGTCTAGAGAGGTGGCACAATGGAAAAGCTGTCAGAGTTGGAGTCAAGACCTGGACATTGAAACCTGCCTCAGACACTAATACCTATACTTATTGGTGTGTGGCCTTCAGGACATCACTTAATCTCTCTCAATCTCAGTTTCCTCATTCATAAAATGTGGACAGCACCTACCTCAGAAGGTTACTACAAGGATCAAATAAAATACACATAAAGCACTTTACAAACCTTAAAGTACTTTATAAATACTAGTGCTTATTCTAAGTTCTAGGAACCGTATTTTAAGAAGGAAAGTGATAAACTGGAGAGCATGTGGAGACAGGAAACTAAAGGCCTCAGGTTCATGTCCCATAATAATTGTTTTAGGGAATTAGAAATGTTCAGCTTAACAGGGAAAACATTTCTATGGACACGACAATTGTCTTCAAGTATCTGAAGAGCTGGCCCATAAAAAAGGAGAGAGGCTAGTAGTTTTGCATGGCCCCAAGAAGCAAAGCTAAAAGCAACAGCAATGGATAGAAATTGCAAAGAGGTAGATTTCAGGTTGGTTGTAAGAAAAAACTTCCTAATAATCTGTGCTGTCCAAAAATAAAACTAGCTGCCTCAGAAAGGTGTAAATTTTCCTCTTATTAGTGGTTTGCAAACAAAAGCAAGATGAATATTTGTCAAATTATTTTATAAAAGGGGACCTTATTCTGGTATGTCTTGGAATAAGTGAATTAACTATAATTCTGAGATTATATGACTATAACTGCTCAAATCAGTTACCATTCTAATATACCAATTATGTGTCTTAACTTCATAGTAGTCATACTCCCAACCCATCAGTAGATCTGTGTCAAAACAGAAACACACGTATGTGTACATACTCACTCTCTCTCTCTCTCTCTCTCTCTCTCTCTCTCTCTCTCTCTCTCTCACATCACCATAATCAATCCCAAGGCTTTGGACAAAAGACAAGTAACTACAAACCAAAAAGAGTGGGTTTTCCTATTACATACTATCTTATTCTTGATTTGCCTATCCTGTATTACTTGGACTTATACAGGTAAATAATACTAATGCATAATTCTGACTCAGTCACTGTCTTATGTCTTTATGCCTTTGCTCTCCAATTATAAGGTCCCATCCTTTGGGGCAGCACAATGGATCGAGTGCCAGGCCTGGAGTTAAGAAGGCTCCCCTTCCAGAGTTCAAATCTGTCCTCAGATACTTACTAGCTTGTAATCCTGGAGATGTCACCTAACCCTGTTTGCTTCAGTCTCGTCTGTAAAACAAGCTGAAGAAATAAAAGGCAAACCACTCCAGTATCTCTCCCAAGAAAAATCTCAAATGGGGTCATGAAGAATCAAACACGACTGAAAAATAACTCAACAAAAAGATTCTTTGGACAAGGACTATATCTTTACAAAGGAAAACTATATACAAACATATCTATGTCTCCTCTTCTATAAGATCAGGTGATTAGGCTTCAAGTATTCAATCTTTGATCCTATGAAATGATGTAGAGGGAAATGAGCAGAATCAGAACTACATATAAGAACTACAATACCATAAAGAGAAACAACTCTGAAAGACTTAAGAATTATGATCCATGTGACGAACAACTATGACTCCAAAGGACCAATGATGATGCATTTCCTAACAGAAAAGCAATGGACTCAAGGTGCAGAATGAGATATACATTTTGAGACAGGACCACTGTTTGGATTTGTTTTGCTTGACTGTGCTAATTTATTACAAAAGATGTTGGGGTTTTAAAAACATTTTAATGGAGGAGGAGAAACAAAAGTAAAGTTAATAATGATGTGATAGTGATAGTGATGACCAGACTTCCTGTCTAAATGAGGCTGCCTGAATTAAAGTCAAATAGGTGAGTTCCTTAACAGCTACTCCAGTAAAAAGGAAAAAAAAAAAAATTACACCAGGCTGAACGATGTTCAAGAAATATAATAAGGTTTTACTTTCAGGAATTTATGCTCCCTTGTAAGGGAATGCCTTATATTTGCCTCTTATATTCTGAGGAAAATGCTGAAGAGCATATGAAACTAGTGAAATGTTACTGTGCCATAAAAAAGGAAGAAAAGAGATCATTTCAGAGAATCCTGGAAAATATGAAATGATAAGAGAATGAAATTAACAGAAAAAAGACAACAATTTATAAAATGGTGACATTGTAAAGAAACAATTCTTAACATAAATAAAAAATAGAAAATTTAAAATATTTACCATATGAAACTAACTTAGAAAACAGGTAGACGACAAAAATTTAAGAATCACCAAAATCCTTGAAAACAAAGACAGAAGAAAAAAAATTGAACACTATATTGAGAAATCATAAAACTTCCCAGATCTACTAGAATCAAGGGAACAAAGTAAAAATAGAAAGAATGTGCCAATCACCTGTTGAAAGAAACCAGAAACAGAAAAGCCCTGGAAATGACATAGCAAAGATATTAATCTTGCCAAAAGGCAAAGAAAAAAAAATACTTCAACCTCCAGAAAAAAAAAATTCAAATCCCAAACAATCACAGTCACGATCAAACAAATCTTGGCCACAACTTACATAAAAGGAGAGAAAATCATGGAATACAATATATACAAAAAAAGCAAAAGATAAACACTTCAATCCAAGAATAACTTATCCTGTAAAAGTGTATAATCCTACAGCAGGAAAAATGAACTAACAGAATAGGGAACTTTCAATAATTCTTGGTGAAAATACCAAAGCTGACATATTATGAAATGCAAAATCTACAGTCTAGAGAAACATAGAACAGTAAATACAGAGAATAATTGAAAGGGAGTAAACGATAAAGAAGGAACGGGTTCTAATGGGGGAGTTTATTCTCCCTTCAGAATCTTATGTCTTCAAAGGGTTACAGAGAGAAGGAAATTAAAGAAATACAGGGCCTGAGTGAGGGTCTTTTTAGTTTTATTGGTTTTTTTAAATGAAAGAAAATGGACAGAAAAAGAACACACTGGAATAAATGGAGAAGACAAGAAAGAGCTTATATTTCAGATAAATGGGGCACATAAGAAGAAAAGTCGAAAAACATAAAGAAGGGGGTCTGAGGAGCTGTAGCACATAACCCCATCTTATCTGAACAAGACAAAGAAGGAATGAAAACACACGCATGTACACAGAGACATACAAGGTTTAATGTGTAACTCAACAGATAAACTGACATGTAAAAGGATAAATGAAATGGAGTTTTAAGAAGGAGAAGAGAATCAGGAAGGAACTATCCTGTGAAAAACTTCAATTTTTGAGAGTTTATCCAAAAGGAGAGATTAAAAATAGAGTCTAAGAAAGAAACTGAGGTCTTAGCTTAGTAAAGAAAGTAGGAACAAGAAGTAGGAAAAGACCATATAAATTATAGATAACTAGTATTGATCAAATTCCTTCATTGTCTCTATCACCTTCTTTTATAGAGTTCATTTCTTACATATCCTTAATCACTGAATGGATGTTGCCTCAGTCAAACTGAGACCTGTTAAAGACCTTAGCTTAAAAAGACCAAGGTCTCCACTGCATCTAGGGCCTCCCTCACTTAAATCCAATTAACCTGCATGGCATGGCATCACCTCCTGATGTCATGTCCTCTTCAAGAACCAAGGACAAAGACCAACAACAAAAACAACTTCATAAAGAAGGGGCTGGGAGAAAAAGAGGAAAAAGTATAAAAAGACATGATGAAAGAAAATATGCAAATTACAATAACGATGACTTCACCTAAAAAATGGAGAAGGGCAGCAAAATGGATTAGAAAACAATTTAACAATAGGTTGCTCATAGTAAACACTCACACACAAATTTACATACAACTAAAGAGAAGTTTAAGTAGAATATATTATACTTCGGGCAAACTAAAAAAATAGAGGTAGCAATCATAATCTGAGAATAGGAACATTAAAAAAATATATAACTAAAAGAAAGAAGCAGAAAAGTTATTATGCTTAACAAAAGAAAAGAAGGCAGGAAACAAACATCTATTAAGCACCTACTATTTGCCAGGCACTGCACTAAGTGCTTTACAAATATTATCTCATTTGATCCTCATAAAAATTGTGGGAGAGTGGTACTATTATTATCCCCATTGTATAACTAAGGGAACTGAGGCAGATAGAGGTTTAAGTGACTTGCCTGAGGTCACAAAGCCAGCAGTTGTCTGAGGTCACATTTGAACTCAGGTCTTCTTAACTCAGGGACCAGTACTCTATCCACTGTACCACCTAATGCCTCTAAAGTTATCATAGATAATGAAATAACATCAATATTTAATATACATGGGGGCAGCTAGGTGGTGCTGTGAATAGAGCACCGGCCCTGGAGTCAGGAGGACCTGGGTTCAGATCCGGCCTCAGACACTTCACACACACACACACACACACACACACACACACAAAACTAGCTGTGTGACCTTGGGCAAGTCACAATCCCAATTGCCCTCCAAAAAGCAAAAAAAAAAAAAAAAAGTTGATATATATGTAGCGAATGGAATAGCATCTAAGTTCTTAAAGAAAAAGTTAAATTACAGAGAATACATAGAAAAAAAGTACAATATTTGGGGACCTGAACATACCTCATTTTATACCTACAAAAATCTAACAAAATGATAAATAAGAAGTCAAGGTCCTAAAAAGAAATCTAAAATTCTATACTCTTCATTCTAAAAATCTAGAATAAATCCTAATAAACCTATCAGAACAGAAATCTAAACTTCTATTTGGAATCTAAAGAGACATTAAGAAATCTATCATTTAGATATGATATAAGATACCTTCCACAACTATGCATGGAGGAAGAGTTCTTGACTATATAAAGAATAGAAAGTTTAATAAGAGCCTAAATGAACAGTATTGATCATATAAAACTGAAAACTCTATACAAACAAAAGTAATGCAATTACAAGACAAATAATTAGCAAGAGAAAAATTTTTGCAGCAAATTTCTCCAATAAAGGCCTGATATCCAAGATGTACAAGGAACTTATATATGCAATGTGTGTGGAGGAATATTTATATGTTTTTGACCATTTATCTACTAAAGAATAGTTCTTGTTCATATATATGTATATGTGTGTGTGTGTGTGTGTGTGTGTGTATATATATATATATATATATATATATATATATATATATATATGAAAGAGCCCATGGGAGAGGAAAAGTATAAAGATGCCAAAAGAATAAAAAATATCAAGAGCAAGATTCCAGACAAGGCAGGAATGTTGTATTTATTGTAATTCCTGGAAAATCTTTAATTATTATCATATATACTATGTAATAATCTTTTAACTAATTAGGTTATCTAAATTACATCCCTAGTAATATAAATCTACTCTAACATATTAATTTTTCCTTACCATATAATTTAATCTTTAAAAAACACATTACTACATCTTATATAAATAAGACTGTACAATATGCTATTATGGCAAGCAGTTTAGATTCTGAACCCACTAAAGCTATTCAAACTCAACAGGTTCCTTCCTACTTTTACTGATGCAAAGACAGAACTGAATTTAATTTTACATCTCTCTAATCAAAATAAAGTTCTGTAAGAAGAATGAAAGCTGAGAATATCTACTTATATAAAGTTACCTTATAATTAAATTCGTATGAAGCTAAAATAATATTAATTGACAAAATACCTTAAGGTTTACAAAGTACTTCACACGTTACCTCAGCTGATCCTTACAACAACCATATGAATAAGGTGCTATTATTATCCCCATTTTACAGATTAAAAAACAAAAAAAACAAAATTGAGGCTTAAAGAGGATAAGAAACTTGCCCAGCATCACAGAACTAATAATAAGTTGCTGAGGAATCTTCCTTATACCAAGTCCAGCACTTTATTCACTGTGCCACCTAGCTTTGCTCAAAAAGAAATAAAAAAAAAACAAACCAGACAACCACTACAAAAGCAATATCCACTAATCAGACATATACATTATAAAATAAAAGAAAATCCAGGAGATCACACAAAATAACTAGGTTAAACAGTTAAAGTATTGCTTTTCTAACAGGTTTTCTAACAGTCTTCTAGCAATGAAATACTAGAGTTGTCTCTAACATGGCATCTCTAAGAAAGTCAAAATCTTAATTATCAGGTCACACAAATGAGTGGCATCTAAAAGAAAACATTTCCAAATACTCACCTAAGAAGTTAGGGTAAAGATGGTCAATATTATCCACAACATAGTTACACTTGGGACACCTATTATTGTCTTCCAGGCTTTGATGGATACATTTATAGCTATTGGTAAGAAATGAAAAAAGAAAAAAATTACATCAATGACATGTTATATGCTAAAAAAAAAGTTATAGTCAGTTGTATGATTTTTTAAAATTTGTTTAGCATTTTATATTTTTCCCCAATTACACATAAAAACAATTTTTGAGATTCATTTTTAAAACTCTGAGTTCCAAATTCACTCCCTTTCTACCTACCCACCCCCCTCATTGAGCAGGTAAGCAATTCAACATAGGTTATACATATGTAATCACACAAAACATATTTCCATATTAGTTATGTTGTGAAAACATAAGACAAAAAAAACTCAAGAAAAATAAATAAAGTTTAAAAAAGCAAGCTTCATTCTGTATTTAGACATCATCAGTTCTTTCTCTGGGGATAGAGAACATGTTTTATCATAAGTCCTTCAGATTTGTCTTAGATCATTATATTGTGAGAATAGCTAAGTTATTCACAGCTGATCATTTTACAATATTGCTGCTACTTTGCACAAAATACATGTCACTTTGCATCAGTTTCTGTAAGTCTTTCCAGGTTTTTCTGAGAGCATCCTGCTCATCATTTCTTACAGCACAAAAATATTCCATCACACTAACATACCACAGTTTGTTCAGTCATTGCCCAATTGATAAGCATCTCCTCAATTTCCCATTCTTTACCACCTGAAAAGACCTGATATATTTTTTGCATATCTAGGTCCTTTTTCTTTTTGTTTTTTATCTCTTTGGGATACAGACTTAGTAGAGGTATTGCTAGGTCAAAGGGTTTTAGAGCCCTTTGGGCATAATTCCAAATTGCTCTACAAAATAGTTCAATCAGGTCACAATTCCACAGTGCATTAATGTCATTTTTCCCACATCCCTCCAATATTTGTCATTTTCCTTTGCCATCCTATTAATCAATCTAATAGGTATGAAGTAGTGATTCAGAATTGTTTTAATTTGCATTTCTCCAATCAATAATGATTTAGAGCAATTTTTCATATGGTTGTAGCTAGCTTTGATTACTTCACTGGAACATGGTTCATCTCTTTTGATCATTTATCAATTGGGGAATGGCTCTTAATTTTATAAATCTGACTCAGTTTTCTATATATTTTAGAAATGAAGCCCTTATTAGAAAAACTTGCTTCAAAACTTTTTCACAGTTGCAATTGCTAATTGTATTTCCCTCCACGGTATTTCCCCATTTATTGTATTCTTTCTTCTTTTTACCCTGCCCCTCCTCAAAAGTGTTTTGCTTATAACTACTCCCTCCCCTAATCTGTCCTCCCTTCTATCACCCCCTCTTTTTTCCCCCTCCCCTATAACTCTCCTCTAGGGTAAGAGAGATTTCCATACCCCAATTGAAGGTGTGTTATTTCCTCTTTGAGCCAGTGAAGTTCACTTACTCCCTTCTCATCTCCTCCATCTTCCCCTCCACTATAAAAGCTTTTCCTTGCCTTTTTTATGTGAAATAATTTGCCTCATTCTACCTTTCCCTTTCCATTTCTCCCAATGCATTCCTCTGTCACCCCTTAATTTTATCTTTTTAGATATCATCCCTTCATATTCAACTCACACCTGTGCCCTCTGTCTATATATACTCCTTCTAAATGCCCCAATAATGAGAAAGTTCTTATGAGTTACAAGTATAATCTTCCCACGTAGGAATGTAAACAGTTTAACCTTATTAAAGTCCTTATAATTTCTCTTTCCTGTTTACTTCTTTGGGCTTCTCTTGAGCTTTGTATTTGTATTTTCTATCCTGCTCTGGTCTTTTCATCAAGACTGCCTGAAAGTTCTCTATTTTGTTGAAGTTTTTTTTCCCTCTTAAGGATTATACCCAGTTTTTCTGGGTAGGTGATAGTTGGTTGTAATCCTAGCTCCTTTGCCTTCCAGAATATTACATTCCATATCATCCAATCTTTTAATGCTGCTAAATCTTGTGTTATCCTGACTGCAGTACCATGATACTTGAACAGTTTCTTTCTGACTGGTTGCAATATATTCCCCTTGACATGAGACCTGTGGAATTTGGCTATAATACTACTAGGAGTTTTCATTTTGGGATCTCTTTCAGGAAGTGAACTGTGGATTGTTTTCCATTTCTATTTTACCCTCTAGTTCCAGAATATCAGGGAAGTTTTCCTTGATAATTTCTTGAAAGATATCTAGGTTCTTTTTTTTTTTTGATCATGACTTTCAGGTAGTTCAATAATTTTAAAATTATCTCTCCTGGATCTATTTTCGAGGTCATTTATTTTTCCAATGAGCTATTTAACACTGTCTTTTATTTTTTCATTCTTTTGGTTTTTTATTGTTTCTTGATTTCGCATAGTCATTAGCTTCCATTTGCTCAATTCTAATTCTTAAGGAATTATTTTCTTTAGTGGGCTTTTGTACCTCTTTTTTCATTAGGCAATTCTATTTTTCAATGCATCCTTCTCCTCACTGGTTTTTTTGTGTACCTCTTTTATCATTTGACCTAGTCTATTTTTTAAGGTGTTATTTTCTTCAGTACTTTTTTTGTGTGTCTCCTTTTCCAAGCTGTTCACTCTTTTTTCATGATTTTCTTTTATTACTCTCATTTCTCTTCCAACTTTTCCTCTACTTTTCTTACTTCATTTTCAAAATCCTTTTGGGTCGGATTTTCTGTTGTTTGCTCACTTTCCCAGTCTATTTCTTTACTTTTAACTCATTACAGTGGAGCTCTGCTTCAAGGATGGAAGGTACACTATCCCGAGCTTCAGGATTTTTTTGTAGCTGTCTTTAGGGCTACTTCTAGAGACCTGTAAGTTTTTAGTTCTTCCGAGGTGAGTGTTTACTGCTCTCCTGGCCTATGGTCTGGCCTGAGAGTGACCACAAGTGCTCTTTTCTGTTGTGGGTCTCTACTCCACTGCAGCCTACAAGCTCTAATGTGCTAGTGCTCCTCCTTGCCCTGGCACCGTCACCCAGATTCAAGTATGGACAAAGCAACAGTCCTACCCCCAGTGCCAGAAAAAAGACCCTTTAATCTCCTTCTAATCAGCTTTCAATTCCCTTGCTGTCTATGGGCTGAGAGCTCCAGAAGCAGTGCTGCTGCTGCAGCAGATTCAGTGGCTCCCAAGGCCTGCTCTGGGTTTGCTGGGGCCCAGTCTGTACCAGAACAGCCTGCACTCGACTGCACTCCACTATCATCCCAGTGTGACATACCTTCCTGACGAACTTCTAAGTTGTCTCTGACTGGAAAATATTTTACCCTGTCCTTCTGTGGGTTCTGCTGCTACATGAATTGTTTTATGGCATTATTTAAAGGTGTTCAGAGGGGTTTGGGGAAGATTTCAAGCAAGTTGCTACCTTTGCTCCACTATTTTGGCTCTGCCTCTCAGTTACATGATTTTATCCTTAGAAAGCCAACATGAGTTTTTGCATAGCTAATTTGTAATGCTCAACTCAACAAAGCACACATTTAAAATCACAAATCTGGAAAATTACTGTTACTTCCTGAGTGAGTTATCCCAAAGTTATCCCAAAGCAAAAAGAGGTATAGGAAACAGTGTTGGTGCAGAGTGATGGGCTTTAAGGTAGAGGACCCAGGTTTGAATCCCAGCTCTGCCATTTAATATGTGTAACCTCTGGCAATTCACTGAACTTCCTTGGGATGCAGTTTCCTCAATTTTATTTTATTTATTTATTTTTTAAAGCAATCAGGGTTAAGTAACTTGCTCAAGGTTACACGGCCAGTTATTTCTGGGTGTGGTGCTAAGTATCTGAGCCCGGATTTGATCCCCAGGTCATCCCGACACTGGGGCAGGTGCTCTTACTCGCTGAGCCACCTGGCCACCCCTAAGCAATTGAGGTTAAGTAACTTGCTCAAGGTTACACAGCTAGGTGTTTCTGGGTGGGTACTAAGTGTCTGAGCCCAGACACTGGAGCCGGTGTCATTCTGACACTGGAGCCGGTGCTCTTACTCGCTGTGCTACCTGGTCGCCCCTAGTTTCCTCAATTTTAAACTGAGGGGGTTGTACCAGAGGGCCTCTGAGGTTCTTTTCAGCTCTAGAACTATGATCCTATGAGGTTGCTCTAGGGATCTCTAAGGACCTTTCCAGTTCTAAAAGAAATAAAGTATATTTTAATATAGTTCTAAGGTTATCAAATTGAAATTATGACTAACCAAACTTTTAAAAAGTTTTCTCCTGAACAAGAATCCAATCTAATTCACACTAAATAATGTTAAGTACCTGCCATGTGGAGGGCACAGTGCTAGCATATGGAGATCCAAAGACAAAACTGAAAAACAGTCCTGCCCTCAAAGACATTACATTCTGCTTGGGGTTATGACATAGAAACAGATCAATCAATAAATTATAATTTGAAAAAGGTAAGAAAACTACTAACTAGAGAGTTTATGGAAAAAGTTTTAAGCAGGAGGCAAAATGTGGAAGATGAACCAGATGAGACATCTTAAGGTCTTCTCCTTTAAAACTACAATCCTATTATATAATAGATGAACCTTGAAAGAAGCTAAGACTTCTGAGGTAGAACGAAGGAAGGAATGCATTCCAGGTACGTAAGTATGGATAAAAGGAGATGCAAAAGCTAAGACAGGAGAGTAAATGACAAATCCATATAACATAAAGCAACCCACCTAAGAGAGAACATTGAACATATAAAAGGGAATAATATGAAGTACGTCTAGATAGAGGAAAAGGGCTGGAATCAGGAACATGAAGGACTTTAAATGTTATCCTGAAGAGTTGGTATGTTGACCTATATGGATGAGGAAAACAATGTACATTCTTAAGCAAAGCTGTGCCATGCTCACATGCTTTAGGAAGATTATTTTGGTAGTTGTGGGAAGAATAGACTGAGTAGGGGAACCTAGAAGCCAGGAGACCAATTAAAAAGCTATTATAAAGTTAACAGCTAAGAAATAATGAGGACTTGAGTTAGGAGGGTGGTTATTCAAGTAAAAAGATGATGACAGATGCCAAAGATGCTGGGGGAAGCAGAATCAGCAAAACTTGGCAACTTACTGGGCTTAAAGAAAAATGCTAAGGAAAAAATGTTTTGAAGCAATGAATCGTAAAGAGAAACCTATTTCATTCTATGTCCAAATTCCAAATACTTGTACTTTGTAATGTCTTCCTCCTTTCTCCCTTAAAAAACAAACAAAAACATACATGCATTTCCCTCAAAACCTACTTACTACACTAGTTTACTAAAAGGTTCAAATTTTTCACTTTCTTCCTGGAAAGAAAAGGAGGAAAGAAAACAAAAACAAACAAGCAAACAAAAACCCTAACCCTTGTATCCCAAAGAGATTATTGAAGTGGGAGGAGGACCCATATGTACAAAAATATTTACAGCAGCTCTTTTTGTGGTGGCAAAGAATTAGAAATCAAGGGGCTGCCCATCAATTGGGAATGGCTAAACAAGTTGTGGTATATGAATGTAATGGAATACTATTGTGCTATAAGAAATGAGGAGCAGACAGACTTCATAATAACCTGGAGAAACTTAAATAAACTAATGTTGAGTGAGAAGAACAGTACCAGGAGAAATTTGTTCACAATTACAGACACAAAATATGTGTGACACTAACTTTGATAGACTGGAATCCTCTCAGCAATATAAGGTTATAAAACAACTCCAAAAGACTCATGATGGAAAGAGATATCCACACCCAGAGAAAAGAGCTACAGAGTCTGAATGCAGATTGAAACAAACTCCTTGTTCTCTTTCTTTTTCTTTTGTTTTGATTCCTCTTTCCCATTGTTCATTTGATTGGTTATAATCCTTTGTAACCTGACTAATATTTAATGTGAAGATATATGTAGATCCAATATTTGATTGCATGCAGTCATGGGGAGGTGGGGGGAGGGTTGAAACTCAAGGGACTGTGGAACTGAATATTGTAAACTAAAAGTAAATGAATTAATTAATTAAAAAAAAAAAAAACTAACTAAAGTTAGGTGCAGAACAGGCCAAAACCTGGTATAGAAATCTCCTCTGGTTAAAATAGCATGGTATCATCTGGCATAAAATCTCTCCAGTCCTCATCTATTGCTCAGATATGGCATATTCATTATCTTTCCAAATATTCTTCCTCTCTCCAGACAATGTCAAAGACCTACATTGATCAGTTCTTGGATCAACTCTTATTCCTAACTTTATGCCAAGAAGATAAAAAATGGTGAGCAACTGCTAGGCAGAGCGAAGATGGCTGAGTAGAAGCACGACCTTCCCGCAGCTCCAGCTTCCACCTTCCCCAATCCATGTAAAAAGGGGACTCTAAACAAACTTTGGAGCTGCAGAACCCACAACATGACACAGAGAAGCTAACCTCCTGCTGAGGACAGCCCAGCAGGCCAGCAGGAATCAGCCAGTGCAGTGCTCTGGGAGCTGAGCCCAGGCCCACACTGAGGCTTTAGCCCCAGGGTGGGCCTGACCAGCTGCCAGCCAGAGGGACTGCAGATCAGCAGCAGCAGTGGCAGTTTCCAGATTTATCAACACATAGATGCAAAGGACAAAGTGAGAGGTCAGTGCAGTCTGGACTTTGGGACCAGTAAGTTGGAGTGCATGGCTTTTACCCCCGGGGCCAGAGGCCGCTGAGACGCCCACACAGCCAGCCAGTGCCACATGGTGGCTTCAGCTCCTGGCCTGCAGAGTGTAGGGGGACCAAGCATTAGCCTAAGGGGTAATGGCTCTTGCTTTAACCTGCTTGGATCTGGATTGCAGTCTAGGGTGGAGGTCCTGGGGTGTGTCCAGCTTGCCAGAGCATGTGGAGACCTCAGAGAGGGCACCCATCTAATACCTCCGGCAGCTGAGAAAACCCCAGCTTTTGGGACAAAAGCTCCCCTGTCTGGTGGCAGAGTCCTACTGTGGCAAAAAGCCCAAAAGTCAAGTCATTGAGTGGCAAAATGAGCAGGCAAAGGAAACAAAGCAGACAGGAGATTCCAACATTACACTCCTATTTTGGGGACAAAAAGGATCAAAGCATGGAACAGGAGGAAAACAGTGAAGTCAGAACTCCTGCACCTAAAGCTTCAAAGGAAAATACAAGCTGGTTACAGGCCATAGAAGACCTTAAGAAGCAGATAAGAGAAGTGGAAGAAAAATTGGGAAGCGAAATGAGAACAATGCAAGAAAATTATGAAATGAGAGTCAACAGCCTGATTGAGGAAAATAATACCTTAAAAAACAGACTTCACTCAAATGGCAAAGGAGGCTCAAAAAGGCAATGAGGAGAAGAATGCCTTAAAAAGCCGAATTTGCCAGATGGAAAAAGAATCTCAAAAGCTCAATGAGGAGAATCATTGTTTCAGAATTAGATTGGAGCAAATGGAAGCTAATGACTTTATGAGAAATCAAGATGCTGTTAAACAGATCCAAACAAATGAAAGAATAGAAGGCAATGTGAAATATCTCATGGGAAAAACCACTGACCTGGAAAATAGGTCCAGGAGAGATCATTTAAAAATTACTGGACTACCTGAAAGCCGTGACCAAAGTAAGAACCTAGAAATCATCCTCCAGGAAGTTCTCAAAGAAAATTGCCCTGTTTTAGAACCAGAGGGCAAAATAGAGGTTGAAAGAATCCACCGATCACCTGCTAAAAAAGATCCCAAAAAGAAAACTCCTAGGAATATTATAGCCAGGTTCCAGAATTCCCAGATTAAGGAGAGAATATTACAAGCAGCCAGGAAGAAACAATTTGAATATTGTGGAAACACAATCAGGATAACACAGGATCTGGCAGCTTCTACACTGAGGGATCAAAGGGCTTGGAATATGATATTCCGGAGGGCAAAGGAGTTGGGATTAAAACCAAGAGTCACCTACGCAGCAAAACTGAGTATCATGTTTCAGGGGAAAATATGGTTATTCAGTGGAACAGAGGACTTTCAAGCATTCTTGCTGAAAAAACCAGAGTTGAATAGAAAATGTGACATTCAGATACAAGAAGCAACAGAAGCATGAGAAGGTAAACAGGGAAAAGAAATCATAAGGAACTTATGAAAGTTGAACTACTAACATTCCTACATGGAAAAACAATAATTGTAACTTATGAAACTTTTCTCAGTAGTTGAAGGGATTAGAAATATATATATATATATATGAGAGGTGGCCAGGTGGCTTAGCAAGTAACAGCACCAGCCTCAGTGCCAGGATGACCTGAGGATTGAATCCAGGCTCAGATACTTAGCCCTCCTTTCTCTTTTTTCTTCTCTTATATATACTCTTATCTTGGGAATTTCATACTCATATATATACTTATATACTCTTATCTTGGGAATTTCATTAACACCCATGATTAAATTCTTATCTTGATAATATCCCTAAGCTACTGAATTGCCTATCATCTAGTGTGAAATCACCTAAAACTCAGCATGTCCAAAACAGAACTCATCTTTCTCCCACTCCCAAACCTATAGCTGTTCCAAACTTTCCTATTTCTTTCAAAGGCACCATACCTATTCCAGGCTTCCAGGACTGCAACTTTGACATTAACTCCTAACTCACTCTCACTTCCCATAACCAAGCACTTGTCAAATCTTGCCATTTCTACCTCTACAATATTTCTTGCATTTGACCTCTCTGAAAACACATAGCTGCGTTAAATTCAGGCCTCAAATTCAGGCCCTCAGCACTACTCAGCTAGAATCACCTAATTGATCTACCTACCTCAAGTGTTTCCCCACTCCAGATCAAGCTATACATTTTGGCCAAAATGATTCTCCTTAAATGCAGAACAGATCTTATCACTCTCTCACTTGATAAACTCCAGTAGATTCCAATTTCCTTTAGAATAAAATAGAAACTACTCAGTTCCATTTTTAAAGCCCTTCATAACCTGTACTTAACTTATCTTTCCAACCTTACTGGGCTTAATTCCCCTCCTCCACACTCCACATAATGCAATTCAGTCAAACTAGCCTTCCCTCTGTTCCTCATACAACACTGATTGCCAAACTCTGGGTATTTGCACAGGAAGTTCACAATTCCTGGAATAAACTCCCTCCTCATCTCCACTTTAATCAATCCCTCTCTTCCTTCTAGAGGCAGGTCAAGCACCAACTTCTATAAGAAGTCTTTCCTGATTCCCCAACAGTTAATGTCTTTTCTTCCAAAATACCTTGAAAAACTACTTTGTATTTATTTGTATTCACTCTCTCTATATTTATTTTGTATATACTTGCTGCCTCCCAAATTAAAATTTAAGCCCCTTCCAAGTAGAGATTTTTATTTTTTGTCTCAGAATAACCATATGTGGGTCTGACATACAGTTGGGGCTTACTAATTGCTTATTTATTCTAGCTTAAAAGCCATCGGGGAGGTAGGTGGCATAGTGGATAAAGCACTGAACATGGAGTCAGGAAGATCTGAATCCGAAATTGGCCTATAGTAACTAGCTGTACGAACCTGGGCAAGTCACTTAGTTTTTCTCAGTTTTCTCAACCATAAAATGGAAATAAGAGCACTTACTTCACAGTTGTTGTCAGGATCAAATGAGATCATATTTGTAAAGCACTTAGCATAGTGCCCGATACACAGTAGACACTAAATAAACGCTTCTTCCCTTTCCCCATCTCTACCCCATCTTGAATACTTAAAAGTTTTCATACCATCCTACCAACTTTAAGCAGAAGTAGTAAATTTATCATTCCAAACTATACTTTTTGGGAAACAATTAGATAATTTGGGAATGCTATTTTCAAAATCAAGTTGAATCTGAAGACAATTAAAATTCATTTAATAACCCCAAAACAGAAACTAAAGGTTAAAAACTCCAAAGTAAAGGTTCAGGTAGATAGAAATAA
Organism: Petaurus breviceps papuanus; assembly: GCF_028583685.1. Taxonomy (NCBI): domain Eukaryota; kingdom Metazoa; phylum Chordata; class Mammalia; order Diprotodontia; family Petauridae; genus Petaurus; species Petaurus breviceps. The sequence goes on along the minus strand of NW_027187313.1, from coordinate 5,232,316 downwards.
CTAAGCCTAAAATAAAATGGGAATTATGAAAGCACTAAACATCAATAAAAGTTAAATACCAGTATTTGTATTCAAGCTATATTCACTGCCTTGAGGTAAAAGACATGATAGGAAACTTTTTTTTAAATCAATCTACAGGGTTAAGGCAAATCTAGTCATTTCAAAGAGACTACTCACTTTAACTGGACTTTTACCTTTCTTTGAAATTGCTGAAATGTAAACAATGTGTAAGACGGGAAAGTGAATGAATTCAGTTAGAAGTCCCTAAAACACTATTTCAACAAACAAAAGTATCTTACCAGAAACTGTGGCCACACTTCGTCATATATGCTTCTTCAATCATATCAAAACAGATGGGGCTAAAAGAAAGCAAAAAATTAACATGACAAGTTTGTTTTCTTAAAAGCAAGTACAAAGTAGCACAATTTTAAAGAAGAATCAGTGATAATACCAGAAAAATAAGAAAAAGCATGATTTTCAGGATGCCTATCAACTTTAAATAACTTCACCTTCCAAACTTCACCACTCTAATTATACTGATGCTTATGATGCTGACTCCAAAGAAGGGTAAAATCTTGAAACCTTTTCTACATTACAATAAAGTGAATAATGTTTTGTATATTTTTTGAGAGGCAGTATAGTGTTCTGGAAGTAGTATAAGAAAAGACTTGGATTCAAATCTCACCTCATTCACTTAAGAGTTATCTGAGTACAGACTTCCTTAAGACCTTAGCCATCTGATAAATGGTGATAAGAAAACTAGCGATGTATAATGGAAAAAAAACTGAGATGGTAATCCAGAGACACCAGAGTTCTAATTCTAACCAACAGTATTAACTGTGTGCCCACAAGCAAACCACTAAACCTCAAAAAGCATCAGCCTCCTTTTTTAGAAGATGGGTAAAAACAGCACCTACCTCAAAGGGTTGCTATAGGATGATCAAATGATATGTTAAGTTCTTTGTAAATCTTAAAAAGTATTATATTTTAGTTGTATTCTATTTCTTTGACCTTTAAGCCACCCATAATATTTATGCTAGCTCTCCTTCAACTATTGTTTTGAGAAACAGTATGAATACTATATAAGAAAAGAAATGGATTGAAGTCAGAAGATCTAAGCTCCAATCCTACTTCCACGACTTATTAGCAGTATGTCTTGACCTCCCTGAGCATGGTTCCTCACCCTATAAAACAAGAAAAATAATATCTGTACAATCTCCTTCATAAAATTACTGTCAGTTGGTCAAAGCTCCTACTAGGTGTCAGGTACAATGCAAAGCACTGGGGATATATATAAGAAAGACAAAAACCAGTCCCTACTCTCAAAGAGCTCATCATTCACTGTGGAAGAAAACATTCAAAAAACTAAGTACAAACAAGATACATACAGAATAAACTGAAGATAAGCAATAATGGGAAGAATTATAATTAAAGGGGGATTAGGACAGGCTTCTTGAAAAAGGAAAGATTTTAGCTAGAATTTTCAAGGACTCCTAGAGGAGGAGATAAAGGAGAAAATTCTGGAGGGGGGAACAGAGATGAAAAAATATGGTGAAACTTATCTGAAGTCAGGAAATGTTGTCTTAAACAAGGAACAACAAGGAGGCAACAGTCACAGAACCCAGAGTACCTGGGGTAAGAAATAAGGTATAAGAAGACTGTAAAGGTAGGAGGGGGACAGATTATGAAAGGGTTTAATACAAAAATAATAATAATAATCTTGTATTTATCTTGGAGGGAATAGAGAGCCACTGAAATTTACTAAAAAGAAGTGTGACATGGTCAGATCTTTTTAGAAAAATCAATTAAGACAACTGAGTGAAGGATGAACTGGAGCAGGGGGTTACTTCAAACAGACTAACTTGAAAGACTAGTGCTACAGTTCAGGCATGAGATAACAAGGGCCTGCACCAAACTGGCAGCAGTAGCCAAGCAGATAAAAAAGGATATAAAAGCAGAGTAAAGCAAATAAAAGCAGATAAAGGAGCATACTGCAAAGGTAGAATCAATAGAACTTGGTATAAACTAGATATGAAGAGGTGAGGTTAAGTGAGAAGTCAACACCTAGGTTATGATCCTAGGAGACTTCAAGGATGGTGGTCCTCTCAGACATAACAATATAACATAATAAACGTAAGAAAGTTAAGAGAGGAGGGCTTGGTGAGAAAGATAATGAATTCAATTTTGGAAATGGTGAGTTTAATATATCTGTGCCACATTCTATTACAAGTGTCTAATAGGTAACTGGAGATATGAGACTAAAGCCAGGAGAGAGGTTAGGACTAGACAAGTAGATTTGAAAATCATCAATGTATAAATAACAACTGAATCCATGGGAGGTGATAAAATCGTCAAGCCAAATAGAATAGGGGGATAAAAAGGGAGAAGAGGGCCCAAGACAGAGCCTCAGGTTAGCTATCTGGATATGGGTATGATCTGGATAAAGATCCAGCAAAGCAGCCTAAGAAGGAATGGTTAGCTAGGTGGTAACAGAAACAGGTGACAGTAGTGTTATGAAAACCTAGAGAGAAGAGAAAATATCGAGGTGAAGAAGGTGATCTCTCCAGTGTCAAAGGGTAGATGAGACAATGCTACCAGGTTGGATAATTAAAAGATCATTGGCAGGGGCAGCCAGGTGGCTCAGCAAGTAAGAGCACCAGCACCAGTGTTGGGATGACCTGGAGATCCAATCCCGGGCTCAGACACTCAGCACCACACCCAGAAATAACTGGCCGTATAACCTTGAGCAAGTTACTTAACCCTGATTGCTTTAAAAAAAAAAAAAAAGATCACTGGTAACTGGGAAAAAAGAAAACAGAGAACCAACAGTTAAGTGAAGGAGAAGTGAAGGCACCAATTGTAGCTGGTAGTCTCAAGTTTAGCCACAAAAGAGGAAAGATTTAAGAAAATAGCTAGCTAGGGGGTCACAGACCAAGTGAGGAGAGTTTTTTGAGGATAAGAGATGAGTGAGTAGGCATTAGAGGAAGAGCCAATAGACAGGAAGAGATGAAATTTTCATGAGAGAGTAGAGATGATAGACAAGGCAATCTGCTAGAAAAGTTGGGATGCAATTGGATGATTTGTGCATGCAAAGAGTTTGGCATTAACAAGAAGGGTATCCTTGTCTCAAGAAAGGGGAAGGAAGAGATACTGCCAGAAGGCATATGAATAAGGTGACTTAAGGAAAAGAGGAAAAGAAGGAACTCTCAATTTTTTCAGGTAAATGTGAGGCAAGGTTTTCAGTCCAGAGAATGAGGGGAATGAGAGACATTGGAGGATTGAGGAAAAAAATGAAAAGGTTTGGAAAAGGCACTATTATGAATGTTATGAGGTTCAAATACCAGAATGAATGTAAAGGACTGTGCAAACGTTAAAGAACTATGTAACTGACAATAAATAATATATTTCAGTCAGTTATTCAATAAACATTTATAAGCACCTACTATAAGCCAGGAATCGTTCTAAGAAAGATAGTTTTTTCTCTCAAGGAGTTCACAATCTAACTAAGGAGAAAACATGGAACCAACTAAGTACAAACAAGCTATATACAGGATAAAATGGAAAAAAAAAAATCAACACAAGGAAAGCATTAGAGTTTAGGATGATTGAGAAAGCCTTCCCCTAGAAGGTGAGATTTTAGCTCAGAATTGAAGAGTCAGGAAAGTCAAGAGGCCAAAATGAGGGAGAATATTTCAAGCATGGCAGTTAGTCAGTAAAAATGCACAGCGTTGGAAAATGGAGTGTTTTGTTTAAGAAATAGCAAGGTCATTAACCAGAATACCCCATTTTCCTGTCTTAGAAAAAAGTTTGCTTGGTAATCAAATGTAAAGCACTTAGCACAATGCTTGGCATATCAGCACTACCAATGGAAGTAGCCTGTACAAAGGCATGATGAGGCTATCAAATGCTGAGTTAGGAGAACAAGAAGTAGGATAATTTGGCTAGAATATCTACTCAAACCTTAAAATATGACACAACCATTACCAAAATAAATTTTCAGCTAAAAAATCTTCAGTTGGTCAAATGCAAAATCCTATTTTACTAATAACTCTTTTTTAAGTCCAGAAAAAAAGTTTAACAACTTTATTTCTGACAAAATCAAGTCAATCCAAATTTACACAGCAAACACAAATATACCCATGTAAAAACATTCTCAAATAGTATTTTATGCTTGAATTTTTAAAGTTATGTTAAAATTCAAGTATATCAAGCATAATTTTCCCACATTTTCTATTAGTTGCAAGCTCTCATGAAATAATGGAAATTATTCAGGATTCCAACAGGTTCTGAAATAAATTTATCATTAATAAACCTAGCAATTTCTCACAAATCACTTTGCAGACAATGCTTAGAATCATATTTTACAACTGCTTTTAAAAAAATAATTGTAAATAATAAGAAATAATAAAAGTGTTCTCAGTGGAATTGTATGTCAAACAGTGAATGATATAAGGGTAGACAGCTCCCTGATACTCTTAGCGAAGTCTTCTGTTCTCTCATAGTTGAGTCACATATCTAACTTCCAATGAGCGGACGGTAGCAATATGGTATACAAAAAAAAATTTTGCTTAATTTTGGATTAGACTCTATAGTCTCTAAGGTCTAGAAACGCTTCATGTAAAAGGTAACCCTTAAGTCAATATGGTGCCATCTTTGAGATGAGAACTGAGGCATAACTACGAAATTTCACATCCAGGTAAGTTTCTGAGAATTATGACTTATAATGGCCCAATGGCCCAAGGAAAAGAAGACTTGCTTAGGGATCAAAAAAACTAGATTTTAGAGTCTTCAGTCTTTTACAGATGCAAAGATATGATCTTGGACAAGTCATTTCCCCTCAGTGGGAGTGAAGTAATTTTCAAAGTACCAGCCTAACATGTATAGTTACAGGCATAGGTATATGTACACACATATCAAATGTGCCTTCTGCCACTCTTCCCATTCACCCATCTCAAATGATGAAATGGCCTTACTCCCTTACTAATATTACACCTATTCTTATTCAAGAGATCTTATTACATCCCATCTCCTCCCCCAGATTACCCCCTCCATCAACCTCACTCTTTCACTCATTTTCAATCTCTTCCTCTTTTCTGACTCATTTCCTACTACCTACAAACATGTCCACACTAAATTCTAGTGTCTTACCTCTGTTAATTATTTCCTATTTATCCAGTATATAATTTGTTTTCTGTGTATGCATATATATGTATACACATACATATATACATATACATACACACACACACACTTGTTGTCTCCCCTACTACAATGTGCTCCTTTTGGGCAGAGAATGGCTTTTGTCTCCTTTTGTATCCCCAATATATGGTCCCTGGCACATGGGTGGAGATTAATACATGGTTTTTGGTTGACTGATTCATTATATTTGAGCGATCTTTTAAGCTAAACCTTCCTACCATCCATTCTGTTCTCATTTAATTTAAAAGTCTGATTGTTTAACAATGGAGACTCATTCATGTTAAGTGTACTCTTTTTCTTTCAGAGATTTAGGACAGGATGGCATCAACTGCTTTTGACACATGGCCCTAAGCTACTAATAAGAACTCATACAATGCAGCAAAATCTTCCCAGGAAACTGGAAAGTAGTCTGGAAATTAGGTTTATATCAATATTTTAAAATAATGGCAAGATAATCTCTGTATAGATACATGATATATAACCTTATCAAAAACAAGATGATCAAAGAAGAAATTCCTTTTCAGGTCTATGATAGGGGAACAGTTTATAACGAACAATAGCAGAAAAGATCACAGAAGATAAAATAGACAAGTTGCTTACCTAAAATTATAAGTTCTTTAAGTATCTGTAGTATTTTTTTTTCATATGGCAATGGATAGCTTATTCTTCCCTTGAAAACTGCCTATTTATTGCCTTTAAAAAGGTCTCAATTCTAAGACATAGGAATTAATTTCAAATTTTAAAAAACAAGTCATTTACCAATCAATAAATGCTATAGGATATGAGTAAACAGCTCTCAAAGGAAGAAATCCAAGCTACATTTTTACATAGAAAAATTCTCCAAATCACTAATAATTATAGAAATGCACATTTAAAACAACTCTGAGGGTCTGTCTAATACCCATCGAATAGGCAAAAAAAATGGCAAATGTTAGAGGAGCTGCAGGAAAACATAAGACTAATGAATTATTGATGGAGCCATATACTGGTCCACCCATTATGGAAAGCAGTTTAGAACCATGCCCTGAAAATCACTAATTTAAGACTGTCTCCTTTGATCCAAAGATACCACTAACTAGGCCTGTGTTCCATGGAGATAAAAAAAAAAAAAAGAGGAAAAGAATCCACATGCACAAAAATATTTACAGCAAATCTTTTTGTATGGGCAAATGGAAACTAAGGGAGTACTCAACTGGAGAACTGTTAAGCAAGTTATATGGAAGTAATGGGATACTAATGTACCATTTAAAAAAAAAAGGACAGAAGGAATGGATTCAGATAAACTTTGTATAACTTTCATGAACTAACATAGAATGAAGTGAGCAAGACCAGTAGAACAATTTCACTGAAAAGATAACTTTGAAAGACTTAAGGAGTCTAATCAATGTAATAACCAACCAGAATTTCAGAGGACCAATGAGGTAGCATGTTCTTTACCTAATAGAGAAATTTGAAACTCAAAATTTGCTTATGGCCAATTCAGGGATTTGTTTTGCTTGATTATTCACGTTTATTTAAAAGGGTTTGGTTTCTCTTTCTTTTTTGCTTCCAAGGTGGCAGAAGTAGGAAGAAAAGAAAAGAAATGTTCATTAATTTTAAAAAGCTTTCATAGGGGCAGCTAGGTGGCGCACTGAATAGAGCACTAGGCCTGGAGTCAGGAGGACCTGAGTTCAAATCCTGTCTCAAACATTTCACTTACTAGTCCTGTGACCTTGCACAAGTCACCTAACCCAAACTGCCTTACCGTCCCCCCACCAAAAAGCAAAAAAAAAGTTTTTATACTCTTAATAGATACCTAATAACCATCATTCTGGCTTTATTAGATATATGAATTTAAAAGAGACAAAAAGCTGCCGAAAACCATTTATACTCTTAGACTATATGCTCTAAACTGTTCCTCTAACCATTACTTGCAAGTCCTTTTTGGGAACGCTAAAATCTTTCATTTGATCAACAAGAGAAGTTGAGCTAAATTTTACTAACATAATCAACTAATGCCATGTTTCAGATTTGCCTTGTCATTTTATCCTATTTTTTTTATATATTAGTTTTATTTTTGCCTCTAGATTCCACTTGTGAACCTTCAGACTCTTTCTTTCCCTTGTGCATACGTCATCCTGGAACATGTCTCTGACATGCTGACCCCCTTCCTTCTCCATTGTTGAACTCTTCCCGATTATTCCATTTTGGAGAAAAGTCCAGGCTGGCCAAACTTCATTCCCTGTCAGGCTATGCATCTTTCTTTCTTTCTTTCTTTCTTTCTTTCTTTCTTTCTTTCTTTTGAGGGCAATTGGGGTTAAGTGACTTCCCAAGGTCACTCGGCTAGTAAGTGTTAAGTGTCTGAGGCCAGATTTGAACTCAGGTCCTCCTGACTCCAGGGCCGGTGCTCTATTCACTGCACCACCTAGCCGCCCCTATCCTATCTTTTTTATGCTGTGGTTCAGTGCACATAAATGTACTCAACTAATGCAAAATCCAATTTCAAAATTCTATAGATTAAGTTCTGAGCACATAATTAAAATACAGGCTTATTAATTAATACATATCTTGATTCTTTCCAAAAATTATTTTGTCAATTTGTCAATACTGATTTATACTAATCCTATTTTTTTTTCTTTGAGAAGTCATATCATGAGACAGGATGCCATCTATATAACCAAAGTCAGCCAGAGCCAATTGCTGTGTCTAGCTAGAAATCTCGTATGATTTCAAGATAAAATGGGATATCTCTTGTTGCAGTAAGTCTTTTTGATATAAGAATTCTCATATAACTATCTCTGAGATGATTTTCTAACTATAAATATTTATAGTCAGCTACAGAACATGAACCAATGATAGGATGTCAAGGTGGAAACATCCAGGCAAGTCATGGGAAATGTTACTGAGACAAGAGCTAAAGAGATACAGTCATAGTACACCATAAAAATTCTTCCATGTACTAAATTCTTGGTATCAGGTTAGCATATTTGAAAGGACATTAGAAATAATATTATGCATGTCTCTGAAAAGACAGAGTTTACTTGTTCTCTATTTGAAAATGTTTTTGTCAAATTGTTTCAAAGAACAAATCTTACTTGAAGGCAAACCACGAAATTAGGGTAATAACCATTTAAAATTTACATAAGAATTATATTACCATTAATTCACTTCAGTAATTCAATTCAGTTGAGTCTCTACCACTATGTGCCAATCACCATGCCAGGTGACAAATTCAAAAACAAAAAATCAAAGTCCCTGCTCTATAGGAACTTAACATCCTATTGAGGGAGTAAAAGGAAAAGGTGAGGAGGGGAAGGAAGGATAATCAAATGGTATAAATATATATAATATACATGGACATATATACATACATCCATACACACAAACACAATATACACAAGGCAACTGGGAGAGGGGATAGCACTAACAATTAGGGAAATCAAGGAAAGGCTTCTTGTATGAACAAGGAAAAATCCAATTATAGTGAAGAGTGAACACATTCCTGACATCAGAAAGACTATGAAAAGACAAGAGAGATAAGCAATGAATTTTAATGTACAAGGTACAAAAAGCTGAGCAATGGTCAATTAACCAATGCCCTGGATCTGAAGTCGGAGGATCTAAGGTTTGAATTCTGACTTGCTACTACTACATTTCATTTCTCTGGGCCTCAGTTTCTTCATCTACAAAAAACAGGGAGTGGACTTCACAGTTTCCTTCCAGCTCTAAATCCTATGTCTAAATGGTCAATTTCTTCATCTATAAAAAAAAAAGGGAGGCGAGCACAGGGGCCCAAGATGGCGGCCAGCCATTACCAGCATTTCCTCAAGCTCTGTGAGGAATGGCCTTTGGAGGAGACCAAACAGGGCCGAGACTTGGGGGCTTACCTGAGGGTAGTACAGGCCTTTTGGGAGGGAGAGAACACCCAGATTGCTGAGCCTGAGACCTGTGATAAGATGTAGGAGAGCTTAGCGCGACTTCATTCAAACTATTACAAACACAAATATCCACGCCCAAGAGACACCTCTTCAGTGGACTGACAGTGGAAGAATGCAGGGTTGTACTAGCTACAAGATACCTTGGAAGAATTTAAGGAACTGAATAAAGGCTTATGGAAAAAACTTCAGGACAAGTTCGCCACCAAGAGTCCAGATGAGAAGACTAAAGAATAGCCTGTGTCTTTGTCCTCCCCGTGTACATAAGTGTAAAGCCTTGTATATTGCCAAGAATGAAACTGTCCCTCCCTACAAAAAAAAAAAAAATAAAAGGGAGTGGACTTCAAAGTTTCGTTCCAGCTCTAAATTCTATATCTAGATGGTTTTTAGGTTCCTTCCAGCTCCAAATTCCATATTGCTATTTTAAAAGTAAAAGTCAACACAATTCAAATTCTGTATGCATGTTTGTGAATGACATAATTAGGCAAAAGGAAAAAAAGCAATTCTATTCAGATGTTCAGAAGTCATTTACAATGGCATTTGGTATAGAGCATCCTATAACCAAGATCATGTGGTATAAGACTAAAAGTTTCAATGGGAAAAACAATTCACAAAACAACTGACTAGGTAAAATCCAAGATAAAAAACTTCACATATTCATTATACAAAGAACATCAGAGTACAAACTAAACATATTCTATTTGAAATTGGTTTTTAAGTTCCACAAAGATTAAGAATATTCAGAGTCCCACGTGAGTTGCACAGGCCCAGACCTGGAGCAGTCCCAACCAGCCAGAACAAATTTCAGGAGAGTGAATCACTGGAAGCTATGGCAGTTTCCAGACTTCTCAACCCATAAACTCCAAAGAGAAAGTAAAAGGTCTGGAGGGAATTCTGTCAGAACTGGAAGACAGAAGAGTATGGTCTGGCCCCTGCCCCCAGAGCTCCTGACTGAAAGATCGTAGGAGGACTAAGCCACCATTCAGACAGTAATCACTCTTGCTTTAACCTGCTTGGATCTGGGTCAGTCTTGGGTGGTGGTCCTGGGGTGAGGAATGCCAGTGTGCCAGAGCTTGTGGTGGCTGTAGAAAGAGCGCCCTCCTCACAGCTCTGACAACATGTGCAAAAACCCCAGCAATTTGGGACACAGCTCTCTCCACTCTGGAAGAAGAGTTCTACCATGGCAAAGACTCAAAAGTCAAGTAATTGGCTGGCAAAATGAGCAAGCAGAGGAAGCACAATCAGACCACAGAATCCTTTTTTGGGGGACAAAAAGGATCAAAACATGGAACCCAAAGAAGACAACAAAGTCAAAACTCCTGCATCAAAAGCTTACAAGAAAAATATGAACTGTTAATAGGCCATGGAGGAGCTCAAGAAGGATTTTGAAAATCAAGTAAGAGAAGTGGAGGAAAAATTGGGAAGAGAAATTATAATGATGCAAAAAAATCATGAAAAGAGTCAACAAATAGCCTGCTAAAGGAGACCCAAAAAAATACTGAAGCAAATAACACCTTAAAAAATAGACTGAGATCGGCTAGGTGGTGCAATGAATAGAGCACTGGCCCTGGAATCAGAAGGACCTAATGCGGCCTCAGACACTTAACATTTACTAGCCACGTGAACTTAGGCAAGTCATTTAACTCCAACTGCCCTACCTTCTTCTCTCCAAAAAAAAAACCCCCAAAACAAAAAAAAGACTAACTCAAATGGCAAAAGAGGCCAAAAAAGTCAGTGAAGAGAAGAATGCCTTAAAAAGTGGAATTTGCCAGATGGAATAGGAATTTCAAAAACTCACAGAAGAGAATAGTTCTTTCAAAATTAGATTGGAGCAAATGGAAGCTTGACTTTATGAGAAATCAAGATACTATAAAACAGATCCAAACAAATGAAAAAACAGGAGGCAATGTGAAATATCTCATTGGAAAAACCACTGACCTAGAAAATAGATCCAGGAGAGATCATTTAAAAATTATTAAACTACCTGAAAGCCATGATCAAAATAAGAGCCTAGAAATCATCCTTCAAGAAATTCTCAAGGAAAATTGCCCTGATATTTTAGAACCAGAGGGCAAGATATAAACTGAAAGACTTCACCGATCACCTCTTGAAAAAGATCCCAAAAAGAAAACTACTGGGAATATCAGAGTCAAATTCCAGAGTTACCAGGTCAAGTAGAAAATATTACAAGCTGTCAGGAAGAAACAATTTGAGTATTGTGGAAACACAATCAGGATAACACAAGATCTAGCAGCTTCTATACTAAGGGATCAAAGGGCTTGTAACATGATATTCCGGAGGTCAAAGGAGCTAGGACTAAAACCAAGAATCACCTACCCAGCAAAACTGAGCAAATCTTCAGGAGAAAATATGGTCATTCAATGAAATTGAGGATTTTCAAGTATTCTTGATGAAAAAACCAGAGCTGAACAGAAAATTTGACTTTCAAATACAAGAAGCATGAGAAGGTAAACAGGAAAAAGAAATCTTAATAACTTATTAAAGTTGAACTATTTACATTCCTACATGGAAAAACAATAATTGTAACTCATGAGACTTTTCTCAGTATGAGAATAGTTGAAGGGAATATATATATATATATATATATATATATATATATATATATATATATACGTATAGGAGGGTATATGTGTGTATAAATACATATGTGAGTGTGTGTATATGTGTGTACATCTATACAAAGGGCACAGGATCAGTTGAATAGGAAGGGATGATATCTAAAAAATAAAATCAAGAGGTGAGAGAGGAATATAATGGAAGAAGGAGAAAGAAAGAGATAGAAGGGTAAATTATCTCATTTAAAAGAGGCAAGAGAAAACTGTTACAATGGAGAGGAAGAGCAAGAAGGTGAAAGGGAATGGGTCAACCTTACTCTCATTGAATTTGGCTTAAAGAGGGAATAACATATACACTCAATAGGGTTTCTTACCCCACAGGAAAGTAGGGGGGAAAGGGACAAGAGGGGAGATGATAGAAGGGAGGGCAGATTGGGGGAGAGGGTACTTAGAAGCAAACACTTTTGAAAAGGAATAGGGTCAAAGGAGAAAACAGAATAACTGGAGGGCAGGATAGGATGGAGGGAAATAGTCTTTCACAATATAACTACTATGAAAACATTTTGCATAACGACACATGTACAACCTGTATTGAATTGCTTGTCTTCCTGGTGGAGGGTGGGTGAAGAGAGAAGGGAAAGAATCTGGTAATCAAAATTTTAAAAACAAATGTTGAAAAAAAATGTTTTTTACATGCAACTGGGAAATAAGATATATAGGCACTGGAGTATAGAAAAATCCATCTTGCCCTACTAGAAAGTTGGGGGGTGGGGGGCATGATGGGAGAGGATAAAAGAGAGAACAGATTGGGGGAAGGGGTATTCACTAAGCTCACTATCTTGGGGTGGGGGTAGGGGAAAGATGGGAGAAAATTTGTAACTCAAAATCTTGTGGAAATAAATGTTGAAAACTAAAAATAAATAAATAAAAGATTAATTTCTTAAAAAAGAATATTCACAATATGAACTTAATAAATAAATGATACATCGGTGATAATAATGCCTAGCACAAATTTAAAGATATGAAATAATAACGGGAACAAAATATAAAAACCTAGTTTTTACAACATAGAAATTTTTCTGCATCTAAGAGTGGTAATTTTAATGCAAAAGTTTCATCAAACTAACAGTAAGTCAGTATCTTGTTGAAAATGAACAAACTAGCTTATTTTAGGTGTTTAATGAACAGCCATTCCAAACCTCTACAATGTATCCCAGGATACACCACCATCATCACCTCTAAAAAGAGGCACGTAAACTTATTAATCACCTATGATTCAAATATTATCAAGAAAAAGAATTAAAATTCTACCTCAATTATATAGAACCAAACTATATCAGACTTTTGGAAAACAAAAACTCTTTGCATCAGGGAAGAATGTTAGTATATATATTTTCGTTTGTTTGTTTGTTTTTTTGTCTTTTTTGGGGGGGAGGGCAATTGGGGTTAAGTGACTTCCCTGAGGTCACAAGGCTAGTTTTTGTGTTAAGTGTCTGAGGCTGGATTTGAACTCAGGTCCTCCTGACTCCAGAGCCAGTGCTCTATTTACTTCATCACCTAGCCGCTCCAGGGAAGAATGTCTTAACAGTAACTCTCAGGTCAAAAAAAATAGTAGCATACTAGATCAAAAATATTTCACTTTGTATATAAAATTTTATTCTATAAGAGTGTATAGGAAATGTAAATTTAAAGATCTTTCTTGCCCCTAGGCTAAAGTGCACCTGGAGCCTGGGGTGGGAGGCTTGTTTTTCAGTAGATACTTTTTGATTGGGCAGTGAGTCAATAAGGTTGTTACATTCTCTGAGCCAGGAAAAGACTATATAAACCCTGATGTGCAGCTTTGTTTTGGGGGCTCACTTTGAGAAGTGTTCTGTAATTTGATCAGATGAAACTCTGGGAAGCCATTGTTCAGAGTCCCCCGGCTTTGAAAAACCCAGATGTTGATTTGGTATGGATGTAATGGTTGGGCAATTTGGAAACTGTCTACTTGATCTGTTTCTGTCTTGATAATTCTGTCGGTATACTCTGAAGTTTGGGGTGCTGACCTTTTTCCCCTGAACTAGGTAAAGGATACATATTTGACTGATTAAAGTAAGCTTGTTAACCCATTTTGAGTTGTTTTCCTTTATCAAAGCAGATCTAAGAACCTGTGTTGGCAGCGACCCTGGGGACCCCCGGGGTGCTTGCTGCTACAAAGACCCATTCTAGTAAGAAGCAAAACTTTAAACTGTCAAGGTATAGAGTATTCCAAAAGTCTTAAGTGTAGTTTTCAGATATTCAAGTTTAAAATCTTTGGGACATTCTCTAAATATGCTTTCTTTCACCTACTCCTGTAATTCCCTTTCAGATGGCTTTGTTTCTCTTCTTTTGCCATTATTCAGTGCAAGTGTTCTTACCCTGGTATCTGGAAACTGGGATGTGGAAAAAAATTACATTTTATTTTAATATGATTTTCTTTGTAATGCTATGTATTTTATCTTATGCATTTTAGAACATTATTCTGAGAAGGGACAAGGACATAGGCTTCACCAGACTGCCATTCAGGCCCATGATACAAAAAAAAGGTTAATAATTTCTGGATTAAGGGATAGAATGCTGGAGTTGGAAAAGGAAAACACTTGTTAAGTGCACAATTTATATGTGACAAACTCTTTGAGTCTCAATTACTTTATCTATAAATGAAGATAAGAGCACCTACTTCACAGGGACAAAACAAGATAATGTATGTAAATCCTCTGCAAACTTTAAAACACAATATAAGGAAAGCTAGGTGGCAAAGTAGATAGAGCCACCAGCCAAGGAATCAGGAGGATCTGAGCTCAAATCTGACTTCAGACACTTACTAGTGTGTGACCCTGGGCAAGTCACTTAACCCCAATTGCCTCCAAAAAATAAGTGTTTTTTTTTAAATCTTAAATATTATATAAATGTTTTATTATTGTTATTGAAGTAATAACAAAACTACTATCAATCATTTCATGCTACTTGCAAATATCAATTCTAATTGAATGAGATTAATTTCCTTAATTTCCTAATTATAAAGATTTTGATCTCATTATCAAACTTCCTAGAGGGAACTTATTTCCCTTTCACAAGCCAGTGTCATAGTGCTTTCTCCAGTGATATTCACCCACAAACTTTAATATTGCAAAGATCCATGATATCACAGGAAAGAGAGCTTCACTGAACAGGGCAGATCAGAATCTCTCAAAGACCAAATAGTAAACAAACTACATGAATTGCTATGACTATATGTGTGTGTGTGTGTGTGTATCTGTGTGTGTATGTTCCTATATCAAATATTCTACATTTTTACAAAATGGAAAAAAAAAATGTCCCAAAGTATAGGACCTATGGTTCACAAAGCAACACATCAATTATGAGGAACAATTTGTCTTCTAAGCAGCAGTGCCCTCACAGGTCACTTTTCTTCATGGAAAATAGCAAAAACAAGTAAGAAAATGTTTAAAATGGCCTAGAGTCTTTATCTCAGTCCCAGAATCTATTCTGCACTGTAACAAATTTTATAAGGAAGAGATCAATCATCTCCACCAACTGTGATTCACAGGACAAGAAAGTCAGCCTATCTAAAGCAGTGGGGCACCCTGAGGCAGAGAGAGAGAGAAGAGGCAGCAGGTGCCAGGCAAGTCAAATCACCACCACCACTTGACTGCCATCTTTTGGAGACAATCCAGGTCCCTGGGCCCAAGAGTTTTTGGAATAGTAAAGTTTCCAACCCAGTGCCCACAATCATTATTCTGTGAAGCAACACTTGTCAAGATACAGCCTGGCATTTGCAGTTGCAAGTGTTATAGCCACAGCTACTAAAGACCCAGGAAAGAAAGTTCTAGTTACCAAAATCCTTGACATTGTCAAATGTTTCAAAATCGGAAACTGATATCATTTTATCAATATATATGTTAAAGAAGAGGTAATACCCATCTGTTTTGCCACTACACGCTCAGAAACAAGGGATCTCTCCATCTGACTTGCAGCTGAAACGTTCCATATGTCAAGTATCCCCCATTCCTTTTCCATTTGTGTTCCCAGGGATCAGCATTGTGATTTGCACATAGAAAGTACTCAATGCTATAAGCATTCATTCATGTATTTACCAGTGGCTCAATCCTCTCAGGAAGAGAGGCCTAGTATTTTCCTCACCTCTTTCAAATGCCAGTCTTCATAGACTTATCATATAAGATCTCAACACCCGCATCAATTCTTTTCCATTGTAAGAGTGATGCTGAAATCAACACAAGTTAGCAGGTGACTTTCTGAGGACCCTTCTAGCTCTAAAAATTCTGCGATTCCAGATATCTTCAGGGTCCTAGAGCTCAAAAGTAAGATAATGACTCACCTTCCACTTTTTAGAGTTCTAAGTAGCAGAAGGAAGCATCATAAGTCTGGGACCATGGTCAGCACTGAAGCATTTAGGATCCGATCGATATTCATCTCAATTTCTTTGAAGTACCATGAATCATGCCTGGAACATAATGCCTCCACATTTCCACTTGCTGAAATGTTTCATTCTTTCAAGGACTAGATCAGATAGCACTTTCTCTATGAAGTCTACGTGGTCCCTACCCATGAAAGTGATCTAAGCCCTCAAATTATTTTATAGTACTCTGCCTGGAACTCTCCTTTACCCCTTATCAAGTTCTAATTTTTATCATACTTACTTTTATACATGCAATATCTCTTTTATTGGACTATGTGACACTCTTCTTGGTGGCAGAAATTATACCATTTTGCCTCTTTGTATTCCAAGTACCTGGCATCATGCACTGAAAATACCAAATAATTTAATAAATGTTTGTTGAATAGAACTGAGTATGATTTGTCATGTTATTTCAACTGATGCCTGTATCTTCTGGTGTTTATTATTTTACAATTAGGAAAAAAAAAACACCACTTTAATACTCTACTGACCCTTTTTCCTGTTAGAGGAAAGCAACATAGGCTACCAGAATAGTTAACTCCTTAGTCAAAAAAAGAACAAGATTTTAGTCTTACCTATGCCACTGAATATACATGTGACTTCTGGAACAAGTGTTAATCCCTGTGTCTTTAGTTGCCTTCAAGACAGAAACAAAACTGCCAGTTCCTTCCTAGTTCGGTACGGTTTTAAAGGGAAATGTATAACATAGAGGTAGCATGTTGTAGTGAGAAAAGAACTTAATTAAATTAAATTGATTAAATTAAAGGATTAAATAAGACCTGGATTCATATTTCAGCTATAGTACTTACTAAATAAATATGGTCAAGTAGCAACCTTTCTGAGCATACAATACCACCCTTATAAACTGTAATTAATTCATATCAATCATTACTAAATGCCTATGTGCAAGGCATTGTGCTCAGATCTAAAGATACAATAACAACCAGCTCCTACTCTTACATTCTACTTCTGGGCACAATATATACACAAAGAAATAGAACATAATTTTGAAGAGGGAGAGAGCAATCTCAGTAAGACTTTTGAGATGGACTGGAAAACTGAGTTGAGCTTTGAAGGAAGATAAGGATTTTGAAAGACAAAGACTAAGTGACAGTGTATTCTAGTACAGATGCAAGAATGTAAGAAAGAGACTACTAAGTTCAAGGAAATGAGTAATAATTCAGTTTGGCTGGAACACAGAATGTATGAAGATAAGTAATTTAAGGCTAGAAGGACAGACTCTGTGAATGCCAAAGTATTAAGTACTTTGGATTTTATCCTAGAAACAATAGGTAGCCTCTGCAGGTTTAAGGTTTGGGTGCTCTCCCCACCCCCCCACCCCCAATCATGATCACACCTGTGCCTTAAAATGATTCTGACAGCTGTAGTGAATAACGGGTTAGAGAGGGGAAAGAATGGAAGAGAAAAACCGATAGGAGGCTAGTGCAGCAATCTTGAGCGGCAGTGATAAGGCCCAGAATTAGGGTGATACCTACATGACTGGACAGGACACGGAAAGATATTGTGGAAGTGGATGTCATATAACCTGACACCTGACTAGACAGGGAGGGGTAAAAGGAAAGAAGGCTTGAGGGTATCTCAAAGGTTACCACCCTGGGTTAGTAGAAGGAAAGTAATCAACAAAAACAGGGGAGGAACTAGAAGGGACTAAGATGAGTTACTTTGAATATTCATCAACTAAAGCATTTATTAAATACCAGGTACTATGGTATTTAATAGTACCAGGTCCAGGTACTATGCTAGATTACGGAGATACAAAATAAAAATGAAACAGTTCTTGCTTCAAGGAGGTTACATTCTCAAGGAAGACAACATGTACATACAAGTATATAACAACTAAATACAAAGTAATTCTGAGGGAAGAGGGTACTAGCAGACGGAAGAATCAAGAAAGGTTTCATGAAGAAAGCAGTACTTGGGCAGAGTTTTTATGTCAACAAGGGATTCTAAGAGGTGGTAGTTAGGAAGGAGTACATTCCTGGTATGGGGGAGATCCAATGAAAAGATATAGAGAAAGGTGATAGAATAATGTATAATAAAGCTAGAAAGATACACTGGGGTCAGCTTATAAAAGTCTTTTAATATGAACATCCAGGACAGTCACCTCTTCATTTCCCACCTGCTTGGACTCCTTATAGTGGACTCTACACACTTTCTTGCTTCTTTCTATTTGTTGTTTCCTTCCCACCCTCACCCTCAAAAGATTGTAAGCTCCTTGATGGCAGAGACAATCTTTTCCATATTTGTTTCCCCAATGCTGAGCACTGTGCCTGGCACATAGTAGGAATTTAATAAATGTTTACTGACTGAGATGCCTACAAGTTGTCACAGTGGAGATATGAGGGACTGGAGATCATACAAGAAATTAAGGCTGCCCAGCCTCAGACACTTAACACACACACAAAAAAAAAAAAACTAGCTGTGTGACCTTCGGCAAGTCACTTAACCCCAATTGCCCCTCCAAAGAAATTAAGGCTGAATATAAAGATCTGGGAGCAATCTGTATAAAGATAATTGATGGGAAACTTAAATGTGAAAAAATCTTATGGAGTTCTTTTTATGCTCCCTCCCAACCCCCTACCCCATTATTCTTTTTCTGCCAAACACAAAATAGCTAAGAAATTCCCGGTACATACATCAAAGCATGGAGAAACCAAATAAAGGGTACACTTAGTCTAGACCTGATGCTGATCAACAAAGAATTGGCTTATGAAATATAAGCAATAAGAAACCTGAAAAGGATGGTCCATTCTACCTTAGAATTTCTGGGAAAACGGGCAGCCAGGTGGCGCAGTGAGTAAGAGCTCAGGCGCCAGAGTCGGGAGACCTGGGTTCGGTTCCAGCCTCAGATACTTAACACCCACACAAAAAAATAACTGGCCGTGTAACCTTGAGCAAGTTACTTAACCCCGACTGCTTTAAAAAAAAATTGCTGGGAAAAGGTCAAAGTGAAGGATGGTCTGACATGTACCTTAGACATATGAAAGCAAATTTCAAAGGGTTCAAAGAAATGTTATCCCATAGCCTAAAATTTTGCAGATGAAGTAAGCCCAAGATTGCTGGGAAGTACTGAAGAATGAAATGCTGAAGAAAGTAAGAATTTTTGTTAAAGTTCTGAAGAAAAGAACTGCTGCTAAATGGATGATGGTAACAACTACCCAACCCTTTTTATCCTTAGGGCCCATAGCTAAGAGTCAAAATCAAAAATGATCTCAACAGCCTTGAAAGATAAGTCCAATTTAAAGAAATGGAATTTAAGAGAGTATAGCAGCAGTGTAAAAGTGTGAAACAGAATCACAGAATTTGAGTTAGAAGGGATAGAATCCAGTTCAACTCATACCTGAAAGAAACTTCCACTAATATATGTTAAACTAACAAGTATTTAATAAGTACCCACTATGTGCCAGACACTGCACTAAATGCTGGGGATACAAAGACAAAAATTATCCCTGCCCTCAAAGAGCTCACCATCTAGTGGTGAAAGACAACATGCAAAAAAAAAAAAAAACTACATATAAACAAGATATACATGCTAAATTGGACATGATCTTTGAATAAGAAAACATTAAAGAAGGACTAGGAGAGGCTTTTTGCACTGAGTGGGATTTGAGCTAAGACTTGAAGAAAGTCAGGGAAAACAGGAGGCAGAGAGACAAAGAGGGATGGGATGAATTCCAAGCCACTGTAAATGTTTGGAGTCAGAGGAGATGGAAATACTTGTGCAAAGAAATCTGGGATTACAAAGTATATGGGGAGAAATAAGATGTAAGAAGACTGGAAAAGTAGGAGGGAGCCAAGCTAGAAAGAACTTTTAAAGTCAAACAGAGGACTTTATATTTGATCCTGAAGGTAACAGCAAGCCACTGGAGTTTGTTAAGGAACAACAAAAATCACACCTGCTCTTTAAGAAAATCAGGATATACTGTGGTGGGAAGAAACTTGAAGTAGGGAGGCCAACCAGAAGGCTACCAAAACAATTCAGGTATGAGGTAATGAGGGACTGAACCAAGATGGTAGCAGTGTCAGAGGAAAAGAGAACGAAGTGTATACCAGAGATGACATCTCAACTGCAAAAGTCAGGAAGGATGGTGTTGCCTTTGAACATATATAGGAAAGTTAAGAAGAGAGGAGGACTTGAAAGCAACATGATGAATTTCGTTTTGGACATAATAATAACCAGCATTTACATAGCACTTTAAAGTTTGGAAAGCAATGTACAAATAAGATCTCATTTTATCCTCCCAATATACCTGGAAGATGTTTTCCTCATTTTACAAATGAGGAAACTGAGGCAGACAGAAGTTAAGTAACTTGCTCAAGGCCACATAGCTAGTTAAGTGCCTGGGGCAATATTTAAACTTGAATCTTCCTGACTGCAAGTCCAACGCTCTATTCACTGTGTGCCACCTAGCTGCTTCAATTTAATCATGTTCAGCTTAAGATGTCTGCAAGACATCTAGTTCCAGAGGCAGTCAGAGATGTGAGATATCAGGAAAGAGGTTAGGGTTGGATAAATAGATCTGAGATGATCCACATAGAGATTTCTGAAAATTGAATCCATGTGAGTTGATAAGATCACTACACCAAATAGTATAGAGGGAGAAGCAGGCCATGACAGAAACTTGGGGAACATTCATAGTGAGTAGCCACAACCTGGATAAAGATCCAGAAAAGGAAAATAAAAAGGATTGGTCCATTAGGGAAGAGAACAGGAGAATGGAGTCATGAAAATCTAGACAGAAGAGAATATCAAAGAGAAGAGGATGGTCAACAGTGTCAAAGATAAAAGAGAGTTAAGGAGGAATGAAGAATGAGAAAAAGTGATTAGATTAGGTGATAAAGAAGAGATAACTGGTCCTTTTCAATTAAATGATGAGGCTGAAAGCAGACTGAAGAGTTAAAAAGAGGAAGAATAAGTAAAGGTACTAACTGTAGACTTCTCATTAAGTTTAGCTTCAAAAGGAAGGTCAGATTTAGGACAAGAGCAGAAATAAATGAAAAGACAGGCAATATTTGTAGGTAGCAGGGAAGCAGCCAAGAAACAGGAAGAGAAGGAAGATTAATGAATAGAAATGTTAAAGGGGGAAATATGTTAGAGGAGACAGGGTGGGGCTTGTGTGTATAGAGGGGTTTGCTTTGGCAAGGGGAAAGGGTATTCTTCATGTGAGATGAGAGTGAAGGAAGAGATAGTACCAGAAGGTATTTGAATGGTGTGAGACAAGAAAGGCAGTAGAAGGAGTTCTCCATTAACAGTTTCAATTTTTTCAGTGAAATACCTAGCAAGAAACTTAGCCAGGTAACCTTGGGCAAGTTACTTAAACCCAATTGCCCTCCAAAAGACAAAAATAAATGAATGAATGAATATAAAAGAAATACATAGCAAGATTCTCAGCTGAGAGAATAAAGTGAATAGTAGGTAAAGTGCAATGAAAAAGTTTGGAAAAGCCACCATAAGTGAGACGGTAAGTCAATTAAGGACTACTTAATTACAAATCAATACAAGAATTGCTTTGCTGTAGTGAGGGCCCAGTTGAGATTATATAACACAAACCTGTAGTGGAGCCAGTCAGTGTAGTATGGCAAAAAAAATTTTCTCCAATTTCATTCAGCAGCATACACACAGATGGTAAGAGAAATCCAAGATTGGGATTTGGCAGGGGAAGATCAGCAATGTGAAAGGTGGGCAAAGAACTTGAGAGAAAATGACAGTGCAGAGTTGAACTGGTCCAATAAGGGGGTCAAGATAAGGAAAGGAAGAGTGAAGTCATCAAAGGATTGGTGGCCTGGGAAAGAACTGAAGGTGCAAAATTGAAGGACATGATGAGGATATTTATGGCTGCATGGTAGAGGGAAAAGTGAATGACAACAGATTGTGAGAAATAAGAGAATTTCAGTTCCAGAACATGGAAGTGGTGCATTTATGGGTGATGATCATTTTTGTGTGTAGATGAGTTGGGGTAGAAGTGTAGGTTGTGGGAAATAAATTGAGGATCTTTAAGGTTAGGGTGTTTGCAAGAGTATCAATATGTATGCTAAAAATCCTAATATGCAACACTCGTGTCTCTGGTCACATTATTAACTGTGAGTGTGTGTGTATGTATGTGTGTGTGCGCGCGTGCGCACGCTCGAGGGCACCTCTTCACCTGCTGTAATCACTACTATCCATTTTTCTAAGTTCACCTCTAATGCTACCTCTCAAGAATCTTTCCTTGATCCCCAAAGTTGATAAAGACCTCCTTCCTCCTCTCCCAGTTCGAACAGTAATTTCTTCTAATGAAGGTATCATGTCAGAAGCAGCATGGTACAGAGGAAAAAAGCAATGGATACTAAGTCTGAGGACCAGTCCTATCTTGGATACCTAATACGTGTATAACCATGGGCAATTTTCAACTTCTTTGTTCCTGTCTCTTCAACTGTAAAATGAGGAGGTTAGACTAGCTGTCTTCTAAGGTCCATTCCACTTCTAATTCTATAATCATATGATCCTAATATAGTGTATTGCCTGTGTTGGTACCTAATCTTCCCAAAAGACATTCACCTCCTTACAGGCAAGACTACTATGTCTTACATAAATTGTATAACTCTGTTAGCAGGTAGCAGAATATACAATCAGTATTTAACAAATGTTTATTCTAAGTTTTTTTGGTACATAACACTAGACTATTGAAACAGCCCATACACAAGGTGAGGAAGTTGGAAACAGTGTTTGCAATGGGAATTCAAAAAAAGAGAATAACACAAGACATGATAAACAAAACGAGATGACAGGAAGGGTAAAGAAGAAAAGTCAAAAGTAATTCCAAGGGGTGGCCAGGTAGCACAGTGAATAAGAGCACTGGCCCCAGAGTCGGGATGACCTGGGATCGAATCCCGGGCTCAGACACTTAGCACCCACCCAGAAATAATTGGCCATGTAACCTTGAGCAAGTTACTTAACCCCAATTTCTTTAAAAAAAAAAAAGTAATTCCAAGGTTTTCAGTTTTGATGACCAAGAAAATGGCAATAGTATCAGAGAAAAAAAAATGGTTATTGAAATATAAAATTAACCAACATTTCCCAACGATTTTTAGTCTCTTCATATCAAAATTTTTCTTTCTACTCCCCACTCTTCTCTAAATAGTTAGAATAGGTTTTTAAAACAGAAGCCCAAGACTTCAAACTATCTTCTCACAGAAGTTAGAACTCTTGAAATATCAGTAGTAACATCATCCCGCTACCTAAACATAGGCAGAGGATTTGCACATAAGAAAAATGTAAATAAACAAAATAAAACAGTTCAACTAGACATTAAAAGAGTTCCTGGTGGAAAATTTTGAGAAAATGAAAGGGAATTATATTTCTGGAATTGTGGTTAAAAGTACTGGGTTTGTGGTGAAGAGGCCTGGGTTGCAATCCCATCTCATTCATGATCATAGGAAATTCATCTACTTTCAGTCTCTGCTTCCTGATCTGTAAAATGGAGATATTATTCACTACACTACTTCCCTTACAGATAAGAATACATGGTAGTTGTAAAGAAAAAAATTTTAATTAAATTTAATTTAACTTAAAAAAAAAGTATACTAAACATATGAGTTGTATTTTTTTCCTCAAACCTGTGATTTTAATGTTGTAGGAGACTCAGTGAGTTAAATCCTTCTACCTAAGCAGATCAAGTCTTTGATGTGAGTTATTAAACTCTTTTTTTTTATTTTTTGCTTTTTGGAGGGGCAATTGAGGGTAAGTAACTTGCCCAAGGTCACATGGCTAGTAAGTGTTAAGTGTCTGAGGCTAGATTTGAACTCAGGTCCTCCTTACTCCAGGACCTGTATTCTATTCACTGTGCCACCCAGTCACCCCAAATTATTAAACTCTTTTGTGACATGGACCCCTTTGGCAGTCTGGTGTATACTACAGACAGACCTCAGAATAATGTTTTTCAAGGCAAAAAGTGTAAAACACATAGGATTACAAAAGAAACCAATTATCTTAAAAAAAAAAAAAAGATCACTGACCTCAAGTTAAAAGACCTTGTCTTAGAGAGTTGCCTGGGAGCACAGAATGATTTGCCTGAGTTCACACAGCCAATAAGTCAGAAGCAGGACTTGAAATAAAAGTGGTTCTGATTCTGAAATCAGCCCTCTATCCACTATGCCTCTGCACTAAACATAAGTTATTATTTTATTACTTTTATGCTAAAAAATTGTAATATAATTGTGAATTAGCCAAATTTCTCTTCTGTATCTTAGATGCCATATCTACAAAACATAATTTATTTCTCACTGACATTATTTTAAGACCTTTAGATGAAATGTGAAAATAATTGTTAACACACAATAATCACAGTTTATAGACCATTTACATCCCAACAACTCTATAAGGCAGATGGTACAGATATTATCTTTATTTTACAGATGAGGAAACTGAGGCTCTGAGCTATTAAGGGATTTATTTGCCCACAGCTACTGACAAACCTAGGAATTCTACCAAAATCTTTTCACTGTAGATCTAGAGTTTTCACTCTAGCATAGGATCAAAATGAAAATAAGTAATAAAATGAAAAATACAAACAATTTTAAACATTTGTCTCAATTTTGGAAAACAGCAGTGCTGTACACATTCCCTTCAGCTTTAGATAGCATTTTCTCTCTGCCCTATGAGTACTAACACATCTGTCACTTAATCAAATCCTGTTTAACATCATTCAAAACTTACCTAGTATTCAAGAGAAAAGCACTGTACAGTTTAAAAAGGGTACAATGAAAATATCAAAATGAAAATAGCAATTCACTCAAGGCTCAAGGTGGTTTTACACACATCAGGGAAAGTTGATAAAATATAAATGAATGAAATTACCAGCAGGAACTACCTTTATTCCAACAGTCAAACCAAGTAACATTTTCTAATCCATAAAATTACTGAATAGAGCCCTCCTCGGGAGCATACTGTCCCTAGACACCTGGAGACAGTTAGATGACATGATAGATAGATTTCTGGGGCTGGAGTCAGGAAACCTAAGTTCAAATTTGGTTTTAGACATTCACCACCTGTGTGACCCTGAGCAAAATCAACCTCTATCCACCTCAGTTTCCTCAACTGTAAAACAGAAATAATAATAGTACCTATCTCAAAGGGTTTTTGTGAGATCAAATGAGACAACATTTCTAAAATGTTTAGCATAATACTACATGCTTAGTCTAACCATCTATCCATCCCAGGTCTGTCATAAGTATCATCTTCCATTTGAACTCTAGTCTACTCTCTTTCAATTATTTTCATCCCTCCTCAAACTTTCCATGGCTCTCATTTTTCCCATTCTCTCAGCTAAAAAACTTGCCTCATATTTTACAGAAAAAAATTGAAGCCATTAATCATGAGTTCCCTCTTTCTCATCTCATATCACTCATATGCCTTTTACCACTATCTCCTCCTTCACCCCAGTCTCACACAGAGCTGGCCTATGGCTTACTAAGGTCAACCTCTCTACTTCCACATCCCTCCCAAAACCTAGAGAGTAATCATGTCTCTATTGTCTTCTCTTCTCCAGGCAAAACATCATTAATTTTTTCAACCAATTGCTCATATGGTATGATCTCAAGGCAAACAGGGTTCAATTCCCAGGAAGGAAAAAATGACTTCGTTTTGAAAGCAGCCCATTGTAGGGGGAAAAGCAATGAATTTGGAATCAAAAGACCAAGGTTCTAATCTGGATCCTGCTACTAAGTCTATCTTAGAGTAATCATTAAGTCTCACAATTTTCCTAACTGTATAATGAAGAAATTATATTAGAGGATCTGTAAGACAGAATGACATAGTGAAGATATGCTAGACTTGGAGTAAAGAATACCTGGGTTCCAGTTACTAGCTGTGTGACAATAGCCAAATCACTTTCTCTGACACTCAGGTTTCTCATCTATAAAATGGAAATAATACTACTTGCAGTATCTACTTCATAGATTAAGATAAGGCTCAAACGATAATATATGTAAAGCAACTGGCAAACTTTAAAGTAATATACAAACATCAGTTATCATTATTGTAATTAACTCCAGGGTCCCTTTTTGGTCTAATCCTATGAGTTAAGAGACCTGAAGCAAGTTTTCCCTGATTTCCTTCCCCAAACTTTATTAGTCTAACATGACTTTGATTTTCAACTCTGTAATGTATTTCAATCAATCAAGAAACACTTATTAAGCATCTACTATTAATTAGGCACTGTGCTAAACACTAGGGATGAAAAAGACAATCCTTCCACTTAAGTAGCTTACAATATAATGGAGGAGACATCATGCAAACAAATATATACAAAGCAAGCTACATACTGGATAAATAAGAAATACTTAACAGAATGGAAAGCCCTAGAATTAAGAAGGGATGGGGAAGACTTCCAATAAAAGACGTTAGTTGGTACTTAAAGAAACTTTGTCAGGAAGTTCAGTGATCAAGGCAGAGGAGGGAAAGCATTCCAGGTATCGGGGATATTCAGAGAAAATGCCCAGGATGGTGCATCTTGTTCATGGAAAACCAGGGGGCCAGTGTCACTGAATCAAAAAGTATGTAACTGGGAGTAAAATGTAAGAAAACTGGAAAGGTAGGAGGGGGCTAGGTTATGAAAGGCTTTGAATGTCAAACAGAACATTTTGTATTTGATTCTGAAGGCAACCAGGGAGCCACTGGAATTTACTCAATAGTGGGGTGACATGGTTGGACTTAAGCTTTAGGAAAACCACTCTGGTCACTGAATGGAAAATGGATTAGAGTGGCCAGAGACCTGAGGCAGGAAGACCCACCAGTAGGCTACTAAAATGATCCAAGCATAAGGTGATTAGGGTCTGTACTAAAATGGGGCAGTGTCAAAGAACAGAAGGGGGTGTATTCAAGAGATACTACAAAGGTGAAATCAAAAGGCCTTGGCAACAGATATGATACTGCAGAGGGGGGAAAGGCAGTTGGGGGTGGGGGAGAGAGGGAAAGAGAAGAAGAGAAGGGAAGGAGAGGAAGAGGAAGAGGGAGAGGGAGAGAGAGAGAGAAAGAAAATGAATTTAGGAGTCCAGGATGATTACTAAGTTGTGAGTCTGAAAGACTAGGAAGAAGGAAGATGGTATTGTCCTCCACAGTAGTAGAGAAAGTGGGGGGGGGGGAGAGGGGGTTAGAAAGATAATGAGTTTTTGTTTTAGATATATTGAGTTTAAGGTTTTTACAGGACATTCAGTTCAAGATGTCTGAAAGGCATTTGGAGATTTGATACTAGAGGTCAGCAGAAAGGTTGGGGCAGAGTAAATAGATATGAGAATCATCAACACAGAGAGAGTAATTAAATCCACAGAAACTAGTGAAAGCACCAAGTGAAATAGTACAGAGGAAGAAGAGAAGAGGGCCCAGGAGAGCACCCTGAGGGACACCTACAGTTAGAGGGCATGATGTGGAGGAGGATCCAACAAAGGAGGCTGAGGAGTGATCAGAGAGAAGAACCAGGAGAGTAGGGTGTCTTGAAAACCTAGAGAAAAGAGAGTATCAAGGAGGAAAGAGTGATCAATAGTGTCAAAAGCTGCTGTTTGTCTTATTTCATTTTTCATTTTATTTTTGTATCCCAAGCTCCTTGCACAGAATAGACAATAAATGCTTGCAGGATTGGGTTGTAAATTCCATAAGGACAGAGACAGTATCTTACTTAAAACTTTGTATCACTCTCTTCAAGCCCTTAGTGCTCCAAATGTTTCATTTTTTTTTTTTTACTTTGTATTACCAAGGGCTTTCAGTATCTGGCACACAAAAGGTGCTTAATAAATGTTGAAGGAAAGATGGAGTCAAGTCTCACCTATGAAGCTAACTAGTCATGTGACACTGGCTAAATCAGCTTGCCCATCTGAATTTCAGCACCCTCTTTCATTTCCTCCTCTGTCCTACTTTTCATGGTATGGAGGTGACCCTGGGTTTTTGAAGATTAGGCTAATGAAGAACAAGCTTTGGCAGGTCCCACTAAATTGTAAATGCTTCAACTACCAATCTAGAGACAAAAGACCAGCCTGTCAAAATTTCGAGGCTTATCCCCAGAAGGCTCGTTATTACTAATGTTAGCTACTACAACCTATGAAGGTGGTCCACTAAGATATGACTGAATGCAATCTGCATCAGTAGAAGGATCATTCTTATATATGTGATTATGCAAATGTAAGTCATTAATATCAACTTCCAAATTCTACTGTCATCAATCTAGAAAACTTTATCAAACCTACAGCCACTGAAGATAATCCCAAATTCCAAAGTGCTCCTTAATGTAACAATCACCTCTCTTTGGGGTGGAGTCCAACTGCTCCATGCCAAAAAAAAAATTGTGGCTACTAATTGCCACAGATAATATGAATTACAACCACTCAACCTCTAGTAAACTATATACAGTGGAGAGAGATAAGCACTTATAAAAAACCTACTATGTGCCAATGTGCCAATCACTATCCTAAGTACTTTTTTTTTTTTTACAAATATTATCTCATTTGATCCTCACAATAATCCTGACAGGACTGAGGTAGGTACCTGAGGGTAGGTGCTGTTATTATCTCCATCTTACAGAAAAGGAAACTGAGGCAAACAGGTTAAGTGACTTGCCTGGGGTCACACAGCTAGTGTCTGAAATTATATTTGAATTCAGGGCTTTCTGACTCGAGGCCTAGCCCTCTACCCTCTGTGAAAACAGCTGCCTCAAGCCACACTGGATTGGAGTCAGAACCTGAATTCATATCACAACTCTCATGCTTACTGGCTGTGTGACATTGAGTGAATCATTACACCCATCTGGGCCTCAATTCCCTCATATGCAAAAAATGGTAACACTCCTCCTTATACTACCTAACTCAAAAGGTTTGGGTGTGATCCTTCCTACCTTCCCAGTCTTATACATTTACTTTTCTTCAAGAACTCATACTGGCCTATTTGTTGCTTGGCTGCCCCCAATGCTTGCTATGCACTCCCTCCTTACTTCCATCTCTTGAAATACCTGGAATCCTTTAAGACTCAACTTAGTATCATTTTCTATATGCCTTTCCTGATTCTCCCTACAGGCTAGTTCCCTATAAAAACTACTTTCAGTTTGTTTTGTACATACTTGCATATGGGCATGTACACATCTCCCCCACTAGAACATAAGCTCCATGAGGACAGGAACAGTTTTTCAGTTTTCTATTATACTTCACCTCCAATGCTTAGCATAGACCCTGGCAGAGCGTAGATGCTTAATAATAAACACATGTCATGATAAACCTTAAAGTGCTACAAATTGTGTTTAACACAATGCACAATATATGAGGTACACTGAAATCTGCCCAAGATACTAAAAAAGTTTTTCATTGACTTCAAATACACTAATAGTCTCACTGACAGGATTCACCATACACAGATGATGGACATAAGCTAGCAGTGAGCAGACATATACCACGTATATTTATTTGTGTGTGTGTGTGTGTACATATATATATATATATATATATATAAAACAATGCTTAGCACATTTGTAGGTAATCAGTCAGTCAGCTACCACTTACTAAGCATCGCCGAAGCTCTGGGCACTGTTGTTAAGCACTGGGGATACAAACAATAGCAAAAAGCAGTCTACTTTCAGAAAGTTCAGTCTAATGGCTCTCAATATTTCTTTCACTTAGAACAATCCCACTGCATCCTCTCTATTCACCATCCCCTCGATAAACTGGAGTATACCCAAGGAATTCACTGGCCATTCCAAGGGCCTCCAACCTCACTCCCAAAGATGCCCTCCTACACTTCAATTCCATTCAACAAGTATTGGAGCTCTTTCCCCTAGTACTTGCTGAACTGAGCGCTGACTTCCTGACTCCTTCATCTTAACCCCTATTCCGCATCTCCCCCTATCCACCAGGACTGCCTCCTATGGAAAGACCCCGGACACCCACCCGCCGCCCATTTGCTCCCCAGCAGCAACCTCTAGCACACGCTGCCCTCGCCCTCCATCACCTGCTCCCATAGCAGACCTCCCCCAGCCCGCGCATCCCACCCAGCAAGAGAAGGGGAGGGGGACGGAGGGATGGGGAGGAGAGATGTTTCTCCACCCACCAGACGAAGTCGTTGCTTTTGTCCTCATACGAGTTGATGAGCCCATTGCACAGCGGAGTGAGCAGAGGCCGCTTCCTGCTACCGCTGCCCGAGCTGCCTCCACCGCCGCCGTTGACTGCGCTCCCGGGCCTGGCCGAGCCCCCGAGCCTCGAGAGGCCCGCGGCCAGCGCCCCGCCGCCCCCGCCCCCGCCTCCTCCGCCGCCCGAGCCCGACACGGCGGCGGCCACCAGCAGAGGCCGCACGGTGACCCCGAGGCCCCCCGAGCCGGCGGCCCCGCTGGACCCCGCCGCGGCCACCACCGCCGTTAGGGACGGGGGCGACGGCGACGACGACGACGAGGACGACGACGACGAGGCGGAAGTGACTGAGGAGGCCGCGGAGGAGCCGGGCCCTGTCCCAGCAGTGCCGGGACCAGCCTGGCGGCTGCCGGACATCGTGACTCCCCCCTCCCTGGGCTGTACACTCGGAGGAGAGGGAGAGGGACGGGGGACCGGGACCCGCTGCCGCCGCCTCCCTGCAGCCTCAGTGCATCCTGAGGACGCGCACAGCGCAGGGGGCGGGGGCTGCCACCTGGGAGGGAACAATAAAGTTGTTTGAAAAAAAAAAAAAAACAAACACACTAACGGCGGCCGGCGGGAGGAAGCCGGGGAACTAAAACACCGGGAGGGGGAGGCGGAGGGAGGGGAAAAAATGCGCTCTCGAGGCCGAAGCTACCACCCCGAGTCCTGCGGCAGCCAACCCCGAGCGAGGCCGGGGAGAGCGTGCGCGCGCGCACTCGAGACGGAGGCCGAGAGAGAATGGGGAAGGCGGAGGAAGCCCGAGAGGTACAACTTTATTGGCAGCCGCCTCCGCGCTCATACACACAACACACACCCATGGAGACGGCGACCACTGCCTAGCTACGGAAGAATTCCTTGTTGAAAGCTTTATTGATTCACATACAGCAGAAACTGGAAGTGGGGCGGGGTAGGAAGACAATGAGCAAAGGGCTGGCGGAGCGGAGAAGCGCCCTGAGAAGAGAGTGGTCCAGGGTGGAGGAGCCGAGGCAAGCGAATCCTCAACCGAATGCGCAAGCGCATCATGGATCGTGCATATCCTCATTCCTGAGTGAAGAGTCCTAGAGGGAGGTGGGTGGTATGGGGTGGTTTCCGGTACTGCGCATGCGCAGGATTCCCTAGCATTCCTGAGGGAGGAGGGGGAAGAGGAGGACTGGGACCGGGAGTCGAAAAGGAAAGTTAGCTGATGAAAGCAGGCTGGGTGTTCCTTTGGTGAAAGCGAGACTGAGTGCAGAGACGGAGATCTCTGCGGTGGTGGAGAGGGTGCAATTCAGTTCCACCAACATTTATTGAGGGGCTGGCAATTAAGAGACCTGCATTCTAATCCGCACTTCTGCGCTGCTTGCTGTCTGTAGCCCTCCACACTTCTCCATCCTCACCTACGCTTCCGGACTTCCCTGAATTCCTTCAAGTCCACGCTGAAATCCAGCTTTCTACTGGAAGCCCTTGCTGATTCCCACTAGTCCCTTCCTCCTGTTAATTATCTCCAATTTATCCTGTATGTTGTTTGTTTCCATAAATGTATTGCTATGTCGTCTGCCGCATTACAGCATGAACTTCTGTAGAGCCCCGATTGTTAGGCAGTTGCCTTTTTTTGTATTCCCAGAGCTTAGCTCAGTGCCTGGCACAGATTAGGTGTTTAATAAATCTTCATTGACCGACTCTCTTATCTCCCTTCTCTGGACTTCACTTTTCTCATCTGTAAAATGAGGGAATTGGACTAGATCCTTTTCAGGATCTTTCTTTGGTCCTCTAAAAAGAGATTTCAGTTTTTAACCAACCCTCAAGGTTTGTGGAAGACCTTAAGAGTCCCCCAGGTGCTTGCCCTAAGAAAAGCAGATTTACGAAGAGGCAAGAGCTTAGGTAGGGCCTGGGTGGGAAGGCCCAGCAACCCAGGCACTCACCTGGACTGCCTTTATGGAAAGTACATTGTTACAAAGGTGACACCCCATATCTTCAGGCACACCTGCCTTACCTATTACCTACTTACTGAGCCAAACCCAAGGATTAACTTTATCATTCAGGAGCAACCAAATACCAACCATATTCTTTCAGAATCTCAAAAATACATAAACACCACCTTTCCTACCCAAAAATGTTATAAAGTTAAATATAGCAGCTTGTTATAATCGACAAGTTTAGATATGCCACTGATGGAACCATACCTATCTATTCCAAAAAACTGAAACCTTTGGCAACTGCATCAGTTCTCAACAGGGGTTAATACAGAGATTTCAGAAGGTTCATACATTTGGTTTTCTTAGCATTTTGATAACTATGTCAGTTGAGAAGGGGTCTTTAGGTTCTTAGGCTTCACCAGATTGCCAAAGGAGGTACACACACACACACACACACACACACACACACACACACACGAGGCTAAGAACCCTTAACCTGTAAAGTGGTTTGGTTAATTCAGTCTTTTGACACCAGCATCATAAAGAGATCTAATTTTTTTTAATCCTTAAGTTTTGAGATAATACTTTAGTACTACTAAAAGCCAAAGTTTCTTGAACAAGAGTTTCATTTTATAGAAAATGTAATGGACATTTTATAAATCAAATATAAATTAATGCTAATTAAGTTGAATATAAAAACTAACTCTTAAATATTCTCAGCTAATATTTTACTGGAGTTATTATAGACCTAAGGCAACATGCCAGATATTAGGAATGAAAAGCTTAAAATGCCACCCTTTCTTTCAAGGAACTCACAATATATGTAAGGATATATGAGAAAAAGAAGGTGGAGTAGCTGGGACAATTAGCCAGCATTTAGTGCCTACTGTATGCATGGAATGTTACATACACTTTCACACATAGTCCAGTCAATTCAACCAGTATTTATTAAATACCGGCTATGTGCCAGGCACACTAAGCAGTGGGGATGCAAAGAAAGGTAAAAGAAAGTCCCTGCTCTCAAATCTAATGCAGAGACAAAATGCCAACAACTAAGTGATCACAAAAGAGGATAAACTGGAGACAATCAAGGTTTGAAAGCACAAGTATTAAGTGGAATCCTGGGGAAGGTGGGACTTCAGATGAGAATTGAAGGAAGCCAGGAGATGAAGGAGAGAGTTCTATACATGAGGGACAAAGTGACAACACTGAAAGCAGAGAAATGGAGTATCTTGTTCAAGAAACAGCAGGGCAGCCAGTGTTGCTGGATCACAGAGTATGTGGAGGCAAGTGTAAGGCATAAAGGACATCCAAATGAGGCAGTCATCTCTTCTGGGAGGAGGTGAGAATTGACTTGGACCTTGGAGAAAGCAGAAGATTTAGACAAATGAGGAGTAGGAGAAAGAGAAATCCAGCTGAGATTGCACAAAATTGAGACTGTACATGGTTTTTCAAAGAGCAATAGTGAGAATTTTGACAATAGCAGAGGATTCATTTTAAAGCTGAAGAGACAGAAAGGGGTCGAACTGTGGAAACCCTTGAATGACAGACTAAGCAGTTTTAATTTATCTTGCAAGCATGACAGTAGTGAGGGACTGGGGAGTGGGTGGGAGTGGTCCTCAAAAGAGGGCAAAGTAAAGCAATGTGTTCAAAATATTAATTGATGGTTGTAGAATAGATGTAGGTGGTGGGAGTGGAAAGATTTGGAGGTAGAGAGACTGGTAGGAGACAGTTACCATAAATATAAAGCTTAAATATAAAGCCCTGGACTAAGGTCTTGACAATGAATATGCAATTAAAGGGGGTCTGATTAAACAGGCTTCTTTTTTTTGTCTTTTTTTTTAACTTTTTGGAGGGCAATTGGGGTTAAGTGACTTGCCCAGGTCACATGGCTAGCTAAGTGTCTGAGGTCTTATCTGAACTCAGGTTCTCCTGACTCCAGGGCTGATGTTCTATTCACTGCACCACCTGATTAAACAGGCTTTAAGGAGAAAAAAAAAAAAAAAACAAGGAAAACCTATCGACTAATTAGATAATAGGGGGAAAATAAGGAAAAGTAAAAAAAAAAAATTACTCCCAAGGTTTCAAATTCACATAACTGGGAAAATGGTACCTTTAGCAGAAATGAAATTCCCAAGGAAAGAGCTAGTTAGAGGGGAAATGATGACTTTAAGCATATTGAGTGAGCTTAAAAGTGACAGGGTGAGGATACAAGTCATGCTGGCAATCAGAGAAAGAGGATGAAGTTCAGAAGAAACAAAAAAGACTAGTGCTGGAAATGAAGATCAGGAAAGGTTCATAAGACAATAGAATTTCAAACAGGGAAGGTCTTAGAGATCATTTCTAAGTCTCTCCTTTTAGAGTCATGATTAACAGGACATAATTTGACATATTCCCTGAAGTCATGATTCATGGGACATCATTTGACATATTAAATATGATATATTCCCTGGCCTATTAGTTGGAAACTTGTGAGCATAATTATTGTAAAGGATAGCAACAAAGGCCCACCTAGGTATAACTTTAGGGAAATTTGTCATTGTCTTTTATCCTGCTTTTTTAAATGCCATCTTTATTCATTCATAGTTAGGATCTCAAATGGAAATGGGTGAGTGGGATACAAAGCAACCTCCCTTTTCAGCTGGAGAAATGCACAAAGAATTCAGTGTGTAATGAACTACATATTTCTTGTTATTTCCCTTGGCAAAAGTTTTTCAACATGAAACCAGATTTTGAAATGTGAGAAAGCAGAAGGGAAAACCTCAGAGTCGCTGAACAGGAAAGTGTAAAAAAAGGAACTCAGAAACACAACAATAAAGGAAGAAAAAGGAGAGTGAAGGGTGAAAAAAGAGGTACATGAGAATAGATTCAAGAATAAATACAAAAAAATATGAAAAAATGTTCCAAAAACAAAAGATAGTACAATATAACAAATCTTGGTGTTTTCCCTTTCTTCTGCCACATATATACAAATCATAAGTCTTATAGAAATAGCTCTCAATGATTCTCTTCAGTGCTTTAAGGTTATCAAAGTACTAAGCATGAATGCATGCTGTCCCAAAGCCCATTGGTATGGGACTGACTTATTGGTGATGGATACCCAACCCTACAAGAGGAGCAAGGCAGAGTTGGTGAGGTTAAGAGCTCTCTCATCCAGTCTTCCTTGGAACTCTTAAAGCTTCACCTTACTTTGCATGCTCTGTCTTCCAGCTTTGAGAAGGAAAATGGAAGAGACCAACCACACTCTAGATTGCTGAAGGAAAAGACTCTGGGAATACATAAAAGGAGCTCAAAGACTCCATTATGTCCCTATCCCTAGCTTGCTACACTAACAACTTCAGGAAGTTTCCCCTTGGGGGAGGTTCAGAACTCTCTTAGTTGAGTTGAGTTTTATTGCTCCCAGTGGGAGAATGCCTTTGTTCCATATTGTCTGGCAT
The DNA here is from genome assembly GCF_028583685.1 of Petaurus breviceps papuanus. NCBI lineage: Eukaryota > Metazoa > Chordata > Mammalia > Diprotodontia > Petauridae > Petaurus > Petaurus breviceps. The sequence goes on along the minus strand of NW_027187313.1, from coordinate 5,196,715 downwards.
GTATTCTCCTATGTATACCTTCTCTGATTTCTGTTTTGCTATGATTTAGATAAATAGGTTTCTTTGCTGTTCACTGTGGATGTTCATTGTGGAACTGGTATTTGGTGGGAAACGGGTCAAGCTTTGAATATAGAGTTTGAGGGTCCTACTTCCCTGGAATAATCAAAATTTAGATTAAAACTGATTGTATCCCCTAGATTGACAATATTTAAGAGAACAGATATATAAAATTTTATTCCTATAGCTACTCTTTCTGAAGAAAGCAGAGTGGTGGCCTTTGGTCCCAACTTCCTCCTTCCTTTCCTATCAGAAATGAAAGTCTCCCTTGGAGAAAGGTTGGGAAAGAAGAGGCTAAAGATGTTTATTTTGCCTCCCTTTGAGCCACATAACAACACCCCCTTACTGTATGTGGGCTCTTGCCCAACATGGGACTCTCTTTACGTATGACTTCACTTGATTCTTACAATGACTCTGAGATATGCCATATAAGCACTATTCCCATTTTGTAGATGAAGAAACTTCATCTTAGAGAGATTAATTAATTTGTTCAAGGTGTCTTAGCTAGTTAATGACCCAACCACTTGGACTGGGGGTTCTGGCATTTTGACTTCAAATCCATTTCATTTGCCAGTGGAATGTAAGCATTTGAGGACAAAGGCCAGGTTTTTTTCTTTTTTTTCCACAATTAAAACCCTTTGCTAGGCCGAAGGGACCTAAGGTATTTTCATCTTCTCCCTCTCTACTTCTGGACCCAAGCACTCAGTTGGATTGGGTTCAGTCCTAAGGGATCCTGGACCAAGGGAAGGAGTTAGGCTCCCTTTTCTCAACTTTTTGGCTCATTAAATCTCAACCCTGGTTCCCTGAGATCAATTACTTAAAGCTCAAGTTTGACTCGTTTCTGAGGTCTCCCCAAAGAATGGAGCAGAAAAATATTGTTGCAGAGGTCTTGGAACCTTGCTGTTGGTTCAGAAGCCCTGAAGAAGGATTTTCTTGTTGTATGTTTATAGAAATCCTGAAAGGGGGGTTTGCTAATGTTTTCAGGGGTCCTAGGACTGTTCTGCAGACAGAGAAGGAATTAATGAAGACACTGGCAATGTATCTTGTGGCCTTGCTAAGATTTGTCTCCCCAGGAACAAAGATTGCTGAGAACTTGCCTAGTGTCAAGATAAAGAAAAGACCTCCAGTTGGGTATTAAATGCTGTGCTTAAGCTTGTTGTAACTCTGGGGTAGATTCAATTGTAATCCAAGGGTGGGGAACTTTTGACCTTTTTGTGTTCTGTGATTAAACAAATGAATGTACTTTACTTATGATTAGAAACTAATCTCCATTTGAGAAGAGGGGCTTTGTGATAGACTAAATGAATGTACAGCCTAAGGGTGGAGTAGTATTTAGAAGAGGGACTTTGTGACTGATTAAATGAATGTAATGTCCAGGGGTAGGGTAGTACTTGGAGATTATTGAATCACACTTGGTAAATGCTGTATTTTGAATGAAGTTAAATTTTGATTCTATCTGTTCTTAATTTGTCACTGAATAAAATGGAGAGCACCTATGCTGGTATTTTGAACCTTGGGAAGTTGCCTTTGCTTGGCATTACAAATGTCCATTGTAAATCAGGTATGGGACAGATGTTTATTTCTTCCTGTAATAATTAAAATCACTGCTGAGCCCCAGGAGCTGAGTTACTGCATCTTCTCCACCAAAGGGCCCAATATGCTCTCAACCCACATGTGCAATCTGACCTAGGTTCAGTCCTGTGGGAGTCTGGCCTCCCACAGTGAGAGGAGTGAAGCTCCTTTTCTCATAGTCTTCAGCTAGGTAAACACCCAATTCAATACCCTGGAGAAGATTTACTTAAAACTTAAGTTTGGCTCTTGTCTAGGGCTTCCCCAAGGGGATCTCTAGAAAGGAATTCAATGTAAAATATGAATCCGGTATAGGACAGGTATTTATTTTCTACAAAAAAGTAAAATGCAAAACCTAAAATATAAAGTACACATTGACAGAAAGAAATTATTCTTCTAGGAAATTAATATTTAAGTTTCATTAGAATATAATATTTGTATATATAATATATAATATATATTTGTATAAAATTTTTAAAATGAAACTGTCATATTTCTCTTCAGTTCTGCACTGTTCCTTCAAAGTCTATTTCTACTTGCCACTCAAGACAGGGTTTAGGCTTACCCTCCTATCAGTGGTCATCATAGCTGATGCAGAAATTTCCCTATCAGTCATCTCCATCCAATGGACCCAGAATCTCTTGAAATCACAAGTGATCTCTTAAATTCACAAGGTCACCTCCAAGCTTAGATGCTTCCGTCTCAATGTCAATGTTCATTCACCTATACTCACCTCAAAAAAGAAACATGAAACAGAAGAGACATCTAGGGCTCTGAGATCCAATCTCAAGTTTACTTAGGCAGGACAAGTACTATAGCTTCAATAACAACAACAATAGTCACAATAATAAGCACATATATAACGCTTTGCAAAAAGCTTTACAGATAGTATCTCATTTGAACCTTACAACAACTATGAAAAGTAAGTGTTATTATTATCCTTATCGTACAGATGAGGCAATCCAGACCCTCAGTAGTTAAATGACTTGCCCAGGGTCATGCACCAGCAAGTGATTAGGACCAGATGTGAACTAAGGTCTTCCTGATTCTAGAACTAGCACTCTTTCTACTGTGTCCTGTAGCTGCCTCTTATATCTATGCTCAGAATTACATGATGCTACCTGGAGGGTTAATAGATGAAACAGGAGCAGTTACTCCCTTTTTAAAGGTCTAGAGTCATTGACTCTTCCTGCTTAGTAGCCAATAAAGGGATTGCTTCACCATCTCAAAAGAACCTTTAATGCCAAGTCACATGTAACTGGAAAAAAAATCCAGAGAGTTTGCCATCCCGTAAATGCCCAAGACCTGAGATAGCACACATTGTTGACTGGAAACAAAGAGGGCAGATGTCTTCATGGCCTGCATCCCCCGAACCTAGAATAGTATCTGGCACATGGTAGGCACTTAATGTTTGTTAAACTGAATTGAAGGTTTGAGAATTAAATTTTAAAAAAGTAATCAGAACAATTTATATAGTATATACAGATACACACATATATACACATACATAAGAGAATGAAACCAATTTTTAAACATAGATACCTATTATTTTTATATCACTTAGAATTCCCAATACATTCTACATCTTCCCTGCCCAAGAGCTATTCTTTATAACAAAGAATAAATGATGAGTTACAGAGGGGGGGGGAGAGAGAGTGGAGTTGGGAGGGGGCCGTATGAGATGAAGGCCAGTGGAACCAATTTCTTGAAACTGAATACCAATCCTATAGGACTGTTGTATTTGGAACTACAAGAGTCCTGGAGATCATCTAGTCCTGCTGTTTCATTTCAAGAAAACTGAGATTCAGAGAGGTAGAGGATTTGTCTAAGATCACAAAGCAATATGAAATATTTCTACCGGAGTATCTCTGTTAACCGAAACTAGACTTCTCATGTGACATCTTTCTGGTGGACTTTGATATGACCCAGAGTTTTCTAAATAGAATGTTTTACAGAGAAGTAGTAGCAGCAAACCACTAGACTCTGACTACACATAGGACTGTCCCTCTACTGACCTCAAAAGGGATAAAAATAGTTTCTCAAATATCTGTCTACATACATGTGTGTATATATATATATATTTTTTTTTTCTTCAGAAGCTCAATCAGTTCCTCCATCAATAAGCATTAATGTGCCAGGCATTGTGTTAGGTATTGTAAATTCATTTTTTTTTTAATGAGAGTGCCTCCCTCAAAGTACTTGTATCTTAGTGGCAGGATACATGTTTACACATAGTTGAACACAGGATATATACATGTAACAAGCACTTCAAGGCCTATTTGTATGAAACTCTCCTCACTGATGAAAACTGATTATTCAGTGTTCCATGCTTGCAGGAGGGATAGCAGGAACTTGGGAGAGAAGAGAGATCATAGTCTTCTGACTTCCAGGCTTGAGAGAAAACACTATAGGTTCTAGACCCTCTTAAGGTCTATAAAAGGAGAAAGGCCATTTCCCAGATACCATGAGGAAATCCTTGGTTTGAGAGATACCCAGGAGTGAACCTGAAAAGAATAGCAACTCCACAGTAAATCCAAATAAAAGCTAAAAAACTAACTAACTAAAAACTTCATTCTGGCTATAGGGACTGCAGTAGTACCTAGAGGAAATGAAATGAGATATAGAAAAGAATGATAGGGTGTAATGGTAATGGAATTTGAAGATCCCCTTGTATTGGCAAGCTAACAGGTACTTAGCACTTGATTTTGGGTTAAGTGTTAAGACCCAGAGCTTGTGAATCCCACAGTGGGATGGACTTGTTGATGTGATGAGAGGGGGCTGAACATAGAGGAGCTGGTGCCATGTATAGGGAAAAGCCCAAGCTGAGAGAGGCCAGAAGAACTTCTGGGAGCAGCATTGTGGAGGCAGAGAGAGAGAGAGAGAGAGAGAGAACTGCTGGGAATGAGAATGCTCACAGAGACAGAACTGCTGGGAGCCAGAATTGCTGAAAGAGAGAGAAAATTTCTGGGAGCTGCCAAGGACTTCTGAGGACTAGCTGGAGCTGCCCAGGAAATCTGAGGGCCAGCCAGAGCTGCTGAGAACTGAGGAGGCATGACTGGGGTGCTGGTACTTTGTCTGTGTGCTTTGATGTTAATTTGTCAGATTCATTTGTTGATAAAGGTCTCAGACCTTGTTGGTTGATTTCACAGGCAGAGAGTAAATTAATGAGGATGCCAGCCAGCAATGTGCATAAATGTTATTATTGACTTTGTTAAGCTTTGTTTTCCCAGGAATAGAAACTGTGGGAAGGGAAACCATTGAAGCTGAGAATCTGCCTCAAGTCAAGATGAAAAGACCTCTCCTTGGGTACTTAATGACTGACTGATGATATTGTAACCTAGTTGTGACCTAGGGGTGGGTGGCCTTTGTGTTTTCCACTTCCACTTGAGAGGTTGCTTGGTGGTGACTGATGATATTGTAATTTAGTTTTGACCTAGGGGTAGAAAACTTTTGACCTTCCTATGTTATGATTGACTAAATGAATGAACTTTGTTTAAGAAGGAAGACTTTTCGATGGAAGAGATTAAGATGGTGTGACGTGGGGGTGGACTTTGTGATTGACTAAATGAATGTACCTTGTTTAAAAGAGAACTTTAACCTTTGTACTTTGTGATTGAATTGAGGACTTACTAAATGATTGAGTTAATAAATGAATGTACTTTGTTTTAAAACTATGTGACCTCTTTGGTGAAAACCACATGGCCATTTTAGTGTTAAGTAGTTGAGTTGTGATATGACTGTATTTTGATTTTATGTGAATGTTTTGCCTTAATTTGTTACTGAATAAATGGAGAGTTCACTATGCTGTGTAATCAGAACCTTGAAAGCTGTTCACAGCAGCAGTCCTCTGGAAAGCTGCTTGTGCTTGGCTTTATGTAGGGAAAATTAGTTAGACATTTTGGAACAAACACTGAAAAACCTTGTCTAAGAACTAAATGTCCAGAAGAATTAGAGTGGGCCAGACAGAAAGTAATGATTCAATAAGATGAGAAATACTAAAGACAAAACCAAAAGGTTGGGGGAAAGCAGAAGAAAATGTAAACAATATAAATTGTTACCATATTACTATATATTACCATATTTCATGAAATTATCATTGAAAACTTCCTATAATTCTTTGAACCAGGGGGCAAAGTAAAAATAGAAAGAATCTGTGGGTTACCTCTGGAAAGAAATCCTCAAATGAAATTCCTAGGAATGTCATAGATAAAATCCAGAATTTTTTTTTTGGTCTTTATTAATTTGTTTACTTCAGAATTTCTAGGTCAAAGATAAAATACTATAGACAGAAAACGGGAATCCAAGTACCAAGGAGCCACAATAAGTGGTTTTCACTAAAAAGATAAGGAAAACAGAATATGATATGGAATTCCAAAAGGCAAGAGATAGAAATGTTTATAACCAAGGATAGCATATCCAGCAAAACTATGTATAATTCTGATGGGAAGGAAGAGGGGAAAATGGGGGAATTAAAAGCACCTTCATTGGAAGATAGGATTTACAAGCATTCCTGAAAAAAATACTGGAACTGAATAGATATTTGGAAATGGAAATACAGGTATTTTGAGAGAAAGGTACCCATGTTTCCCTGATAATAAGACACTGTCTTATTAATTTGTTTGGACAGAAAAACACCAGAGGGCTTATTTTCAGGGGAGGGCTTATTTTAATGAACATTGACAGCAATTTTAATAAACAGGTAAATGTAAACAAAAAAATGTACCTTTATTCAATAATGAATTCAATAAAGAACAGGATGATGCGCTCACTGCTGCAGCTCTGATTGGATGCAGCTCGGAGCGCGGCATGCGTTTCATGGGGGGGGGGGAACGGTGCATACAGAGGGTACCGTAATGTAGCGTGTAGCGCAGGGGATCACCTTCACTACAGTAGCAATCTCAATAGGACTTATTTTCGGGGGAGGGCTTATTTTAGAGGAATCTTACACAGTAAGGGGAGGGCTTATTTTCGGGATAGGTCTTATTATCGGGGAAACATGGTATATGCATTTATCTAATTAAAAGGGAGTATGTAGAGATGAATTGCTTTTCTGTTGATATGGAGATAAGAAATAAGTATCTTCTAGATGGGGTACAGGCTTTGGGTAAACCCTTGAACTCTGATTGAATCTTCCCATTTGATGAGGCATTTGCCTGAAGCCATAAACCCTTCTTTATAGCTAGGTCCAAATCTCTATTACTCTTAACCTAGCCTAGCCCTCCATTGTCCAGCTACTTCCCATCCTTGATCCTATCAAAATATCTATACTCAAATCTGTTACCCTTAAACTAACCTAGTCCTCCATTGTCTGTCATCTCCAGGTAGCCTTCAGCTATTTCCTATCCTTAATCTCATTACTGGAGTCTGACCTCAGTTCCATCAAGATCCTCCTGAGACTCCTCCTCAAGACCCTCCCCAAACTCCTCCTCTAGACCACCCATAAATCCTCCCACAATCTTTCTGTACATAAGATCCATCTTGCCTCCATGTCAGGGCCAAGATTTCAATCTAGCCCATACTCATTCTGTGTCAGATTATTCTGGCCTGCTTGTTAATATAAGCTTCACATACATTTAGACTCCTTAAGAGTCTATCCATTCAGGTGATCTTTAGTAAATTTTGCTTTACTTTGGCTGAGAGAAGACTTGAGTCAAATTCATTCAACAGGACCCAGCATGTTGATATTTTGGATTCTTGAGCACCCCTAAATCCTAAACCTCAATATTCTCAGAATTCTAAAATTGTTAAAAAGATTAAAATGAGAGATGGTGTGTGGGTGGTTTTGTTCTACTTTAATGGATTTAGGAGAAAGCAGAATAGGGAGGGAAAGGGCATTGTAGTCCAGGAATAAAGGTTGAAGGAGGGGGGAAAAAATCACTATCACATAATAAAAGTGCTTAAGAGAAAAGTATATAGTCTTGGAGGAAGGCATCCCATGAACCTCACTTTCATCCTAACTGGATAAAGAAAGAATGAACACAATTAATTACACACTCTACCTCCAAGACAAATAGATAGTTTGCTACAGAAATACATTAAATTCAGAAGGAAAATAGGAGGGAACAGGGATGGGGGAGGAGGGAATAGTAATAAGCAAAAACAAGTTGTCAAATGTTGGGCAGCTAGGTGTCATGGTGGATAGAACACTTGGCTTGGAACCAGGAAGACTCATCTTTGGGACTTCAAATCCAGGCTCAGAAACTTACTAGCTGTGTGACTCTGGGCAAGTCATTTTACCCTATTTGCCTCAGTTTCCTCATCTGCAAAATGAGCTGGAGAAGGAAATGGCAAACCACTCCAGTATCTTTGCCAAGAAAACTCCAAATGAGGGGTGGCTAGGTGGTGCAGTGAATAGAGCACCAGCCCTGGAATCAGGAAGACCTGAGTTCAAATCCTGCCTCAGACACTTAATACGTACCAGCCATGTGACCTTGGGCAAGTCACTTAATCCCAACTGCCCTGCCCTCCCCCTCCAAAAGAAAAAAGAAAACTCCAAATGGGGTCACAAAGAGTTGGGCATGACTGACCACCAACATGTTGGAGGGAGGAATGTGTATGGAGAATTAAAAGAAAAGAAAGAATAAAAACCTGATATTGGGAATGAAGTAAGAGGAAAAAGTAACAAAGAGGAAACTTTTTTTTTCACTTATGTAATACTGAATATGGATGGCATGAACTCACCTACAAAACAGAAAAGAATAGCAGAATTGATTAGGAAGTAGAATCTGACATATTACTTACAAGAAACACACTTAGAAACAGAGATTAACATAGCATTAAAATAAGGAGTTGAAGCAAAATCTATTATGCTTCACAGCTAAAAAAAATCCAGAGTGGCAATCATTATTTGGGGTAAGGCTATAGTAAGTATGGATAAAAAAAGATAAGAAGAGAAATTACATTATATTCAAAGACACTATAGATAATGTATCAAAATCAGTGCTCAATATATATGCACCTAATAACATAGTGTTTAAATCCTTAAAAGTTAAATGAATTGGAGAGGAAAATAGATAGTACAACTAAAAGAGTCAAGGCCCTTATTGTTTCCCTTCTAGACCCAGACAAATGCAACTGAAAGATAAGTAAGAAAGAAGACCTCAATAGAACTTCAGAAAAAAATTATAATTGTAAGATCACTGGTGGTTCCTGAATGGAGACAGGAAAAAAATCTAAATGCTCTCAACTGTACATGGCACATTTACAAAAAGTGATCATGTATTGGGACATAGATACCTGATCAAAAATGTAGAAAGGTGGAAATACTAAATACATCATATACTGACTAGAGTGCCATAAAAATCTCATTCAATAAAGGACCCTTAAAAAAAGAATTAAAAAGTAACTGGAGACTAAATAGATAGTATAGATACATACATATATGTAGGTCAAAGAACAAATTAGAGAAATAATAGAAAATCTCATCAAAGAAAATGACAATAATAAGACAATATACTAAAACTTTTATGTGATATAACTAAAGTAATTCTGAGGGGAAATTTAGGCTTCTAATTTTTTTTATCAACAAAAGAGAAATAAGTCAATATTTTAAAAACTGGAACTATAATAAATTTAAAATTCCTAGCTAAAGAACAAAGTATAAATTTTGAAAAATAAAAAGTCATAAAATTGAAAGCAAAAAGATCACTGAGTTAACCAAAAAAAGGAGGAGCTTTTGAAAAAAGTAATAAAATAGATAAAATTATTTAACTTGATTTAAAAAGAAAGGAAAACCATATTGTTCCTAGGCCAAAAATAAAAAGGGAAAACTAACAATTGAAAAGTAAATGATAGGGGCGGCCAGGTAGCGCATCAAGTAAGAGCACCTGCTCCAGTGTTGAGAACACCTGGAGATGAATCCCAGGCTCAGACACTCAGCACCCACCCAGAAACACCTGGCTGTGTAACCTTGAGCAAGTTACTTAACCCCAATTGCTTAGGGGCGGCCAGGTGGCTCAGCGAGTAAGAGCACCGGCTCCAGTGTCGGGATGGCCTGGATCAAATCCAGGCTCAGATGCTCAGCACCACACCCAGAAATAATAACTGGCCGTGTAACCTTGAGCAAGTTACTTAACCCCAATTGCTTAAAAAAAAAATAAAAAAAAAGTAAATGATAACTTAAAAGAAATATATGAATACTTATAAAATACTCAGATTTACAAAAGAATTAGACTAAACAACCCAATATCAGGGAGAAAAAAATGAACAAGTCATAAATGAACTCCCAAAGAAAAAACTCCAGGACCAGATAGATTTGCAAGTGAATTTTATCAGACTTCACAAAAAACAATTAATTCCCTCAATTCATAATTGTAATAATAAGAAAAGAAGGTACAAGTGAGAATGGGGAAGGATACCAAGCAGACTATGGCATCTGTGATATGTTACAATGAATGGGAACTAGAGAAGGAATTGTTTCATTTTTTGTGTTTGTATCTTTAGCACCTAGCACAATATCAGACCATGGTAAGTACTTAATAAATGCTTGTTGATTGACTAGAGTTTAGTCTATGGATCTTCTGGGTTTTTCGTCTTTTTCTATCAGCTATGTCCTTGGAGTGAGGAATTGTTTCCTATCTCTCAGTCAGCCGTTGCTTCCTGCTTTTATCTCTGATCCTTCTCTCTATAGGCAGTTAGGTGGAACAGTGGATAAAGCCTAGAGTTAAGAGCTCTGAGTTCAAATTGCCTCTGATGCTTTCTAGCTTTGCAATTCTTAGGAAGTCAATTAAGCTCTGTTTGCCTCAATATCTTCATTTGTAAAATGGAGATGATAAGAATACTATATTTCTGGGTGGTTTTAAGGATCAAATGAGATAATATTTGTAAAGAGCCAAGCACAAAGTAGATACTAAATAAATTCTTTTTCATGTTCCCTGGCATATAGGATTTGATCCTTCTTGACTGTCAGACAAAGCAGCTGGCATTTGGAAGCTTTATTTCTCCAGCCACTAGCTTTCATTTATATGTGTTATTCTCTGCTATTCTGCCTTCGGTTTTGGATGTTTTTAATAAACTAAACACTCTGGTTTCAAGTTCTATATGTTACATTAAATTCAAACACATTATCTTGTATGAAAAATAATTCTAAATGAGGTCCCATGCTTGGTTCTTGAGAGTGACTGCCCCTATGAAAGCCACAGAGTTTACATTCTAAATCAAAGACACAATACAGTACTTGGTCTCTCCCCACAGGAGCTAGGGTCTCTCCCCCCAGAAATTAGCACCATCCTGGCTCATATACTAGTGCTCAGTGCCACAAAAAAAGAACTCACTAGAAGAGAAGGTGCTCATGAAATACTTGTATTGACTGATAATGATAATTCCTTTATTGTCTTTCCTTCCTTAATATAATAAATACTTCCTTTCCAAGAAGTACACAAGAATCTCTTTTGAGTATTCTGCTCAGGAAACCCTTGACTTTCCTTGTTCAAAATTTCATTTTTCAAAAAGTGGAGGAAGTAAAGAGAGGTACTACTCTTCTGAACATGATTTAGATAGGGAGAAATGCTTGCTGGGGTAGAGATGGCAGGCACAGTGGGAGGCAGGGACTTTACCATTTTAGAATCTGTGATAGATAAAAAGGCAAAAGTCAAGCATAGTCTGGCATGTAGTCCAGACTTAAAAAGACTATTTAAAAATTAACATATATTGATTAAGCCCTTACTATTTGCCAGTTACCAAAGTTCAAAGAGTTTAGAAAGAGTAGATATGATCCTATGACCTGAGAAGAGAAACCAGTTCAAGAGATGCAGGGATGAAATTTTTGTTACCCAGTGTGAGAGTAATGGAATATAAAGATTCCCCTGTATTGGCTTGGTTTTCAAATTGATTGTTAAAACCCAGAGTTTGTTAATCCCACCTGTGGGATGGACTTGTTGATGTGAAAAGAAAGTCCTGAACTGGGAGGAGCTGGTGATGTAGATTGGCAGAAACAGGAGAGAGAGGCAGAAGGACCTTTTTTGGAATCAGCACCTCGAGGAGGCAGACAGAGAGACTAAGAGAATTGCTGGTGGCCGCTTTGAATCGCCCTGGACTTTTGAGACCTGCCCCCTGAGCTGCCAAGGACTGAGGAGACATGGCTGTTTTGCTGGTACTTTGTCTGTCTGTTTTGATGTTCTTTTGCCAGATTTGTCCACTGGTGAAAGACAGTCCTGTTGTTGAAGAAGTCCTGGAACCTGGCTTTTGGTTAAGAAGCCCTGAGACTGTCCTGCAGACAGAGAGTGAATACTGTCCACTGGGGAAGGACAGTGCTGTTGTTGCAGGGGTCTGGGAACCTTTCTGTTGGTTCAGAAGCCCTGAAGAAGGATTTTCTTGTTGTATGTTTACAGAAATCCTGGGAGAGGGTTTTGCTAATGTTTTCAGGGGTTCTAGGACTGTTCTACAGACAGAGGATGAATTATTGAAGGGACTGGCAATATATCTTGTGGCCTTGCTAAGCCTTGTCTCCCCAGGAACTAAGATTGCTGAGAACTTGCCTCGTGTCAAGATGAAGAAAAGACCTCCATTTGGGTATTAAGTGCTGTGTTTAAACTTGATGTAACTCTGGGGTAGATTCAATTGTGATCCAGGGGTGGGGAACTTTTGACCTTTTTGTGCTCTGTGATTGAACAAATGAAGGTATTTTACTTATGTTTGGAAACTAATCTCCATTTGAGAAGAGGGGCTTTGTGGTGGACTAAATGAAGGTACAGCCTAGGGGTAGAGTAGTATTTAGAACTGGGACTTTGTAATTGATTGAATGAATGGAAGGTCCTGGGGTGGGGTAGTACTTGGAGATTGTTTAATCACACTTAGTAAATGCTGTATTTTGAATGATGTCATGTTTTGATCTTCTCTGTTCTTGGTTTGTCACTGAATAAAATGGAGAGCACCTATGCTGGTATTTTGAACCTTGGGAAGTTGCCTTTCCTTGGTGTTACAGTACACCCAGTTACAACTGAATCCCATATGGAGAAAAGGAATAATCACTGACATCTAGTACTTTACAAATATCCTCTCTTTTGTTCGTTATAACAACACTGTGAGCTAAGTACTACAGGCACTATTATTCCTTTTCATCATGATTCTCTGAGCTCTCACTCTCCCAATTTCCAATCCCCCAGACAGAGGGGCCCTACAAGTGGCTATCATTTGCCAGTGATACATTTCATTGATTATCATTTAGCCACCCAGAGATAATTAGTCTTTTTAAAGGGGGCATTTAATGAGTTAGTAATAAAAAGTATTTCCCACCCCCAAAAGTCTGTGATACATTCTCCCTCAAGTACAAAGAGATTCTAGGGGAGAATAGATTCAAGCTTAAAAAGCACATATGGCAAAGGGGCTCCTACCCTATAAAATAGAATTCCTTTCCCACCTTCCTGGATTCCTCATGGAATTTCACTGAGAGGTATATGGCTCACCAAAGACAGAACTTCTGGAGTCTTAAAACTGAACTTTTCTCAGCCCTAAGAGAGGAAGCACTGTCTGAAGCTGCCTTTTCTCAGCTTGTTCAGTTCATCTTCTCTCAGGAAAAGGCTGGATGCATTGCCTATTACAATATTGGGCTCTGATGATATTTAGTGCAGAAGGAGCCTGGGGTGAAGGAGAGAAAATGACACTCCCTTTAGGCAAAGAGATAATATATGTGGATTTTATCAAGGCATTTAACAAAGTCTCTGATAAGATTCTTAGGAATAAGATGTGAGATTCAGAGTAGATGGTAGTATATTCAGAATAGATTCACAATAATCAGATCTAAAATATAGTGATTAATACAATATATTAATATATAATATTAATTAAATATTAATATATAATAACATAATGATATGAGCCTGAAGGACTCACTCAAGCAGATTGGTACTTGTCCCAATTCTGTTAAACTCTTATCAATGACACAGATCAAGGCACAGAAGGCATTTGCTTAGGCTATTTGCTAATGACAGGAAGCTAAGGGATAGCTAATATTTCCAAATGATGGAATTGGAATCTCAACATATCTTGACAGACTACAATGATGGGTTAAATCTAATAAGATTTGATTCAACAGTAATAAATTTAAACTTCTACACTTGGATTTAAGAAATTAGCTTTATGAGATCAGAATGAGGAAACAGGAAACATGTGGCTAGACTATAGTAGTTGATGTGGAAAATACCTAGAAGTTTTAGTAGAATACAAGTTCAACATGGATCTGCTTTGTGCCATGAAAGCCAGAAAAGCTAATTCAGTCTCAGGGTACATTAATAATAAGAGCATATGTAGCACTTCTGTGCTCCTTTCTCTGTCTGTGGTTTCTCTTGTATTTCTCTTTTCAATTGGCTTCTACCCTTGGTTTCTCTTCTCTGCTTTTTCTTGCTTCAAAGCAGTGCTCATTTCTACCTTATGATAAAAAAACTCAGAATACATATTTCTGTCAAGTATGATGCCAAAATTACTATACAATGTCTCAAAATAGTTCTTTGATTCAGAGTTACTCAGTGATTAATTACCAAATCCTGAAAAGTCATATTCAAATTAGTGTCTGGAAAACTGCACTTCAACAACCTAATATATATGTGTGTGTGTCTATGTCTATATATGTATATGTATGTATATATGCATATATATTTACATATTCCTATATGTATCTAATTATTTGTATGCTATCTTTCTCCATTAGAATGTAAATTCTTCAGGCAGTTAGGTATCACAGTGAATAGAGCACTGACCCTGGAGTCAGGAGGACCTGAGTTCAAATCTGACCTCAGATACTTGACACACTAGCTATGTGACCTTGGGCAAACCACTTAACCCCAGTTGCCTTACCTTCCCCCCTCTAAAAAAAAGTAAATCAGAATGTAAATTGCTAGTGGGCAAGGACAATTTTTGCCTTTCTTTGTACCCCTAGTACTTGGCATAGTACCTGGCCCATAGTAAGTGCTTACTAATTACTTGTTGACAGACTGGCAGTCAATGCTATTGCTTTTGAAATGCTTTCCAACAATTCCTCTTAGTTTATTTATCTGAGGATCTATTTTCTCTAAAGTCCTCGGAATTATCCCACATAAATATCTTTTATCTGTCTCTTTCAGGAAATAAAATGACCACATAAGAAAAGAACGGTACTTACTATGCAAAAGAAGGCTATAGAGATGATATTCCTACGCTACTGCATCTGAAAAACTGCACTCCAAGTCACATGCTTTTGGAACACATTGTCAAGTGGCAGTACATCCAGAGCAGGAAAACCAGAACAATGAGATGGATGAATGCAGTGCTATTCAAGCATTGGTTAAAGGACCTGAGGATGGTTCATCTGGAAAGGGCTCCAGATTAAACATATCTAGCACCTCACAAAATAACTCGCAAGTAACATGAGATTTATACACGCTTGCTAAGTTAAATTGAAGATTTAAGGGAGACATAGATAAATCAATTAATGGATGGACAGATAAAAGATAAAATAATGGATGGAAAAATAAATGATAGATTGAACATTGAGTAAGTACTTACTATGTACTAGTGCTGGGGATATACACGGCAAGACAGCCCCTGCTCTCAGACAATGGATACTATAATCAGGGAAAACAGATAAAGAAGAGGGGGAACGGGGGAGGGAGGTACACACAGTTTGGTGGTGTTATTGTTGTGGTTTATCCTTCATTTTTCTAAGAGGAACAATGACATGATGGGGTGATGTCTCGACTTGCCCATGAATTGGATTTAGTGAGGCAGAGTTGCACAAAGCCATCAGCCTCCCACTGTCATTCAGAGTCATCAAAATCCAGTGGCAAGACAAAAGTCAATGTGACTATCAATGGCCCAGGATGCAGTGGATGAATATGGCATCTTTGATATCTGATCAAACTCTAATTACTTCACAGTATCTGCTTCAGTTGCCTTCATCATCATATAGTTTGGTGTAGAGATGTCCAGGAAGTGACATAAAGGCCTAGTTCTGAGCAAAATAAGGCAAAAGTACTATCAGAGTCTAAGCATCCCAGAAATATGTTCTTCTAAGGCTGTAGGCTCAAACTTCCATTCCAGAATTGTTTTCCTAATATCAATAGTCAGTGATTACTGCCCTGATATCACTTAACCAATTAACATCAGCAAGCTTTTACCATTTACTTAAAAGTTATAGCAAGAGTTAAATCATAAGAATGTAATTTTGAACTGGACACTTAAAAAAAAACAGCAATAGACCTTTCATTGGTCTAAGAAGGTTTCTATGAGGAACTTCCTCTACTAATTCAGCTTGGTTCCTTTTCTACAATTTAAATCTTAGAAAGTTGCTTGGGCCACTGAGAGGTTAATTCACTTCCCTAGGGTCACATAGCCAGTATATGACAGAGGCAGGATGTAAACTCAGGTCTTTCTCATTCTGAAGATAGCTTTATATCCATTATGCCAGGCTACATCTCTTATCCTCACTTTCCAGATGAGAAAATGAAACCTCAGGAAGATTCCTGATTTTGCACATGTCCATATAGTTAGTAATTGACAGAAGTAGGATTTAAGCTCAGGTCTTCCTGATTCTGTCCAATACTCTTCTGTGTCTATAACCCACTGAATGTCTTCAAGAGTTACCATGGCCACAACTTTCATCATGGACTGGTGGCAACCCTCTCTGTACTCATCTAGGCTAGTCCTTGAACAATAGACATATAGTCTGGGCCCATACTCAAAGCCTTTACAATTTGGTTGGATCAGACAAGTGTTTCCTCTAAGTCAAAACTAGATCAAAGTCTTGACTTGCTTCATCCCAAACCAAGTATTTTATCTTTTCCCCAAACTTGATTTTCCTCTTGATTATTTATTTTAGTTTACATCATCATTCATTCAGCCTCCAATCATCTTTGGCCCTTTCTTTGATTCATTCCTCTTACACCCCTTCTGTCTAGTCACCACAATCTTCCAAATACACCTCTAGAAACCTCTTATACCTCTTCCTCCTTTGTATCCTCACTGCTACCACCCTTTACCTTGCCCTTTTTCAACAGGTCTGACAAGTCTGCCCAATCTCCTTGCCAATCCATATTTCACACTCACCAGATTAATCTTCATGGTACATGGATCTGATTGTGTCACTCCATGGCCCAGCAAACTTCATGTGGCTCCATATTGCCTAGTGAATAAAGTTTAGGCTCCTTAGTATGAGCCAAAGGCTTCCACAATCTATTCCTACCCTGATATCCAGTCCTATCTCCTATTATTCCTATCACATACACTATTAGATTGAACATTTTGCTTTCTTCTGTTTATGCCTGGTGTTTTCCTTTCTCTGTGATTTTATTTACACTATTCCATATATCCACTGTGTCTTCCACCCTCTACCCCTCTTTCTTTCTCCCATTCTTCTGAATTCCTCACTATTCTTTAAAGTTCAACTTAAGCGTCACCTCTTTTAGGTAGCTGTCCTTGTACCTCACTATAATTCCTAACTATCTAGACTTTCCAGACTAAGATCATAGATTATTATACTTGGAAGCAAATGAAGAGGGGGCAGCTGGATAGTTCAGTGGATGGAGCTCTGGGCCTAGAGTCTGGAGGACCTGAGTTCAAGTCCAGCCTCAGATACTTGCTAGCTGTGTGACCCCAGGCAAGTCACTTAACCCCAATTGCCTCAAAAAAAAAAAAAGGAGCAAACTCAGAGATCATCTAGTCCTATACATATCTGTACAAAAACTCCCTCTACAATACACTAAAAAATGATTATCCAGTTTTACACAAAGATGTCCAGTAAGGGGGAACCTACTGTTATTTGGGACAAAC
The DNA here is from genome assembly GCF_028583685.1 of Petaurus breviceps papuanus. Taxonomy (NCBI): domain Eukaryota; kingdom Metazoa; phylum Chordata; class Mammalia; order Diprotodontia; family Petauridae; genus Petaurus; species Petaurus breviceps. The sequence continues at coordinate 5,179,351 of NW_027187313.1, read as the reverse complement.
CATTCCACATTTGGATTGCCCTATATAGTACCTGTGTTCTTTCCCCACCCCACCCCCAATTCCCATTGTGAGTTTTTCCCAGGCAAGCCTACCCTACATTCAAGGTACTTTGTGGATCTGTATCCAATCGAAGCTATAGCTCACAAATCCTATCCAATGTATGCATTTTTTTCCCTAGTCAGACAGAGGACACCATTGTTTCAAAGCAATGCCATTTAATGAAACAGAATATTAAGAAAATTTGAAATAAAACAGTCCTCTCAAACACGAGTCAGTCTCTTCCATGAATATCCATAACATCAGACTCAGATGATATAAATTTATGTTCCCCTATCAATAGATCTATCTGGTTCAATATATGTGTATTCTTACATCAGCTTATGGTGATTTCTGGTCCCCTGAACTCTTGCTTCTCTGAGTAAGAAGTCTGTTATTTCCTTCCTGTGAGTATGAGTGGCCAATGATGGCTTTGCACCTTGATTTTGTGGCTCACCCAGGAGATGTTATAGAGCTCATTTATTTGGATTTCCTTGTCTTAGCTTCACCCCCCCCCCCCTTTTTTTTTTGGCAGATCCAGTCTTCTAGAATCATCTTACTTTGGAGAAACTATTCATAATCCAACTTTTTCTATTCTACTTTATTGCCAATTAGGCACACCTTCATTTGCAGTACTCCATATCCTCATTCCTGTGTGCCATTTGACCTCAGTTGTTGCCTTGGATTTTTCTGCTCCTTTTTCTATCAGCTTCTGTAGTACTTTGTTCACATGTATCACAAAACCCAGAGAGTTTCTTCCCTTTATGCTGAAAGGTAAGGGTGAAAAACTCAGCATAAATTTGCCACGGTGTTTTACCACTGCCTGATTGCCCCTCTGGTCCTTGTGAGCCTTCTTTTTAATTAAAAAAAGATTAAATCTTTATTGATATCCTTTGTTTCTATGTCACCTTCATTTCCAAATATAGTTCCCCCACCCCCATCTTAATTCCTTCCTTTTCCTCTCCCCCCACCCAAACCCCAGGAGCTATGCCTTGTAACAAAGAGTAATTTCAGGAGAAGGCCAGAATGACCACACACACACACACACAGGAGAGAGAGAGGAGAGAGAGAGAGAGAGAGAGAGAGAGAGAGAGAGAGAGAGAGAGAGAGAGAGTTCAGCACATGCAATGTGCCATATACATTTCACTCTGACTCTGAATAAAGGAAAGGAGATACATTTTCATCTTTCTCCTTTGTGCGCAGGTCATTATAACTTCACTCAGTTACAGTTATTTTCTTGTTCTATCTGTTTACATTGTATATATTGTGCATACATTGTATATGTCATTATGTATGTTGTTTTCCAGTTTCTGCTTACTTTACTTTGTATCAGTTCATGTACATTTGTCCATGCTTCTCTGTATTTATCATATTCACAATTTCTTATGTTACAACAACATTCCATTGCATTCAGGTAACAATCTGTTTTGCCATCCTCCAATTTATGGGCATCTACTTTGTTTCAGTTCTTTGCTGCTATAGAAAAAGTGCTGCTATAAATATTTTAATGAACTTTTTTTTTTCTATCTTTGACTCCCTTGTAGAATATTCCTAGAAGTAGAGTTTCTGGGGCAAAAGATATGGACATTTTAATTGTCTTTTCAGCAAAGTTCCAAATTTTTGCATTTATTTCTTCCAAATGACTTCAGAATCTATGACCTTTAGAATTTGTATAAATCAAGAAACTGGTGTTATAAGGCTTCTCCAGTAGCTTATACTCCTGAGAAAGTTTTTATTTTATCTTGTTGTGGTGGGGGATATCTAGACTCACTTCCATCAAAGAGAACAGAGCATTTTCTAAGCATATATTTTTATTAACTGTTTTTATTTATATACAGATACAATTCTCTGTAAAATAATGTTTCATACTCTAAGCAAGTGCTCATCTTTTGAATGATTTTAGTGATCATTTTGCAAGTACTCTCCAAATAATTCACTAAGAATTTTACAATAATCTATTCATTCAAGTAATTTACAGGAAATAGTATCTGGATTATCTCTTAATGTCATTTATTTTACCTCTCCCCCACTTTGCATAAGAGCCTTGCAGAGAAATCACTGTATCCTTTTTGCTTAAATCATAAGGTATTCCTTTTTCTTTCTTTTTTGTTTTGCTTTTTGGAGGGCAATTGGGGTTAAATGGCTTGCCCAAAGTCACACGGCTAGTGTGTCAAGTGTCTGAGGCTGGATTTGAACTCAGGTCCTCCTAACTGCAGGGTCAGTGCTCTATTCACTGTGCCACCTACCCACCCCATAAGATATTTCTTTAACTAGAAATAATAGGATCAACAATTTGGAGATGAAGGGGACCTTAGTCATCTATTCTAATACTGTCAGTTTACAGATAAAGAAACTGATGCCTTTGGAGGTTAGATGACTTGTCCAAGGTCACAAAAATGACCTAACATAGTTAGGATTTGAACCCAGGTCCTCTGGCTCCAGACCCAGAATTTTTTTTTCTAGTGCCCTATCTTGTCTGACTTAGTGAATCAATGTTTTAAAGATTTGACATTCATACAGCTTACTTTAGCAATCATGAGGTATGAAGGATGTACAGGCAGGACTAGCACTTCCAGTGCAAAGGCTTGCTGATCCCTTTTCCAGGTTGCTTATCCACCTGTGGTCTCCACCTGTCACCCAACTCTTACCCGTGACTCCAAGAAGCTGTAGCATGTGCAGCAGCAGCCACACCTGGATAAAACCATCTTGGAAGATGACTAAACCAGGTTAAGGGAAATCAACATGCATCAAACCTGTTGGTGACTTAGTGGGATGTCTACCCCAAGAATGTGAAGGAAGCAGGCACCATGGAGCACTTAGAGCTTGGTCTGACATCAGAGATGCCAAGGTCATCCACTGCTTCCTGAGGTACTGACAGTGATCTTGACTTTTTTCTTGCCACAGGAATTCAGTGACTCTGAAAGAGAGATTGAGGCTGATGCTTTTGTGCGGCTCACATAACTCCAATTCATGGGCAAGTCAGAACATCATCCATTATTTTGCTTACCTTGCACAAGCACTCATACAGAGGTTAGAAGAAGTAAGGATACTCTTATGGCTTCTGAAAAACTTTGCAATTAATTGTGAGACATGGGAGACACTGTTGCAGCACCACTCAGCATGGAATGTCTACATCAAAGAAGGTGCTGTGCTCTATGAGCAGAATCGCAGTAGCACAAAGGAAACATGATATATGCAAATCTAGAGACATATCCATCCCGAATGTTCAAATGCATTATTTGTGCCCAACCAGTGGTAGAGCCTTCAGAGCTGGTATCACTCTGATCAGTCACAGTGGAATACACTGTATATTGACCCCAACATCACAATGTCATTGGTCTTCCAGCATGAAGGACAAACAGTCCCCATACTCATAACATATCCAACAATACAAGATATCTGTACTTTTAAAATGTACAACCAGGTAAACTGGTCTGACTGGTAAAGTAAATATATCAGAAAACTGGTTCTCTAACCACAGGCCAAAAAGAAAAAAAGGAGAAAAAAATCCAGTGGATCTCTGTCCAAGATGGCAGTTGCAGATGAGCTCCCACAATGTAACATGAGGAAGCATCTCCCAACTTGCATAGTTGATCCCCAATGCAAAGCTATCTCAGGACCAAAGTACTCCATAGATACCCATTCAAAACTAAATATAGTTTCCAGTTTTCCATTGTGATGTGTTTACTGTTTCTATTCAATCAATTAGTTAAATGCAAAGTCACTCAATACAATAGCATATTTTTTTAAGGTAGCAATAAAATATTCCCCTTATAATTCTTGATAATACTCTCCCACAAATATACCCCATGTCAATGGAAACAGAAGGGGACATTTGTAAGGGCAACTCAGCCTCAAACACGACAGGGACTCAAATGCCTTCTATTAGTGTTACTCTTCTACTGTCCTGGGCCCCAGAGATCTCTCACAGCATTTAATTTCTGTCACTTACATAATGTCTGTCAGACATGTAACCAAGGAGTAGTATTTTCACATAGTCATAGCTTTTAGTCTCTACCAGGCACTTCAGCCAACATGTTGTTCCTTAGATACCAAATGCTTGCAAGTGCCCCACTGGTCCTGATGGGGTGCTTGGGATCTATGTTTGTAAAATCAATTTGTAATACCAGTTTGTAACATCAGTAATGATGGGGTGCTTGGGATCTATGTTTGTAACATCAATTTGTAAAACTTTCTAACATCAGTCTGTAAAACCAGTTTGCAAAATCACACTCCATTCCCCCCCCCCCCCAGTCTCAGAGCAACTCTGCCCCTGCGCCCTATCGGCACTCTGCCTAGGCAACAACTTGTGACTGGTTTGTCCTTGCTTAATCTAGTCCTATTCTAGTCGCCTCATGTCTCCCCCTGTCTGGCCCAAATCTCATCTCCAAGTTAAACTCCTCAAACTTTTATCTATGCACTGAAGTCACAAGTTCCTCTCAGTCAGCCCTAACTTTTATCTATGCACTGAAGTCCCTTACATCCATCCTGTCAGCCCTGACAATCCTAAGGACTCTTGCCAGCTTCTGAAAAAGCTTAAAAATAAACTTTTACAACTCTCACTCCAATTAAGCCTGAGACTATTGAATTCTTTCCAGAGCTATTGCGGGTTTTCTGGTCTTAGATAAGATTAGAGTTCCTGCTGAACCTAATAGCCAACCCTCTTCAGTCCCATGGTGCCTTCCGGTGCTAGCCAGTCATGGCTCTACAGAACAGGAGACTAGAGCTTCTCTGCTCCCAACTTCTGGATTGAGCTAGAGCACTCAGCTAAAGTGCTAACTCTTTCACTTATAAAGGAAAGTAGACTCTGCCATCTCTCTTTTAGCCAAGCCCAGGGTTTAGGTTACAGCTTCTTGAGAAAGGAGAATGGAAAATGAACCAGTCTTTGGACTAGGGAAATAACTGTAATAATTCTTCACCCCACTAGGCAGATTTGTATTCTCCAAACCTTAAAGGACAGTAGACATTTCCTTTTCAAAAGGACATTCTTTGCCCCAGGCTCCAGGCTTTTTAGTACAATACACAAAACAGCCCCAGTTAACCAGTGCCCTCAGGCTATAATGTCTTTAAATCTCTTGCTTCCTTTTTAATAAGTTAAGGTCTCTGAAAAATCCCTTTCTGAATTAGGGTTAAAAGAACTAGAAAGTCAACAAATAAACCCAAAATAAGAAATACAGAGGAAATTTTGGAAAATTAGAGGAAAAATAGATAAATTGGAAAATAGACTCTAGAGAAATAACTTTGTTGTTGTTCAGTCCTTTCCGATTCTCCATGATTCAATTCAGGGTTTTCTTGGCAGAGATATTGGAGTGGGTTGCCATTTTCTTTTCCAGCTCACTTTACAGAAGAGAAACTGAGGCAAACTAGGCTAAGTGACTTACCTAGGGTTGAACAGGTGATAAATATTTGAGGCTAGACTTGAACTCAGGAAAATGAGTCTTCCTGACTTCAGGAACAGCACTGTACTCATGGTGCTATCTGGCTTCCTTGGCATAGTTGGTAGGATTTGACCCTATGTGGGGAATATATATTAATAATTAATATTATTATTACTCTGTAATCCATCCTTTTCCCCATTTTGTCTTGGCCTAGTTCAAAAGGAGACCTCTCCCAGTATGAACTAAGATATAATAGTGGAATACGATCACTCCTAGCTCTGGGACAACCAGTTGACTCTCCTTTTCTGTTTGCCAGTAAATAAGAGAACCAGCTTGGGTTAGGCTCTCCCCAAGGGACCACTCTCCAGTCCTTGCTCATCAAAGTTAGGAGTGAACTGATCTCCAGCGGGGAGGCCAAAACAGGGAGGAACCTGATTGAAATTTTTTTCCTAGACAAGACTACTAGAGACAGCTGGGTTTCTTAAAACAATTAACATTCCTTAAGTGTTAGAGAGGAGCTTAATCAGGCACACCTGAAAGACAGCTCACTTTGGCCCCAGCTGCAGACTAATCCTGTCACCTGAGAATTACTGCACTCTCCTAAGGAGGAAATAATTTAGAGGAGCTGAACTAACTTCATTAAAATGTCTACCTGTCCTGGGATGGTTTTATCTTTGCCAGTAAAGGTCCAAATGATGAGCTGTCGGGCCAATCAGAAGGAAGACACACCTAGGTTTTAAAGACCCTATTGGCTGTCACACAGGGTCTTTGGTTATTGAGAGAGGTCATTGACTCTATTAGTTATCATTAGCCTAACTAATTAATTGATCATGCTCTGGTCCCTGGTTTTTTAGTCTAGGTAGCAAATGTGACCCATTTTTTTTTTTTTACTAATAGTTTACATGTTACTATTAATAAAGTATTATCTTGTTCTGGAGAAAACTGTCTCAGTCTACCTTTGCTGCAATTCTACTTGCCACAAGTGAAATCAATTAAAGGTATCCTAGACAAAGAAAGAGTTGTAGAAAAGACTGAAATTTCAGTGCAGATATTCCCTGACACATGCTGATGCCTACTCTTCAGTAGGGCTATTAGGGAAGCAGGATTCTGCACTGATCTGGGCGGGATAAATCCACATACCACACTATAACAGTACACTGGGGATGCTGAGAAGAGAAGGCTCTTGTAGTACTAAAAGTGAGATTAGAGTGCTTAAAGCCCACAAACATCTCATGAAATGAGAAGAATTTGTGGCCATGTAGATGAGAAAAGTACCTGTAGCATTGTGATCAATTGGAGTCCTTCTCTATGGTGGGCGAGTACACCCATTAAGATATGGGAGTGATTATAGATATGTATCTTTGGATCGGGTTCAATAAAGTGGTACCAGTTCATTTTGAAGACATGATCATAGATCAGATTTTGACAGATCTAGAAAATCTAGCTATAGCAACAAGACAAAAAGAACTTGAGGGAATAACCATAGATAAAGAATATATATATATATATATATTTGCAGATGATATGATGGTTTACTTGAAGACCCCTGAAGATTCAACTAAAATTAATTGAGACAATTATTGTCAGTAAGGTTGCAAAATATAAAATAAACCTACAAAAAGTCCCAACAACCTTTTTGTATATTACCAACAAACTCAGCAGGGTGAGGTAGAAAAAGAAATCTCTCTTTAAAAATACAGAATATATGAAATAATTGGAAGTCTACCTACTAAGACAAATTTTGGGATTATGTGAATACAACGACAAACCACACTCTATAGAAGTGAAAACCGATTTAGACAAATATCGATTGTTCATAATTGGGCTGTACTAATGTAACAAAAATGAAAATATGTCCTAAATTAATTTATAGATTCAGTGCCCTACTAATGAAATTATGAAGGGTTGACTTATAAAACTAGGAAATTTTATTATAAAATTAATTTGGAAGAACAAATGGTTGAGAATTTCAAGAGGTAATAATGAAAAAATATGTGAGAGAAGGGGACTAGTAGTACCGGATCTCAAAGAATTCTTCAAAAAAAAATATTTACTTCAAAGTAGTGATTTAAAAAGAGAGCCCATTTACTGGGACTGATTAGGTAAATGAGATTGAAGAGCAATCAAATATAGTAGATTGATGCTTGGTAAATGTTAAAATTCCAGCTACAGGGGTCAGCACAAAAACTATTAGGAAAATTGGAAAGTAGTCTAATAGATGCTAAGTATAGATCAACATTTCACACTACATAACATAATAAGCTCAAAGTGGGCATATGACTTAAATTTTTTTTTTAAAGAAAAGGCTCTCTGCTAAACAGTTTAGGGAATCAGGGAAGAAGGTATCTCTCATAGGTATGCATAGACAAAGGGTTCTTTACCAAATGAGGTTTGAGGTATAGAAACAGAGTATATAGATAAAAGGTAAAGAAAGAAGGAATGGAGAGCTTCATAGGAGATAAAATGAACAGTTTTGATTATATACATTGTAAAGTTTTTGCATAAATGAAGGTAATGCAGTTAGAGTTAGAAGAGAAATAGTTAACGGAAAAATCTGCAATAAAATTTTTTGCTAAAGGTCTGATACCCAAGATATATAGGGAATTGATACAAATATAAAAGAATAAAAACCATTTTTCAATTAGGTAAATGGTCAAAGAATATGGACAGTTCTCAATAAAAGAAAGACAAACTATCAACAGTCATATGAAAAATGCTCAAAAAAACTAATATTTGGAGAAATACAAATGAAAGAAATCCTGAAATTCCATTGCATACCCGTCAGAGCAGTGAATATGACAAAAAAGGAAAAAAAAAACATTTTTTGAAGGGTCTGTGAGAGGACAAGCACACTAATGCATAGTTGCTGGAGCTGTGGATTGTTTCAACCATTCTAGAAAGCAAATTGGAACTGTGTGGGGTCTAGAGACCCTAGCCCCAAATAATTGATCACTTGGAGGCCTCTTAAAGTGAAGGTAGGAAGTTTTATTAGAATCTTGAGAGAAGCAGGTGGTCCAGTCACTGGAAAATATCCAGGGAGAGGAGGCCAAGATACAGAAGCAGAAACTGGGTTAAATAAGCAAGGGTTACCTGCCCCTCCCAAACATTAACCTAATTATTACTAATGAGGCTCTAATTTTGTTAGATAACATACATAATACATGAGGTCCACTACGCAAGCAAGGGCAGTAACAACTGCAGAATACTGAACCCCCTTCAGTCCAACCTAGATGCATCCTTATCTGGGCCTGAGTATCCCAAGGCCACTGTCTGCTTTCTGATTGGTCAAATCCACCTGTTGCTGACAACATTATTTTATTTTTAGTATTATCTAGGAGTTCTCTGGGAACTGGGAACTCAAACTTCTTCCAAGGCTACTCTCTGGTACTTTTCATCAGTAGTCTTGTTTCAGCAATTCTTGCAGTTCTATAGAAACTTAACCCTTTGCTACCTCTCAACTACCATTCCTTTCCCCAAACTAAAAACACCTTTAATTTGGTCTCAATAGTTAATCCAATCAATTGTATTAATACTCAATAGCTCTTACACTACCTTGAAACACACAATGACTTATACATATATATGGGGAAACAATACTGAACTTAGTTACAAAATATAAGGAAGTAATGAGAATGTATATATGATATTCAGAATGGGGAAACTTCACTGCAAGTCATTCCACACAGAACTATACTCTACAAATTACTAAATTTTACATACTCTTTGACTCAGTGATACTGCTACTAAGTGTTCCAAAGCAACTAAAGGAAGAAGGAAAGTACTCATAGCACACATACACAAAATTTATAGTAGCACTCTTTATTATAAACAAACAAATAACACCTGGAAATAAGGTTGGTCCCCATTATTTGGGGAATGGCCAAAGAAAATATGGTATGTGTGTAATGTAATGTCATAGTGCTGTAAAAAAAAAAGACAAAAGGGATGAATTGAGAGAAACCTGTGAAGCTATTACAAATTTCTACAACTTAGAGTGAGGATAACCAGGAGAACAATTTATTTTAATGACTACATTATAAAAAAAATGCTGTGGAAGAATTAACATTTCTGATCTATGCAATGGTCTTTCATGATTCAGAAGATTGATGTTGAATCATTCTTCCCATCTCTTTGCAGAGAGGCAATGGACTAGAGGTACCAGAATAAGACGTACATTCTCAGATATGGCCAATGTATAGATTTATTTTGTTTAAGTCTCATATAAGAAAAGACTTTTATTTGGGGGAGGGGATTTAGCAGTGAGATGAGGAGTAGTAACAGAGAAAAAAAAAGAAGAAAGCACTTATAAAACACTAAAAATATATACATAGAAGAAATCATAAGGAAGTTTAGGAGAGATAGACAAATAGAGCAATATTAGGAACTATTGTGTTAAATTTGATATATTCTTTTTTTAAAAAAGTTACATATAATAGTTTTTTGTTGTCATATACAATCTCCCTTTTTCTTTTCTTCTTTGAATGAAAGAAGTATGGAAGAGGAGGGATAAAAAAGCTTTGTTTTCAGGGTTTTTTTCTTTTTTTTCTGGTTATAACAGAAAAAGCTCCAATAATCATAATTGTGTGCATATAGGTTCTTTTCTTCTTTTTTTGATGCAGAGTGAAGACAGCAGGGCCAGAGGAACAATTTATACAATGATTACAGCAGTAGTAATCTACTTCTATAGACTGACTATGGAATGATTGAGTTTTCAGACTCAAGTCCCAGATTGAAGCACGATCTTATTCAGCTTTTTGGAACTTCATGTTAACTGAACAATAAAGACTCAATCCTAGTCAATATTTTTTTTTCTCCTTTTATGTTAGTCTGTATAGTTATTAGTTTTTTATTATTACAAATTCAACAAACATCAAAGTCTATATTCCTTCCTTAAAGAACTGCTTATTGGGATAGTCCCTAGTACATAAGTTCCATTTGTTCAGAAACTTGCAAGTCCTTGAACATAGTGAATATACATATAATTAATATGCTGGAGTCCCTTTGGGAGTGGGGTGCTACAACTTACTTGGACTGACCCAGCCCCATTAAGAATGAATGCATGGGGAAACAAGAAGAGACTAATTTAGGGCATTTCATACCATTATTCTACCACATCCCTGCAGGGGATAGCTGTTGAATTAATACTATCTGACAAATAGATGGTTTATAATCACAGGTGTAGGTGTACTCTCCTGAGTAGGGAGAAGAGGGGTGACAGAGAAAGGCACCAGGAACAATTGATGCTCAACAATGTGCATATTACTTGAGGCTTCAATCATTGACTGTGATGGCTTTTATGATGGGTAGCTGGGTGGTGGATGAGAGCCCCTGTTATGAAATCTGCAGAGGCTTCCAAACTTCTTGTACAGTCCTTTAAATAAACACTCTTAGGGAAAACCAATTCAGACAGTTCATTTTTCCTAAACCTCAGTCTTACGGGTTTTCTTGAATGTGTATGCTTACATGGTATCTCCTTATAGTCTTCAACTCACAGAATCAGTTGTCATAGAAATAGAAGAGGGGTAAAAGGCTTTTTTAATATATTTATTAAAAGGGGAATTCCGATATATTGGACAAGTATAGAAGCTGTTGGTAGCCCTCCTCTAGTACTCTTAATAGACGTTAAAAAAGAAATATCCTTACTATCTAGAGTCAACTAGTCACTGCTTCAGATAAACTGGGTAGTTAAATATGCTTGTCTGATTCTGAGCCATCAGTGTAATACCATTGGGCAGGGAGGAGAGCAATGCACAACTATTTCTCCTGTAGTTAGTGTACTGGACTTGCAGCCATGGCACTGGCATCTTTTCTGACGAGAATCATAGCTTGCAATTTAGTGGTTGCCATTTCAGGTCAAAGAAAGCTTTATTTGGAAATATGTAATGATAGGAGGAATTAGATGGAGAAATCCCACTGAATGAGCTTTTATCCTCTGTTATAGACAACTTGTTTCTTGAAGAGAAAGAAGCTAAGTAAACAAGTCTGGACCAGAAAGAAAAGGGACAACAGGACCATGGACTTCTTTATTTGCAGTTGGCCTAATGAGCAGGGAACAAGATTATGGGGTGAGGCGAACTTAGATTCCAAGAAGAGTATGTCATTGCCCAGTGTGCCAGAACTAGGGGCTAAATTTAAGATGGGGTCACTTATGTCAGGAAAAAGAAATACAAGGCCCTTCTCTGGGCCTCCACACGTCATTTCCAGATCTCTATAAATAAGGAGTTCTTCCCCAAGTAATTTCTGTTTTTAGATTTGAGCTGTTGAATTTGATTTTTTCTTATCCAGTCTGTTCTGGTTTTCTATTCTTCCACCTTTTTACATATTTATTTCAAAGATGATAACTTTTGAATATAATTTGAGGTCTGGAAACCAAGTCATTCCTATATTTTCCTCTATTATTTCCTTTGGGAATTTGGAGCTTTTATTTCTATGAATGAATCTGGTTATTATTTTGTCTAGCTTCCTTGGTAATTTGATGAGTATAGCACTAAATTTGTAAATAAAATTGGAAAGTATTGCCATTTTTATTGGTATAGATAACCAAGAGCAATGAAGATGTCTCCAAGTTATTCATTTTTTAAAAATTGTTTGTAACTTCATCAAATATTTAATTAGCTTATTCATTCATTCATTTTCAGGCCTTGGTCTCCCTATTTTACCCATGCTGGAAATACATCAGCTACTAAAGGGCCTGATCCAATTGTTGATAAGCACAGAAGTTTAGCCTTCTCCATTTCTGACCAAGGCCAATTTAGCCCTCCCTGCATACCACCTGATGCCCACACTATTCTAAAGGATCACCACACTGGCACTGGACTTAACATGTATGCCTGATTAGTTGAGAACTTCCTAGGTCATTTACCAGTCCCAGCCTCCATACTAACAGGAGATTATAGGCAGGTGCCACCAAGCCCAGCTATTATTTACCTAGGACTTGAATGTGTCTCGATAGACTGGTTCTAGGATATATTGTCTTTAAATTTTTTAAAACATGATTTCCTTTTCTGTTATTTCCTGTTGGATTTTGTTATTACTATATAAAAATGCTATCGATTTTCAAGGATTTTGACATTTTTTTTACTTTACCAAAGCAATTCATTGTCTCAATTAATTTGCTAATTTTCTGGGGACTTCTAAGTAAAACATTGTGTTATCTATAGATGCAGAAAATTTGGTCTCCTCTTTGCAAATTTTTATAGCTTTAATATCTTACTTTTTCTTATTGCTATCCCTGGCTTTTCCAGGACTATGTTGAATAACACTGGACATATTAGGCATATTTTTTCTATTGGAAAAATTTCTAGTGTTTCCTCATTGCAAATAATTTTATCTTTATCTATCTATCTATCTACCTACACATAAAGACACACCTATACATATATGCCTGCATATATACATGCACACAAACATATTTATGTATATATTGTCATGCTAAACATGGAAAATCATGTGGAACTTTCTCTTCCGTTGTAGGGAATTAAGTTCTCTGAGCTTCTACTTTGTTTCCAATTCTTTCTTATGATAAAAAGTGCTACTACAAATATTTTAGTAAATATAGAGGCATTCTTATCAATGACTTCCTTGGGGAATAAGCTTAGTAGTGGAATCTCTAGGTTAAAGGGTCTGGTCATTTTAGTACATAATTTCAAATTGCTTTCTAAAATAGTTGCACTGATTTACAGTTCCACCAATAATACACTAGTATGTCAATCTTCCCACACTCCCTCCAATATTGAATTATTCTCATTTTCTGTCATTTCTGCCAATTTGTAAAATATAAGGTAAAACCTCAGAGATATTTTTATTTGTATTTATTTTATTATTTATAATTTAGAGCATTCTTTCATATGGTTGTTAATAGTTTGTGATTCTTTTGAGAACTGTTCATATTCTTTGATCACTTATTTATTGGGGACTGACTTTTCATGTGTGTGTGCATATATATGTATTTGTACACACATATACATACACGTACATACACATATACATACATACCACACTCTTATCAGAGAAATTCGATACAAAAAAATTTCCCCACTCTTATAAGTGCCTCTATTTCTTGTTTAAGAATATATCTCCTTTCCATAGCCATGAGAGGAATACAATCTGCTTTTCTTATCATTTTTTTATGGTATGATCTTTATTATCTAAAATGTATTTTGTAATATGGTCCAAGCCTAATTTCTGTTAGATTGCTTTCCAGTTTTCCCAAGAGTTTTTTTTAATCAAAAAGTAAATTCTTTTTTTTTCTTTTTTTCTTTTTGGAGGGGGAAAGGCAGGGCAATTGGGGTTAAGTGACTTGCCCAAGGTCGAATGGCTAGTAAGTGCTAAGTGTCTGAGGCTGGAGTTGAACTCAGGTCCTCCTGACTCCAGGGCCAGTGCTCTATTCACTTTGCCACCTAGATGCCCCAAACAGTAAATTTTTAACTAAACAATTTATGTTTTCCAGTTTATTGAATATTGCATTACTGAGTTCCATTTCTTCTGATTCTTTCTTTTCTAGTCTCTTCCATTGATATATCTCTCTATTTTTTAACCAGCACCAGACAGTTATGATGACTGTTGCTTTAAAATATAGTTTAAGGTCTCAAAGTGCAATTCCCTTTTTGTCCTTATTCCTATCATTAATTACTTTGATATTATAGATCTACCATAAGCTTTTTAGCTCTAACTTCTTCAACAGTTTGTTCAGGTTTATATTTTATTTCCTGTTTTTATTATTCCTTTAGATTTATTCAGCTCTAAGATAGTAAGATTAAAATTGCATACAATTTTTGTTACTATTTGTGGCTGTTTCCAATTCAGTTAACTTTTCCTTTGTGAATTTAGGTGCTATGCCTTTTGGTACACACACACACACACACACACACACACACACATACACACACACTGTTGATATTAGTTTATTGTCTATGGTTTCTTTAAACATAATATGTGTTCTTTAGGTCTTGTGATATCGTGAGTTTTAATTGTAGCTTTATCTGATTATATGATTGCAATTGATTTGTGATTAACTGATTTGTGAAATCAATTAATACAAAATAAATTTTGTTCCAGTCTCTCATTTTTACTTTGTATGTGTCTTACTTTTAGATATGTTTCTTGCATTTGATATATGTATTTTTAAAAGTCAAGCTAGTCAACAAGTTCCCTATGTATCTACATTGGTTCCTTTAGACAACTTTCCCTTTTCTTCTGCATAGAAATTGTTTGCCTTTGTATCTTCAGAATTTCATTCCTAATTCCTTCTGGGTTATCTTCCTCTGTAGAAATTTAGTGCATGAAATCTTACCTATCCTCTCTCAAAATGCTTTAAAATCTGCTCTCCCTAAATCTAAGATGAATGATAGATTATGCCTGGCTTTCCTCTCTTCTGTTTCAAATTGTATGATGGAGTGTTTATTTCCCACATGGTTCCTATCATTTTCACTCCGGCAAAGAGATCCTTTCTATTGTTATAGAGAATCAGATTCAGAATAGAATTTTCCCTTGTTGGTTCTCCCACCTCTTGAAGTATGACAAGATAATAAATAATCAGCTGCTCTGCTTTTGTCAGAAAGAGAGCTCAGAAAGACGCCTGGATGTCAAAGTCTTCAATCACTACTCTTTCTCTCTCCACACACACACACACACACACACACACACACACACACACACACACAC
>NW_027187313.1:5140571-5164264 GCF_028583685.1 Petaurus breviceps papuanus | reverse complement strand
CACACACACACACACACACACACACACACACACACACACACACACACACACGTGTATATATAATCAATCATGCCTCTGTGCTAGGCTTCTGATCAGTTTCCTCCTTCAGTCTAGTTTTGTAGTACAGTCTGAGGTTAATCAGCCTGCTAGAATCATAGGATGATAGATTTAGAATTGGGAGGCACCTCAGAGATCATATGACCCAATCCCCTCATTTTACAAATGAGGAAAAGGGCCCGAAGAGGTCATACAGGTAAGTGACAGAGCTTGGATTTGAACTCATGCCCTTTGACCCTAAATCTAGGACTTGACTTTTCCCAGCTGTTGAGTCTCCTAAAATGCTCAATCTAGTAAAATTCCCATACTTCTCTAGAACTTCTCAGCTCAACTCTGGAGAAAGGAGCAAGGCTGGAAAAGAGACTTGAAGCTTTTCATTTCACTAGCCACCAGAAAGGTAGGTAAATTTAGGATTAGTGCCAGGATGCAACTATTCCTGTTGTTAGCAGCTGAACAGATAACAGCAACAGAAGGAGAAATCAAAAGCCAAAATTTAGAAACCCTGCCTACTAGCTCTGGTCAGATCAGGTTATTTGCTTTTAGTCACATGCTCTATCGTTGGAACACAAGGAGATAATGTGATAGTACCTATTAGTGTAAGCTCTGTAAATTGAAGTAATCATTTTGGAATGATAGAAATCTGATCTTTAACACCTGCCTCAATACAATCCACATGATTCCTTGGAGACTGTATCTCTGGATCAAGAGGATCCTAATCAATCTGACAACAGAAAGCCATCCTCTTAATAATGTGACCCGTTTGAGCAACATTCTTGCAATGGTGAGCTGGGTAGGGAAGCATTTAATTCAGAAAACTCTGACCTCTTTAAACTCATGAAACAGCTATCAAACCTAGACATGTCCATCTTACAGGATAGTGGTTTGGTGACCTGTGCTCAGGGACAAAGTTAAAAAGATGCAATGGGGGACTGAAGCTCTGTTTCCTACCCATCTAGGCAAGCACATATCCTTAGTGCCATGTGCTTGTAGTTAACATAGCTGCTCCTAGGAGAAGGGAGGGGAGGGGAGAAACTTTCCACCCCTCTCCTTTCAGGAAGTCCAAGAGAGAGCTGGCAGAGTCTCAAATGATGTGCTCAAAAGTGGGGGAGATAGGTAGAAAGACTGTGAACTTGTACTCTCCTTTTAAATCCCACTGAATAGGTGGCCCTTTCTGGTTCAGATATCAATCTGCTTTGATATGGTCATCAGAGCACCTCCCTCTCCCATACAAGAGATCATCCAGGGGTTGCTGGTCCCATATGTCCTTTAGCAAGTGACCATGCATCACAACAACAGGGGCCAGAACATGAGCAAATGGTGGGCAATATAGGTAGAAGTTGCAAAGAGCTAAATTTAGGCTTAAGGCCAGGAATAACTTTCTAACAATTAGAAATGTCCCAAAGCAAAATGGGTTACCTTATGAGATAATGGGTTTTCCTTTACTGGAGATCTTCCAACAGAAACTGGATGACCAGTGGCTTGAGGAGAATATTGCAATGGAAATCCTTTTCCATTTAGGGGTTAGACTAGAGGATCAATATGATTCCTTCCAATTCTAAAATTCTGTAACTCTGCTCTAACTATGAGGCTCAATTTGCCCCTTACAAATAGGAATCTCTAGTTCATTCTGTTCACTAGCCTTCTTCGTACATTTGTATGTAAATGTTTGAAGCCTTGGATTCTATTGCTGTCTCTTTTCTTGGATTTGGTTTTCTGTGAACTTCTTGTTATCTCTACTCCTATTCTCTTTTCTCCACTGTAACTACTCTCTATGGCATCTAGGTTAGAGGACATGCACAGGAAATTTTTTCCCCACACTCTTTCCTTTTTAGTCTGGAGCCATTTTTATTAGATTTTATGCAAATAGATTTTTAATCAGCCATTTTTTAGGCATGCTCTTCCCTTGTTATATATATTATTCTAACAATATTTTATATAACATTACATATTATCATAAGAATATATTACATTATATATTCTTATGATAATATATACCATTATATATAATAACAGAAACCTGTTATTTCTATATTTTAATCCTCATTACAGAGATCCAAATCTCATTCTCATACACAGTCAATTTAACTATCTGTTTACACTCCTAATCATACTTTCATTCTGAAGCCTTTGCTTCAGAAAGAGTGGTGAAAACATTACCACTGATCATAGTATCTTTGTTTCTTTCCTAGATTTACTAATTTCTTATAGCACTATGTCCTGATTATGTCTGTATTAGAGTTATTTGTGTAAATGTCATATTATTACCTCTCCCAATTCTAAATTGTATTATGTCTTATTCAAATTTTATATCTCCCTTTAATACCATACATAATTCCCAACTTTATAAATGGTAGTTTAATTGAATTAAATTTTCAATTAGAACTAGAATATATTTTTAGTTATTATCAACAATACTTTCTCTTCTCTGTTCCAATTTAAAAAGTGGTCAGTTTGAGTATTTTATAATGCTCTTTGTCTAAAAGAGAGTACAGTGTGTGTGTGTGTGTGTGTGTGTGTTAGCTCTCAAATGACTGTGTATCAATAGGCATTGCCCCCAAATTAAAAAACATTGCCCCTACCACCTAACCCAGATAAACAACCCACAACCCTAACCCAGATTTTAAACCTGGATTGTAAAACAGATTCTATCCTCCTAACTTTTCTTATGTGTCATCCTAAATTTCTATTGCTTTTTCCTTTCTGACTCAGGCCCTACTCTTTCCTTCTATTTTTCACTTTTACCGTCCTTCTTCCTATCTTTGCATCCATTCTCCCTCAGAGTGTCTCTAATACTCTATACCTTCTAAATTCCTAGTGTCAAATCCCATAAATTCACATCTGACAGAATTTGAAATGACCCCAAATAGACCCCAGGATGCCCTGGCTTTGAAGCTCTCCAGACCTTAAGACAGTCTAAATTATTTCCAGTCTTCTTTGGACCTCCTAACTTCACCCCCATCAATCATCTTCCAGGGTTCTGACCTTTCCAAAACCAGCGAATATTCCTGTTTTCCTCGTGTTATAGCAGTTATCCAGGCCAGATATTTTCAACAATTTGACAGTGGACATTTATTAAGCCCCTACTATGTGTATGTGCTAGGCACCGTTGCTACAAAGACAAAAATGAAATTCCCCATAGTCAAGGAGTTTATGTGCTATTGGGATGATGCAATGTGTCCACATAGAAGTAAATATAAGGTACTTGGAGGTGGGATGGAACAGTAACAATTGAGGGGAGCAGTGTAGGTTTCCTGAAGGAGGTGGCACGTGAGCAGAGCCTCAAAGGAAGATGAGACTTCTGAGAGCCCTGACAAAGTGGGGGGGAGACATTCCAAGCATGAGGGATCACTTATGTTGGAGATGGAATGCATGTCTGCAAAGGATGACTTAGTAGGACTTAAACACCAGGATAAGAAGTCTTCATTTTATCCTAAAGGCAATAGAAAGACAAAGGGATTTTGAGCAAGGAACTGACATGTTCCAATCTGTGCTTTCTTTTGGCAGCTATGTGAAAAATGAAGTGGGGAGGAGGGAGAATCAGAAGCACAAAGACAAATTGTCATCTTGGTGGCATCTGACCTCCTGTTCTGTACCTTTTTCAAGATCTAGTCTTTTACAGTCTCCCCATTTTGGGCAATACAAGGGCTTTGTTTGGAATAGTGATGTCACTCTGATGATATCTGATGACTGAGGTTGTCCCTTTCAACAAGAGTTCCAAACCACAGAATGAAGTTTTTCATCCTTCTTTAATTCTGTGGTGCTGTTAGTATCCCTACCTGTGGGTAAGGCTGCTGTTGTGTATGAAAGAAAGCTTGGAGGCAGTTCATAAGGAGTGGAACTGATTGAAACATGTTGCGGCCTCAGGGAAGCAAGCATCAGTTTTTTGGTAAATGCTGCTCATTGTCTAGGAATTCATCAACAATAATAGGGTGGATTGTGATACAGTCAACCACAAGAGGAGAGCTAATAGCCAGAAACACAAAGAAGGAGCAGCTGAAGATATCCTGGCCAGCTGTTGGAGTAGAGGATGCCATGATTAGGGAAAGGTATGGGCACGAGCAGGTACTAGTGGTTAGAAATAATTCATAGGCTCAAAGGAAAGAAACACTCCTGGAGAGGGATGAAGGGAAAAGCAGTATTGTTTAAGCTCCACTCCAAACAAGTAAACAGATGTGTCTTGCCAAGCTAAAAGCTAGAAAGAGTTCACAGAGGTAACCAACCAGCCCAGGAAACCAGGCAGGGAGTTTTGAAATAGTCAGCATCAAATACAATGAGCCATGATGATTCCAAAGAACTAATGATGAAAAATGCTATTCACCTTCAAAGAAAGAACTGATGAAGTCTGAGTGCAGATTGAAGCATATTTTTTCTTTATTTATTTTTCTTGCTTTTTTTCATACCAAAACTAATGTGGAAATATGTTTCTCATGACTTCATATGCATAATGGGTATCATATTTTTTGCCTTCTTAATGGGTAGGGGAGGGGTGGAGGGAAGAAGAGAGAATTTGGAACTGAAAATAAAGATAAAATAAAGGAATAGTCTCAGAATCGATAGCTTGAATTCTAAGAGAGGGTCTTCATGGAAAAATATCAGGTAACAGAGGGAGGAACATATGGTGCTGGTGAATGACAATTTATCTTTAAGAAAATGGAGAATTCAGAGAAACATAGGACAACTAATATATGAATGAACTCTGTTGTTCGCTAATTTCAATGTGTCTGACTCTTTGTGACCCCATTTTGTGTTTTCTTGACAGATACTAGAGTGGTTTGCCCTTTCCTTCTCTAGGTCACCTTACAGACAAGTAAAGTGAGGCAAATGGTTAAGTGACGTGTACAGGGTCACACAGTTAGTAAGTATCTAAGCTCATATTTGAACTCAGGTCTTCCAGACTCCAGGCCTGGCACTGTATCCATTGTGCCATCTAGCTAGCCTATGGACTGAAAACACAACGAAATAAGCAGAGTCAAGAGACAATATAAAGAATGACTATAGAATGTGAATGAAAATTCTGCTAAGAGGTAGTTAAACTCAGCTTAATGCCAGTGACCAGACTTGGTCTTGGAGGATGGATGAGAAAAATCTGTTTGTTTTGTTGGTGAGTTTTACTTAGCCGTGTTTTTATTTATTTCAAGGCAGGATACAATGGAATGAAATATGTTCAAAAATGAGTACGGTGACAAAGATAGAAGGCATCAACAAATTTTTAAAATAATCATATATTGTATAAAGGGGTATGACTGGGGTGGATTCATAAACTGTGTTATTGCAACAGAATTCTGCAGGGAGATTTTGAAAAATGGCATTTTAGATTCTATAACTATGGCAGAGCCATGATTTCCTGCTCTTTCTTTTCTTTTTTTAGAAATAATGCTTTAGCAGGAGAACAAATGACATTAAATGAAATGTTCTCTTTTAACCAAGGAATCAAACAATTAACAAGCATCTATTAAGCACCTACTATTTTCCAGGAGCTGTTTCAGGACCTGGATATAAGTATAAAGAATGAAATAATCCCACTTACATGGAAATGACATTCCTTGAGGGGTAGAAGGGAAGTAATTAGGGAGACAAATATATATATAAGAAAACACAGAACAAATATAAAAAAATAAAAATAGATATAAAGTAATTAAATATCAGGTAGTTTGAGAGATAGAGCAGTAGCACTTGCGAGTAACAGGAAAAGTTTTTGTCAAGAAGGTTGTGCTTAAATTGTGTCTTGAAGGAAAATAGGGATAATATGAGGGGGAAGAGGGCAAGGAATATATTCCAGGAATGGGCAACTGGCCCATACAAAGGCATGGTGATGCAAAATGGAATACCATACATAAGGAGTGAAAAGAAGGCCAGTTTGACTAGATCATGGAGTGTGGGTGGGAGAATAATGTACGATGGGGTTGGAAAAGTAGTTTGAGGTCAGGGTGCGAAGGGTTTTAAAAGTTAACCAGAGGAGTTTATGTTTTATCCTAAAGGAAATAGGGAGCTATTAGAGTTGATTAATATAAGAGTGATGTGGTCAGACCATGCTTAATGAAAATCATTAGCAGCACTGAGGAGGATGGCCTGGAGTCAAGTGGTTGTTATAATAACCTTGATGAAAGGTAATGTTGATCTGAATTGGTGATGGCTGTGTGAACAGAGAAAAAGGGGTTGAATGCTAGAGATATAGAGATAGAAATGGAAAGACATTGTGACTGATTAGCTATGTGGTATGAGGGATGAAAGAGAGTCAGTGGTTGAGGATAACACCAAATTTATAAATCCTAAGAACTGGAAAAATGGTGGCTCTAATGACAAAAAGATGGAAGTTTTAAAGAGGGCTGGCTTTGTGGGGAGAGATAATCTCGTTGATGTGTTTACATTGAATTTGAGATGCTTCAGGAATGACAATTTGAAATGTCCAATAAGCAGTTGGTGATGTGGTCCTGACGCTTAGGTTAGATAAATAGATCTCTGATTCATACAGGTGATGATGCATCATAGAGAACCAATGTCCTGGGAAATAGAAGATCATGAAGTTAAACCTATTCAATAATCACACCTAATAGAGCTGATGCTAAAGATTTGTTAATACAGTATGATATGGTGGCTAAAGTAAATTTAGCTGTGTTAACAGAGGCACAGTGGCCAGAATAGTAATAGATCCAACTCTATTTTTTCCCTACTCATCGTTAGTACTAAATATTTGAAAAGCTATTATATGGAAATTCTTCCTTTCTTTGGATCCAGTGGACATGACTAAAATTATATGAATTAAGACTGATAACAAATTGATAAGGAAACCCCTGGAGGTGGTGGGTTCCTCCTCATTCCTCATGGGATGTCTCTGAGCAAAGACTAAATGATTATATGTGATTTTGTAGCAATTTTATAGAAAGAATTTTTGGTCAGGTACAGGTTAGAGAGGGTGATCTCTGAGGAACCTTCCATTTTTTGGACTTTGTGAGCCTGGAGTACTCCAGGTTCTTATGGTCAGAGTGGGGTGTTGTTCCCTTAAGACCATGTCTTTGTGAGCCAAAGGCAAACTTTATTGTGAGTAGCTGCTTCTTTCTTATAGTATAGTTTGTTTTTTTGCTGGAGAAGTTTGTGAAAGACCATGGCACAGGGAAAGGCTATGAGGTAGCCCTTACTGTGACATTAGATGCATTGGTCACTATCTTGAACTATGTATGATAGTCTATATAGATATATAGAGGAGCCAAAGGAAACGATTGCTTAGAGAACGGTATCTAGTGGAATGCCTTGTGATGTTGGAACAGAACCATCAGAGGTACTTTCCACAGAAAACCTGGCAAGATGGAGTTATCGTAGTTTCCTATCAAATTGAGCAATTAGATCTATGGAGAGCAAAAGATTTCCCAATTCAGTCAAGCAGGGATCCCAGATCCATTAACACCTTGTACTATGTCAGAAAGCCTAGGAATTTCTCTGTCCATCTGGGGAATGAATTTGGGGGGAGTGGGAAACTCACTCTGCCCTAATAGGCAGAGTAGCTGACTCTAGCCACCTCTAAAGGCATTCATGTACTTTTATGACTCTGAAGACCATCTGGAATAAAGTCAGCTTTTAGTTAGCCTAGTGTGACCATTCCTGGAGTAGAAAATTTTGGGGGAAGGTATACAAAGTGGGCAGTAAGTGACTATCGGTGACTGAATCAGCTTGGGGATTTGTTTCCTGTTTTGACATGACACAAGACTGTCAGATACATTCCCACCAAGCAGAAAGTGGACAAAAAAAAACCAGGCTCTCAAGGGTAAAAAATGTGTGGGGAGAGAAGTGGGGAAGGTAGAAAGATCATGGTTTATTTTGTGTTTGTGTGTGTGTGTGTCTGTGTCTGTGTCTTGGTGGCAAAGTGGATAGACAGATGTACCTCGAATCAGAAAGACCTGAATTCAAATTCAGCTTCAGACATTTTCTAGCTGTCTCAGTCATATCATCTTCCTTATTTGTGTCATCCAATGCTAGTATCTACCTCCCAGGGTGGTTATGAGGATAAAATGAGATAATATTTCTAAAATACCTTGCAAATCTTAAAATGCAATTATCAAAAAGAGTAAATAGGATGGTGTGCTGAAGGCAGAGCCCCTAAGTTTTCACAGAGGAAACCAGCTGAGATAGATTGTGCATTGACCCAGTTTATTGGTTACTGATAGCCTAACTAATAAACTGATCATGCTCAGAATTTTGAACCTCAGTTTACCTTAATTTCTACTACAACATAACCAACTTACAAGCATTTATTAAGCACCTACTGTATGTCAGACATTGTGCTAGTTATTGTGGATATAATGACAAAAATTAAATAATCCCTGCTGCCAAGGAGTTTACATTTTATGATCATATCATCACCCATAATTGTACTACCAACAGAATACAGAAATTTGAAACTCCTTTCCGATCATAACATCTATCACTATCTCTGCCTCACTTCTCCAAAACTGATTCTTCATCCTTACCATGGTCTTTAATCCTCCTGTTCCTCTCAGTTCATGCCTCTCCTCTGGTTTTACTTTTTTTCAGTAATGTCAGTAATTTGTAACTGGAATCCAGACCCATGGTTAACTACTTCAGATATAAACTATACTTGAATCTTCTGCCCCCTTGTCCTATTGATGTATAATATTTGTCAACTCCAATCCTGAGGTTGTCATTGCCTGACACTGAAGAAAGGATATAAACATAAACAG
This sequence comes from Petaurus breviceps papuanus, assembly GCF_028583685.1. Classification (NCBI taxonomy): domain Eukaryota; kingdom Metazoa; phylum Chordata; class Mammalia; order Diprotodontia; family Petauridae; genus Petaurus; species Petaurus breviceps. Next base: position 5,155,514 of record NW_027187313.1, on the reverse strand, counting down.
GACACAGTTCCTATCCTCAAGGAGCTTGCAATCTAGTTGTATGCTGCTACCCAAACAGCTGTTTCTCATCAGGGAAATGCTCATCCTGTTGGGCAGCTGTTTGTGACTGCCTTCATGGTTGACTTTAAGGCTCATACAACATAGTCCTTTGAGGTAAGTAGTAGAAATATTTTTACTCCAATTTTAGAACTGGGGAAAACAGAGGCTCAGAGGTGTTGAAAGTGACTTGCCAAATTGTGTAACTAGAAAGTGGAAAAACCCAGACCCAGGTTTTCTGATTCCCAAATAACTTTGCCTTTTAAAAGTCCATTTGGAAGATCAAAGTGTGTGAAGTTAACCCCAAATAATAGGACTCAAAAGGATATTGGGATAGTTGTTGAGTTGATTAAATCAAATTGCAAAATTTGGTGCTTGATTTCTTAGGTTTTAGTCTTAGCTTAGACAACCTTTGCCTGCTTTAACCTTTGAATCCCAATGCTGCCACATTCTTCACTTGGTTTTTTGGATCCAGCCCTGCTACTTATTATCTGGGTGAAATTTGAAGAGCCATTTAACCTTGTGGTTTTTACTTTTTGTATCTAGTATGATGGGGTTTAATTAGATGACTGCTATTGTCCTCAGCAACTCGAAGTCCTATGATCTTAGATATGCCTTTTATCTCTGGACCCCACCTACTGCTACCTTGAGAATACCGACCTTGCCCTTTCAAACAGCTCACCACTTATTTCTCACTCCTTCCTCCTGTTGTAGGCTGTCCCACCTGACCAAGCTGTTCTCTGAGGTCTTGTGCCCACTTCAAAGAGATCTTAAGTCATAGTCTCAAGAAGTTGTGACCCTGGATTAACCTATAGGAAGGGTGAGGGGAACAAAACCCCTAAAAGAGAGATAGGTAGGCAAATAAAGGTAATACAAAATGATAGAATGTGATAATTGCCATAAGAAGTATAAACAAAATACTATAGCAGTTAAGATGAATGAATAAAAAAGCATTTATTGAGCATCTGTGTTTAAACTCCATGCTCAACATTGGGGATATAAATATCAAAGAAAGATGGTCCTTGATCTCATGGAATTTACTTTTTCACACTGCTTAGGGACAACACATGGAAGAGAGTGGTGCCCAGAGAAGGGTGTTTTGAAATAGGAACTTTCAGGAATCATGAGTAGAACCATAGAACAATCAATATACATGTTCTTTCTAGAAACAACTTTATGTTGATTTGATTATTGTTCCCAGTGGGAAAGGTGGAGGGAGAGTGAAGACAGACTATTATTTGACAAGACGGAAAGATGGTTAGGAAGAAGCATGGCCTGTCTAGATGTAGTATATGAATGCGTTCACTGTTCAGGACAGTATGATCCCCGGAAAGCAAATGGCTTATATTCTCCAGCTTGTCTCTGGGGGGCCTGATTGGAAGGGCACAGTTTCAGTAGTAAAAGGGGCAGTAACAACAGCAAGGAAGACTAATAAGAGAGAGAGATGATGGGAAAGAATTATGATTAAGGATCTTCCTTGAACTTTCACCTATCAGGATAACCCCAGAGTGGGAACTTGAAAGCTAAGTGGCCTAGCTCTTCCAGGGCAAGGTCTTTGGAGTTCTGGTTTGGAGGGGCTACAGTAAAAGCAGTGGGTAGATATAACTGGAAGATGGCTATGGGCATAGAAATGAGACAGAAATTGCTTTTGACTGGAAAGATCTGAGAAGGCTCCATGGAAGGGATGATATTTGAATTGAGCCATGAAAGATGGGAAATCAGAGTAAATAGTACACTATATGGTATGATAAAATTGTCAGTAATTTTTAATTAGAAGAGCAAAAGAATACTCCCCTGTCCCCTCTATGCAAATAGTCCCCTTACTCTCCCTTAGGGATTTTCTTTGTTTATCGTGCCAATTTACTTTTAAATACAAATGCTCAAAATCAATGACATCTTAAGGTAATACAAACTCACATTACTGGCATCAATGGCTAACATGGCTTTATGCATCTGATTGAGGTTCTGTTTGAAAGCACTGGGATGCTGAGGGGAAAAGTAAGAATACAAGAGTGTAAACTCCTTGGCAATAGGGATTTTTTCTTTTTACCTCTTACAGTCCCAATCTCTAACACAATACTTTGCCCACAGAAGGAACTTAATAAATAAATGCTTGTTTATTTGGATTGAAGCAGAGATCCCTAAGACACACTTCAGAGAGTTCATGATTTCTATTCTTTTTAAAAATAAAAGTAGCAATAAAATAAATGGTCTTTAATAGAATCATACATTCTAGAGTATATATACAAAAGTGATTCACACAATGGTTTTTTATCTGACCCTAAAATGTTTCCAGTTGTTTTATACTCTTAGGAAATTCTTCAAATAAAATATTCAAAAATGAGTTTAATTTTATTTAATTAAAATAAGGCTATCTAGCTATATACATATATATGTATTGAAATCTGATTTCATGACCTCATTATATCATGGAAGTAAACCAGGATTCTTGAAAATTCTGTCCCTCAAGGACAAGCTTTGGCAGATTCTATTGAGCTGGATGGACTTTAAGTACAGATCTAGTGAAGGACTGTGTATCCTTTTTAAAATGTTTATTTTTTTCTCAATTACATGCGATCTTTTTATAAAAAAAATTTTGTCTTTATTAATTTGTTTGCTTTTAGTTTACAAGATTCATTACCACAATTCCTTGAGTTTCAAATATTCTCTCCCTTCTCCCTCCCTTCCCCCTCCCCTGCAGCATACAATCAAATATAGTATCTGCAAATACTTTCACATTAGGCATTACTCAGGTTATAAAGAAGAATTGTATCAGATGGAATGAAGAATGGGAAAGAGGAAACAAAACCAAACAAGAAAAAAAAAAGCAGGTAGTTTGCTTCAATCAAACTCACTTCTTTCTCTTGATGTAAACATCTCTCTCCATCATGAGTCTTTTGGGGTTGACTTATGACTCTGGATTGCTGAGAAGAGTCCAGTTTGTCAAAGTTGGTCATCACACATACGTTGTGTCTGTAATTGCATACAAAATCCTCCTGGCTCTACTCTTCTCACTCAGCATCAGTTCGTATAAGCCTCTCCAGGTAAATATGAAGTCCATCTGCTCCTTGTTTCTTATAGCACAGTAGTATTCCATAATATGCATATACTACAACTTGTTCAGCCATTCCCCAATTGATGAGCACCCTCTTAATTTCCAATAATTTTTTGCTACCACAAAAAGAGCTGCTATCTTTCTAGGTTTTTCTGAAGACACCCAGTTTGTAATTTTTTTTTAAAGCAATTGGGGTTAAGTAACTTGCTCAAGGTTACATGGCCAGTTATTTCTGGGTGTGGTGCTAAGTATCTGAGCCCGGATTCGATCCCCCAGGTCATCCCGACACTGGGGCCGGTGCTCTTACTCGCTGTGCTACCTGGCCGCCCCCCAGTTTGTAATTTCTTATAGCACAACTATAACTTGTTTAGCTGTTTTGCTCATTGATGGGCATCTCCTCAATTTCCAACTCTTAACCACCACAAAAGAGTTGCTATAAATATTTTTGTACAAATTTGTCCCTTTTCCTTTTCTTAGATCTCTTGAGGTACAGACTTGGTAGTGGTATTGCCAGGTAAAAGGGGATGCACAGTTTTACAGTCCTTTGGTTATAGTTCTAAATTGCTCTTCAGAGTGGTTAGCTCAATTCATAAGGTCACCAACAGTGTGTTAGTGTCCCAATTTTCCACATCCTATTCAACATTTCTCATTTTCCTCTTCTGTCATATTAACTAATCTGTTAGATTTGAGGTAGTACCTCAGAGTATTTTTTAAATTTGCATTTTTCTAATCAATAGTGATTTAGAGTATTTTTTCCCATGTAACTACAGATAGCTTTGATTTCTTCTTTTGAAAATTGTCTGTTGGGGGGGCTAAGTGATACAGTGGATAGAGCACCAGCCCTGGAATCAGGAAGACCTGAATTCAAATCCAGCCTCAGACACTTAACACAAAACTAGACATGTGACCTTGGGCAAATCACTTAACCCCAATAGCCTTGCCTTCCCCCCTCCAAAAAAAAGCAAAAAAAAAAAAGCAAAAACTGTTATTATTCCCTCTTTAAGCCCACTCTGATGAGAGTAAGTTTCAAGCATTGCATGTTCTCTCCCTCCCCCACCCTCTCTTCTATTGTAAAAGTTTTTTCTTTTGTGCATGTGTGTGTGTTTTCTTTTTTGTGTGATATCATTTCCCCCATTCTTCTTCTCCCTTCCCCCTTTTCCTAATGCATTTCTCTTTTTCACCACTTTATTTTACCTTTTTTCAAATCATCTGGTCATAGTTATCTCACACCCATGCCCTCTGTTTATGTATGCTCCTTCTAATTGCCCTAATAATGACAAAGTTCTTGGGAGTTATAATTATCATCTCCCCATATAGGAACATAAACCTTAAAGCTTATTGATTCCCCTATGATTCCTCTTTCATATTTACCTTTTTACCCTTCTCTTGAGTCTTGTATTTCAAAGCCAAATTTTCCATTTTGCTCTGGCCTTTTCATTAGGAATGCTCAAAAATTCTCTATTTCATTAAATATCCATTTTTTTCCCTTGAAGAATTATACTCCAATTTGCTAGATAGATTATTCTTGGTTGTAATCCTAGCTCCTTTCTTCTTTGGAACATCATATTCTAAGCCTTCCGATTCTTTAATGTGGAAGGTACTAGATCTTGTGTGATCCTGATTTTGGCTCTATGATATTTTGATTGTTTCTTTCTGACTGTTTGCAATATTTTCTCCTTGATTTGGGAGCTCTGGAATTTGATTATAATATTTCTGGGAGTTTTCATTTTTCAATCTATTTCAGCAAGAGATAAGCAGATTCTTTCAATGTCTATTTTTACCTTTTGCCTTTGGAATATCAGGACAGTTTTCCTTGATAATTTCTTGGAATATGATATCTAGGCTCTTTTTTTTTTCATTCTTGGCTTTCAGGTAGTCCAATAATCTCTCCTGGATCTATTTTCCAAGTCAGTTGTCTTTCCAGTGAGAAATTTCACATTTTCTTCTAATTTTTCATTCTTTTGATTTTGTTTTTATTGTTTCTTTGTGTCTCATACAGTCATTAGCTTTTACTTGTCTTATTCTAATTTTTAAGTATTTATTTTCTTCAGTGAGCTTTTGTACCTCTTTTCACATTTGACCAATTATGATTTTTTATGGCATTCTTCTCTTCAGTGGGTTTTTGTGCCTCTTTTCCTATTAGGCCAGTTTTCCTTTTAAGGTATAGCTTTCTCTAGGGTTTTCTTTCTTTTCTTTCTTTTCTTTTTTTTTGGTGCTCTTTTACCAAGAAGTTGATTCTCTTTATATAATTGTCCTACATCACTCCCATTTCTCTTCCTAATTTTGTCTTCTGACTTTCTTATTTGATTTTTGAAATACTTTTTTGAGTCCTTCTAGGAGTTCTTGTTGGACTTGTATCTAATTCACATTTCTCTTTGAGGCTTTGATTATAGCTGCTTTGATATCAGGTTTGTGTCTTGATTTTTATCATCACAATAACTTGTTAGGGTCAGGTCCTTTTCTTGCTTTTTGCTCATTTTCCATTCTATTCCTTGCCTTTTCACTTCCTGTTAAAGTTCTGCTCCCAGAGTAGTGGGGGCACTGTCCTAAACTTCAGGCCTTTCTTGCTGTTCTTTTCAGAGCTAGCTCTGGAGGTCTGCAGTTTTTCAGTGCTTGTAAAGTGGTATGATCTAGGGAGAAGTGTGGTCACTACTCACCTGTCCTGTGCTCTGGTCTTTATCCAGGAAGGGACCTTGTTCCCCTATAGCCACAACTGCTATCACTTCTCTTGGCCTTGGGACTGTGACCTGGTCCCCTTCTCTCCTGCAGATACAATTGCTACTATTCCCCTCTGTCTTGGAATTTAGACTGTAGTTCCTATTCCCCCATGAGTGACCACAGATTCTCCTTTCTACCCTGGAACTTTGACCATGGCCCTGTTCCCTATAGCCACAAGTGCTATTGTTCCTTTTGTGCTGGGGATGTAAGTCAGAACTTTGTATGGCCAACACAATAGGGTGCTTAACCAGGCACCAGCAAAGTGTCCCCTGCAGTCTCCTTCTGACCAGTTGTTTGCTGTCCCCACCCCCTCCCAATCTGTGGGTTGAGAACTCCTGAAGCCATTATTATAGCTAATGCAGCTTTATTGAAGTCCTACTGCTGGTTGCTGAGGCTTGGTCTGTGCTGTGTGATCATCCCTGCACTCCAGGTTTGTTTTGGCCTGGAGAATTTTTTCACCTGATGTTTTGTTGGTTCTGCCACTCCACAATTCAATTTGAGGCATGATTTTCGATTTGTTTGGAGAAGAATTTGGAGAGTTTGACTGAGTGCTTCTCTACTCTTGGCCTATAATTGATATTTTTTCACTTCCCTGCAATCCAATGTTGATGGATCATAGCAGAATGAATATGACATATTAGAAGTTAACATTAGAAACAAACATGGTCACCAGTGTTACTATCTTCTACTAATAACACTCTTAACACGATCAGAATTATATCTTAAATACAGACTGGGATTTAATGCTAGGATTCAAGCCAAGAAAAGAGAGAGATTTGTCAATGAACCTACTAAATTTATGTCTTATTATTGCTTCCATGCTTAAAGAATAATTTTATTGATCTGAATAAAAATGTGAGAGAGTAGGGAGAAAATGGCCACATACATGTTAAAAACAGACTCAAATACATGGAAAACATAATAAAATTTATACTGGAACATCAATCAGTTAAAGAAGAGAACTTGACTTTACATCCTTAGAAAAATGATTTCAAACTGCAGTATTTCCTATTAGCAGGATTTAAATTTCTTTGGTACCATAGTGGCACTTGACTTCAAGAAGGTAGATAGGTGATATAATAGATAAAAATGCTAGATGTGAACCCCAGAAGATCTGAGTTCAAATCTTTCATTATTAGGTGTGTTACTTTGATCAAGTCACCTAACTTCTTAGCCTCAATTTCCTTTTCTATAAAATGGGGATAATAACAGTACCTATATCAATGGTTGTAGTAAAGATCAAATAAGTAACATACGTAAAGCACTTTGAAAACCTTAAAGTTTTCCATAAATGCTAGTTATTAAATTTGTAGGAATGGCAGTTTCTGCCTGATAATCTAGATTAGGGGTAAAGGATGATGTATCAGAAATGTGCTGGTAAATGTTTAACAACCAGCTCTCAAAAAAAAAGTACATAGAGAACACCTTTAATCTCAATTATTAACATTTTCTCCATCACTTTCTTAAATTTGGACAGTCAACAAAACAATAAGTCAAGTTCTGAACTATAGCATTTGCTGATTTCTGAGTTGAAGATGGTCACACTGAAAATTTAACAATTCACTTTCATGAGCCTAGATGAACTGTCTCCAGTAATGCTGCTGACTATGTCTCTCTTGGGTTCTTGGCAGAATAGTAGAAGAACGTATATGGCAGCATATGGCAGTTAGAAGTGGTTTCACTTACTGACCTAGAGTGACTATAACCAACAATAAGGTAGGAAGAAGTGTGTGTGTGTGTGTGTGTGTGTGTGTGTGTGAAGCACTATCTTTAAAATGACATTCATTATGGAGCATTGCACAAGGATGAATTTAAAATGTGGTTCTCTAATTAATTCTTGGAGAGAATGTTGAATGTGATGTTGTTTGAGAGGTGAGATGGGAATGGGAACATCATGTTAGGAAAGACAGCATGGTGCACTGGGCCTGGCTCCCTCACTAACCAGCTGTGAAATTGAGGGGGAAGTCACTTAAACTCTTTTCTTTCTTTTCTCTGTAAAATAGAGACAATGCCACCTACCTTGTCTGCTTCACCAGATTGGGGTGAGGCACTGATTAGATAAAATATATGTATGAAAGTGATTTGAAAAGCATAAAGTTGTATACAAATGATGGGTAGTGTTATCAGAGTAAAATCAAGGAGCAAAAGCTTTATGCTTCCATTTCATACTAGTTCTTTTAGTGACAGCTGGGGATCTCCATCTGTCATCCATCCACCCCATGCTACATAATTCTTGCTATATTTAATAAAGTCCTTGGGTGATTCTGGCAATATACAGAATAGGAGCAGTCTGGATCTGATTTAACTATCATCTTCAGAACTACACATAGTCAAAGTCCTCGGCAATATTTCTCAGGAAGAAACAAGTGCATTAGTATTATTTAATCTGTCAAAAAAAAAATCCAGCATGCTAAAACAAGGACCAAACATAGAATGTCAATTCCCCAACAGAGAATGGACATGCTGTATGTAAGTAGGATTATTCAAATCCTCTCATTTCCTGACTGTATACTGTCCAGTCCCAATTACATAGGTAAGAACCTTCAGATAACTGTACAAATGTTATCATTGGACAGAGTTTATTCTGGTCTACCCGTCTTGTCTCAAGGAACCAGACATAAAACCTGGGACAAAGGGTATCTAAGCAACCTGGACCTCTCTCCTCCCTTACACTTTTAACGCCTTTCCATTTTCCTGTTTAGGCAAGTCTCTAAATTTGGTTAGTTGAATTAGATGACCCTAGAGGTCACTCCCAACTCTTAGATCTTGTGTGTAGATGTCAAAGAGCAGAGAAGTGAGATCATAGAATCATAGATATATATAGTAGGAAGGACTGTAGGGGTCATTTAATCTAATGTCTCTTATTTTACAGATGAAGACTTGTCTATGATCACACAGGTAGTAACTGGCAAATGGGATTTGAACCCAGCTTCTCTGGTCCTAAATTCAGTGTTTTTAACATGTTGCCCCCTTGTTTACTTAAGGAAAGATTATCAAATTCCCCTTAAGTCTTCCCTTCTACAGGTTAAACATCTCCATTTGCTTCAATATTTCACTGTATAGTATGATCTTTAGATCCCTAATGACCCAGTACCTTTTCTCTGAATGCAATACAGCTTGTTGGTGTCAGTTCCTATAATATGCCACATAAAACTGCATATAATAGTTCAAATTTTGTCTCACCAGGAGGTAATACCTCTCTCTCTGAGGAAACTTGGGGCTGACCAGGAATGTCTGAGAGCTCTTCCCTTAGGTTCAGGAGTTCCAGTTCTCCATGTTATAATACATCTCTATAGAACTTAGATGAAAGAGGTGCCAGATCCACCATCAAAACCATAACTAAGAATTTCTGCATTGGGGGAAAATATAGCTTATCAGGAAGTTTGTAAGGACGACCACTTCTATGAATGGCTGTGATAGATTGGATACAGAAGTCATGGGAGTTGCTTTTTCTGAATTTTATACAAAGGATGAAGCACTGTGTTGTATTTAAATATTCCTGTGGGAAGTTGATTTCATTATCAGGTTACATGATTAAGATTCAGTAGAATATCATATATTCAGAGAGGAAAGGAGGTTGTTCAGTAGTTGGGGTCTCAAGATCCATTTTTTTTAAAGCAATTGGGGTTAAGTAACTTGCTCAAGTTTACATGGCCAGTTATTTCTGGGTGTGGTGGTAAGTATCTGAACCTAGATTTGATCTCCAGGTCATCCTGACACTGGGGCTCACTGTGGTCTTACTCACTGTGCTACTTGGCCACCCCTGCAGAGCCATTTCTATTAAGGATTATACAAATTCATAATTTTGGAGGGCAATTAGGGTTAAATGACTTGCCCAAGGTCACATGGCTAGTTTTTTGTGTTAAGTGTCTGAGGCCGGATTTGAACTCAGGTCCTACTGACTCTAGGGTCAGTGCTCTATTCACTGAGCCACCTAGCTTCCCCACCCCTTACTCTTCTTACAAGACACTGGTCACTTTAAGAGAGGCAAAGCTAGAGGACAAAAGTTCTTCCATTCTGAGAAAAATTGAGAGCTTGATATTTCCCCAACACATCTGTTTAGGTGGAAAGGAGCCCATATTGCCCAAGTAAATAAGTAGATTTGGGAATCATTCAGCTCCTAATACTTCTGTTTAAAGGATAGTGGCTACCAATGGCACCCAGTGGTTAAAATAAAACTAGAGAAGGGCTTCAGAGGACATTGTAGTAAGAGAAGTCAAATAGTGGAGACATTGGGGAGGGCTAGGGTTGAGTTGGATAGGGATGAGAGTATAAGAAGAAATAATAGGGAAAAGGCATTCTCACTTAGTCATATAGCCTGTCTGAATTCTAAGTGAGGAGTAGGGGGCTGGAGCCAGTTCTAACTGGCTCACAGAGTCAACTATTAAATTTTCAGTGTCAGCATTCACATCTTGGAAGTCAGCCCATGCTATAGATCAGAGATTTATTTATTGTTTTGTTGATTATCTAGGCTTAAGAAAGTGATAAAGAAAATGTTAATGATACAGAATAAACTTAAAAGGATGTTAAGTACACATTTATAAACAGCTGATTGTTAAACATTTTAAAGTGTGCTGTTAAATAGCATACCTTACACAAGCATCAGAGGTGTGGAATATAGTAAATACATAGCCATCATGCATGGGGAGAATCAAGTATAAGGGAACAAAATCAATGGAGTGACTTTCTTTTTACTAACTATATCCCCAGCATTTAGCACACATTAGATGCTTAATAATACTTCTCAATTATCAAATAATACCACCTCAAGTGGCTTCCATTGTTTGAGGAGAGTTGTCTATATAAGTAGACAAGCATGTACATGATACATACAAAGGAGACCAAAGGTAACCTTAGATGGAAAGTCTGTGTCTTTCAATCTCATTAGTTTTTTTAATTATAATTTTCTCCATTTATTTAGCAGATATTTTTGAAAACCCACTATGTGTAGTTTAGCTTTGTGTCAGGTATAATGAAGGATAGAAAATGAAAAGAAAAACAAACCCTATGATCCTCTTTCATGTTGCTTATTTTCAAATCCTGAATAAATTTTTAAAAAATGATTAATTAAATTTAATGATAATTTCCTTAAAATGCATCACAAAAAGTTAAATATTTTCAGCTTATATAGGTGTTCCATATTTTCCACATCAAAAAACACTAGATTATCCTTTCTTTAGGAGAACTGTGGAGTTATGTGGCCCTGGGGAGCAGTAGAACTTCAGCCAAATCACAGCCTAAGCCTATTAAACATTCAGAGTTCTAAATGCTTTATTCCCTCTTCATCCCATTTTAAATTCCAGTTGGCACTCTGGGTTCAGGGATGATGAACTTGTCTCAGATTTCCCCTGAGTTATCTCATAATTTAATGTTTTACTAAAGTCATCAATGGAGCTCATTTCAGACACTGCTCATTCTGTATCAATGGCAAATAATAGCCTATCAATTTCATCCCCTTTGGATTTCTCTTCTCTTTTAGAATGACTGGTTAGATTGGAATGTCATTAAAGGAGAAAAAAGACATTCGCTGCACTCGTTTTATGAATTGGATATGGTTAAGGCAAAGCCTAGGGAGTGATGATTGTGGCTCCAACTTGCAGTTGTGGTAGCATGTCAATATACCCTTCACAAAAATAAAAATCATTGTAATTCTTTAGTATAAAAAATAAGCACTGTATATGGATATTGCAAATTAGTGGGAAATAAGGTTGCATAGGTAGGAAAGGGACAGATTATAAAGGGCATCAGATCTAGGTAAAGGAATTTAGACTCTGTGCAACAATCATCAGCATTATTAGCTCACACTTGATAGGTAATGAGCCATAATAGGTTCCTAACCAAGGGAGTAATGCTTTAAGAGCAGCATTTTAGAAAAATGAATTCAGCAGCTTTGTGAAATGGATTAGAGGGAGGAGAGAACAGAGCCAGGAAGATCTGTTAGGAGACTCTTTCATCACTGAAGGATGGAGGAGATGAGGACCTGACCTAATAAGGGAATAGAAGGGAAGGGGGCATATCCTAAAGATACTTTGAAAGAAATATACATGGGACTTTAATTTGGTATTGGAAAGAAATAAGTCGAAGATGACTTAACAGTTTTAATCCTGGGTGACTGTATGCGTGTTGGTGTCAGTGACAGTGAGAGCAATGATTATTTCTCTTTTTTTAAATTTAAGAGCTTATTATTGAATTAGGACCAAGGTTTTTCCCCTTTTCTACTTCCTCATCCAGAAATCAACCAGTGGGGAAAATCTTTCTCAGAGACTTATCCAACCAGGATGAGTAAGATCTAATCAAAGACAGTAAAAGAAACTCTAATTTTAGGGAAATGGGTCGATTACTGCTCCTCGTATTTACTTAGGTGGGTCAGGAAAATGTGGATTCTCCTTTTTATCAGACAGGTGTTATGGAAACATGTATCTTTAACCAAGACTTGAGTGTTCAGTGTCATATCAAGACCCCCATTGTAGTATAGCCCACCTCTCATTGTAATATTCATTATCTCATTAATTATTAACCAATAAGTGTTGATTGCCACCCTCAGGAACACCTCTTCTTCCAAGAGCATATAAACTGAGCCCACTGATGTGAGGGGTCTTTGATATTTGAGAGTGCCACTGACCTCTTTTATTTTATTTTATTTTTAAAGCAATCAGGGTTAAGTAACTTGCTCAAGGTTACACGCCCAGGTGTTTCTGGGTGGGTGCTAAGTGTCTGAGCCCGGGATTCGATCTCCAGGTCTTCTCAACACTGGAGCCGGTGCTCTTACTCGCTGTGCTACCTGGCCGCCCCTGACCTCTTTTATTAATAAAATGCTAGCCTAGCTTTATTATTAAAATGGTTGTTACCCAGAAACTATGTTTCTCAAATGTTTTAAATATCACAAAAGACAAGAGAAAGTTGGAAAGGGGGTATATTTTAGAGGATCATGATTATTACAACTTGAGATCTATTGTCTTGGAGATAATTATGGCACAAACACATGTAGGTTTTGGGAAGGCATTTGAAAACAAGACTAGCACAGGATCAGAACTAAATGAAAGATTTGTTTTTTCAAATTAATTCATTTTCTCTTTTATCATGCTAAATGATCTTAGTGCTTTTAATATTTTCTTACAGGTCCTGCTATCTAAACTTTTGATTTTCATTCTAAAAAAAAGAAATTTTATAATTAATTATAGCAATTGTTGTTGAAGAACATTTGTGTGTTCAAGGAATCACATATTAAATGCCTACTATGTGCCAGAGACTGTGGCAGGGGTTTGACTCTAAAGAAAATATGCCTCCCTTCCCCTTCCTTTTTTTGGAAGAAGTGGGAGACTGTACATGTGGAACACTGAAGATACTGTTAGATTTGGTAGATATGTTGATGTTTTCCTGAATTACTTCCTTCCTCCCTTTTTTATTTTTTATTAAGAGAGCTGATTCTCTGGAAAGGGGAGGAGGAACAATATATTTAAAAATCAAAGTGATATAAAAATCAAAATCTATCAAATTTTTAAAACATTATGTGTAATCCCTATTTTATGGTGGCTAGGCATTACCTGTAAATGGACTAGGGATGACCTGTGCTCACATTTGGCCTCAGATATTTATTAGTTGTATGATTCTGGACAAGACACTCAACTTGTTTGCCTCAGTTACCACATCTGTAAAATGGAGATAATAATAATAATAGCAGCTATTTCTCAGCTTTTTTCTGAGGATAACAATGAAACAATATTTTTAAAGCTCTTTGTGAACCTCAAAGTGCTATATAAATGTTAGCTATTATTATTAGACCTGGTGCTTGGGGTTCTTTCCTTTCTTGCTAATTCACCTCATTCCAGTTCTTTGGTTCAAGGTTGGACTATTTCTTTGACATACTTTTAAGCACCTGAAAGAAAAAGTTTCCATTCTGCCAGGCTTCCAAGGATGCCCTCTTAACTTCAGGATTAAAACTGTTCTTAAAATCATTTTCTAGGGGCAGCTAGGTGGCACAGTGAGTAAGAGTGCTGGCCCAGGAGTCGGGAGGACCCGGGATCAGTTCCAACCTCAGATATTTAATACCCACACACACACAAAAACTGGCCATGTAACCTTGAGCAAGTTACTTAACCCCAATTGCTTAAAAAATCATTTTCTAAAGCCCCTTTATCTGGATGGCCTAGACTCTACCTGTGGTATGCTTCAACTTTTTTCCCCCTTAGATACTCCAAGTCATTCACAATCCCCTTCAGTTGTGCCTCCAATTCTCTAATATTTTGCAGGCCCTAAGGTCTTAGAGGCAGCTAGGTGGCAGAGTTGATAGAATACTAGGCTGGAGTCAGGAAGAACTGAGTTCAAATCCAGTCTCAGACACTTACTAACTGTGTGACTCTGGGCAAATCACTTAGCCCTGTTTGCCTCGGTTGCTCATTTGTAAAATGAGCTGGAAAAGGAAACAGCAAACCACTCTGGTATCATTGCCAAGAAACCCCAAAGGTGTTCATGAAACATCAAATGTGACTAAAATGACTGAACAACAACAAAAAAGAGTCATAAAGGGAATTTCTGCACCCAGGCAAATCCCAATGACCCTGATAAGGGGCAAGTGGCACACAAGATGCCTTCACCACAGACGCTTTCAAACTGTGTAATCATGAACAAGTCATGTAACCTCTGTTTGGCTCAGTTTCCTTATCTGTAAAAATGGTGATAATAATAACACCTACCCTCCAGACTTATGAGGATCAAATGAAATAATAATTATAAAGCACTTATCATAGTGCCTGGTACACAGTAGGCACTACAAAATGCTGGCTACCACTGCTGTTTTGAAGGGATGTCATCCTGTCAGGGTGAGACAGAAACCTAAAATGATGGTGCTGTGGCTTAGTAGTAGATGATGGGGGGAGGGGGTGGGCAGAAGGAGAAGCAGGAGGGGAATAGAGTTGGAGGTGTGTGTGTGTATCTCTCTATTCAAGCCTGCTATCGAGTAACTTCTATTTTAACTAATTATTATTACTAACTAACTTCTATGCTGCTAAATGGCTCCAACTACTGTCATTATGCTCTAAATTCCAGCTGGGTATTTCCAGTTATTCTTTTCTATATCTTTGTGAACCCCCAGGTCCTATAACTCTCTCTCTCTCTCTCTCTCTCTCTCTCTCTCT
>NW_027187313.1:5107646-5140471 GCF_028583685.1 Petaurus breviceps papuanus | reverse complement strand
CTCTCTCTCTCTCTCTCTCTCTCTCTCTCTCTCTCTCTCTCTCTCTACTTCTCTCCCCCTTCTCTTCTCTTCTCTTCTCTTCTCTTCTCTTCTCTTCTCTTCTCTTCTCTTCTCTTCTCTTCTCTTCTCTTCTCTTCTCTTCTCTTCTCTTCTCTTCTCTTCTCTTCTCTTCTCTTCTCTCTCTGTCTCTGTCTCTTTTACACACAAACACACACAGACACACACAGACACCCCCCCCCCCATTACCCTCTGTTCTTCTACCTTTAGCCAGATAGAACTTACTCCCCCTTTACTCCTTAAATGATACTCATCAGGGAAGAGAAGCTTTTTTTTTTCTTCTGCAGATTCATAACTAATCTGACACTATTGAACAAAAAGAGGAGAGGTCAACTCTTCAGGCCCCACCTTCTAAACGAGTTTAGTATTTACCTTATAATATACTTTAAAAATCATGTTTTCCTAGTTTGATTTTCAAGCATGTCCTCCAAATGCAGAATCAAAGTCTCACTGAAGCCAAGATCTATTAGATCTCTTGTTTCCCATTACATCAATAAGACCCGGCAGACTGTGGTAGAATGGTATTAGATTGGTCTGACCTGATTTATGCTTTGCCAAGTCAAGTTGACTATTCTCCAAGACCCCTGTGATCTAGTAGTTTATATACATGGATTGATGGATGATTGTAGTCTTTGCAGGTACAGAAGTTAAGGTGACCAGGCTATAAATTTTAGGCATATATCTTTATTTTTCTCTTTAAAGATAAGATCCATGTCCATTTCTAAGGAGCCCACCCAGTGCTATAAAAGATCTTCTCTGTGATAATTTCAGCCCAGGCTTTAAATATCCCCCAGTGCCTGTTACCAGGGCTTGCTGATCTGAAAACAACTGCTTAATTTCATCTTTGACTCATTTGTTCCCTTTTCTAGCTCCCCTTGCAACCCTCCTGTACAGGTGGTGCTGGCTCTGTTTATTTGTCCATGGATCACCTTTTGTACAGGCTATGCGAAAATGCAGCTGGGGGGAAAAAGTACTGCCTGGTACCTCTCACCTAGCACTTCCTTCTGTCCTTGAAATCCAGGTTAGAAATTACACAGGAAGCAGAATACACCTGGGAAATTCACACAGTAGTAGGGTATCTTGTGTGGTTCTTGTTCCAGCTATCTGGTCTCCTGTTAACCAAGACCTTGAACCTTGGGCTCCCTTTAGTGAACTGATATCAGGCATCCTTTTCCCGCCTCTCTCAGTTCTGAGGTCTATTTAAAAAAGTAAAAGAGGCAACTAGGTGGCACAGTGGATAGAGCACCTACCCTGGAATCAGGAGGACCTGAGTCCAACCTGGCCTCAGACATTTATTAGCTGTGTGACCCTGGGCAAGTCACTTAACCCTGATTGCCTCCACCAAAAACAAACCCAAACTCACAAAACTTGCATTGTAGTATTACCTTGTTCTATTTGAATCTAGATATTTCTGTCAGTTCATTTCTTTGACTTCCTCCTCTGGAAATGTAGTATAGTAGAAAGAGTGATAAATTTGAAGTTATTAAGGAATTATTTTCTTCAGTGAGCTTTTGGACCTCCTTTTCCATTGGATCAATTCTGCTTTTTAAGGCATTCTTCTTCTAATTGGCTTTTTGGACCTCTTTTGCCATTTGGGTTAGTCTTTTTCTTTTTTTTAATTTATTTTTTTTTTTAAGCAATCAGGGTTAAGTAACTTGCTCAAGGTTACATGGCCAGTTATTTCTGGGTGTGGTGCTGAGTGTCTGAGCCCGGGATTAGATCTCCAGGTCGTCCCAACACTGGAGCTGGTGCTCTTACTTGCTGTGCTACCTGGCCGCCCCTAGTCTTTTTCTTAAGGTAACATTTTCTTCAGCTTTTTTGGGGAGGGGGGAGGTCTCCTTTAGCAAGCTGTTGACTTGTTTTTTATGATTTTCTTGCATCACTCTCATTTCTCTTCCCAATTTTTCCTCTACTTCTCTTACTTGATTTTCAAAATCCTTTTTGAGCTCTTCCATGACCTGTGACAAATTCATATTTTTTGTTGGGGGCTTTGGATGTAGGAGTTTTAACTTTGTTGTCGTCTTCTAGTTGCATGTTTGGATCTTCCTTGTCACCAAAGTAAGATGCTATAATGTGATCCCACCTTCCCCCCACCCCTCCCAACCACTGTTTGTTCATTTTCCCAGCCAATAACTTGACTTTTTAGCTCTTTGTTAAAGTAGATCTCTGTGGAGGGTGTACTGTCCCAAGCTCAGGGGTTTTGTGCAGCTGTTTTCAGAGATACTTCTAGGGGCTTGTAAATTTTCAGTTCTTCCAAGGTTGTATGATGAAAGGAGAAGTGTTTACTCCTCTCCTGACCTGTACTCTGGTCTGTGAGTGACCACACACTCTTTTCTGCCTTGGAACTGTGAGGAGGATTCCCTCTCCACTGCTACCACAAGCTCCACCATGCCAGCACTCCTCCTCAACTCGGGACTGCCACCCAGGACTGCGACCCAGATCCAAGTATGGGCAAAGCAAGAGAATCCTGCCTTAATGCCACAAAAGAGATTCCTGCAATCCCCCTCTGACCAGCTGCTGGCTCTCCCCACCATCTGTGGGTTGAGGACTCTGGAAGCAGCCACTGTTGCTACTGCCACTATTGCTGCCCTGGGCAATAGTTGGGGCTGGACCATGCTACTCTCTCACCCAGGTCCAACAAATCTTTCCTACTGACCTAAGTTTTTGTCTTTGGTGTTTGTGGGTTGAGAAGTCTGGAAAACAGCACAGCTGCCAGTGATTCAATCCCCAGAGGCCTGCTCTGGCTTTGTCTATGCCAGCATGGCCCAGGCTGGACTTCGCTCTTCTCTCACACTGGTGCAACAGACTTTTTCTGTTGGCCTTCCAGTTGTCTTAAGCAATTTGTTTTTGAAATTTGTTTCACTCTGTCATTTTGTGGGGTCTGCTACTCTAGAATTTGTTAAGAGTTATTTTTTCTTTACAGGTATTTGGAGGGCTTTGGGGAAGAGCTCAAGCAAGTCCCTGTTTTTACTCTGCCATCTTGGCTCCACCCCTGATTTGAAGTCATTAGATTTTGATTTTAGCTCTGCCACTTAATGTCATGTGACCTTGTATGGTCACTTGATTTCTCTGTACCCCAGTTTCCTCATCTATAAAATAAGAGGATCACACTTGATGGCATCTAAAGTCTCTTTCAACACTGTATTAATGATTCTATAAATATCAGACATGTCAAGAAAAAGCCTGAAGTTTGTTTATGGTCACTCAAAGATGGAAACCAGGGGTCTGCTGTAGCCACCTCAGTGTGAGAATTTATACCTTGGAAATTGTTAAATGCTGCAAATCAGAACTTGATTTGTCATTTAGTGGATTGTCTAGACTTAAGAGAGTGATGCAGAAAATGTTAACAATGCAGATTAAACTTCAAACTGTGCTGTTGCTACACTTCTTTTTGTCAGAGAGCTAGTTGCTAAACATGTACCAGAACACACCTGAATTATAACACCCACAGGCTTAGCTTTAATGTTTTAGCAAGAGAATCTCTGGGCAAAGCATAAATTAAAAAAAAAAATCCACCTATTATCCCAGGAGTAAAATTTACAGGAATATCACAGCCAAGCTTCAAAGCTCCCAGGTTAAGGAGAAAATATTGGAAGCAACAAGAAAAATATTTAAATATTGTGGAGCTACAATAAGGATTATACGAGACCTAGCGGCTACCATATTGGACTGTTGGTCTTGGAATACTAGATTTTGCAGAGCAAAAGAGTTGGGGTTATGATCAAGGATAAATTACCCAGCAAAGTTAAATATAATCCCAAATGAAAAAAAAAAAAGAACATTTAACAAACTGAAAGACTGTCAGATATTTGTGACAAAAATCCCAGAATTTAAGGGAAAATTTGACATATAACATCCAGGAGAAATATAAAGCAAAATTAAGGACCAATTATAAGGATCTCAATAAGGTCAAATAGTTTACTTACATATCAAATATTATTAGTACTATTATGACTGTCATTTTTATTTAGATGATTTGAAAGCATTTTGGGCTAAGCTGAGTATGATGGGATGATTAAAAAAAAACTGTAGGAAGAGATAAAAGGAGCAATTGTCTCATACAAATGAGGCAAAAAGAAAAAAAATTATACAAAAGAAGCTGGTAGTGGGGAGGGCAGGTGGTGCTGAAACTTTACTCTCACTGGGAATGGGTTAAAGAGGAAATGATATATATATCTAGAAGGGTATAAAAGTCTTCTATAGTCAGAAAGAAATAAGAGGGCAAAGGATAGGGTTGGGGGGGAGGGGTGAAGGGTGAGAAGGATAGTGAGGAAAAATAGGAAGCAGGAAAATATACAACATGTAACTTTATCTTAGAATGTGAATGGGATGTATTTACCCCCAAAATAGAAATTGATAGCAGATTAAAAATTTGAATTCAACAATATGTTGCTTTCAGAAAATGCTATAAAAATGAGAGATATACATAAACACAAAATAAAGGTAAGAAATAGAATTTATTACATAAAAAGCAGGGATAGCAATCATGATTTCAGACAGAGTTAAAGCTAAAATAGATTTAATTAAAAGATAAAAATAGGTAAACTACACTGTGTGTCAGCCATATTATTCAATATTGATTTAGACCATTTAAAATAGCTAGACAGTATAAAATACCTGAGGGTATATCTGCCCCAAATAGACACAGTAATATATGGATATAAACATTAAACATTTTTTATACAAATAAAGTTAGATTTAAATAATTGAAGTAATATTTATTGTTCATGGGTAAAGTCAAGATAATAAAAAAATGACAGTTTTTCCTATTTGTGTGATGCCATTCCAATTAAATTACTAAAAAATTATCTGAGTTAGAAAAAGTAATATCAAAATTCATTTAGAATAGGGGTGGCTAGATTGCATAGTGAATAGAGCACCAGCCCTGGAGTTAGGAGGAAAAACAAAAACTAGCCATGTGACCTTGGGCAAATCACTTAACCCCAATTGTCCTGCCCTCCTCCCTCCAAAAAAAAAAAAAAGCAAAGTTCATTTAGAATAACTAAAAGTCAAGAACTTCAAAGAAACCAAGGGAAAAAAGATGTAAAGGAAGCAGATGCAGTAGAATCAGACCTTAAACCATATTGTAAGGTGAGAACATTGTTAAAGTATAAAATGAATGATTTTGAATTTTAAATTAAAATTTTCTTGTACAAATAAAACCTATGGAGCCAAAAATAGAAGGAATGCAAAATTGGGGAAAAAACAGCTTTCATAGACAATTTCTCAGGTAGAATGGGATTGGGTTGGAATATTGCTATGGTGGAGGAAATGATGGTTGATTTAGAAAAAGATGGAAATACTGGTGCTTATGAAAGAAGATGTTATCCACCTTCAGAGAAACAGAAGACAAGTAAAAATAAGCACAGTATTATTTTACATATTTATATGAGTGTATATAGGTGTATGTTTATGGATATTTATATATGTATAATGTGTGTGTACACACACATATATATATACACATACATACATGTGTGTATATGGGTAAATATAATTGTAGCCTTCTTGGAGAGGGAGAGGGAGGGGAAAAATAAAGTAGAAAGTGCATGGCAGAAAACAAAAGAAAACCTACAAGTAAAGAAAAGTTAGATAGCTTTGAAAACAATGTATAGTATTTATTATATGTTTTCTTGAAATGGAAATTTATTGCTTTATATTGAATCCTTTCTTATGTTCTGCTGTGTATATGGGGACTTTTTCTTATTTTGTGCTTAATTTTAAAATAAATTTCAAAACTTAAAAAAATAATGAAACAAGGGGTGACCAGGTGGCTCAGCAAGTAAGAGTACCAGCCCCAGTGTCGGGATGACCTGGGGATCGAATCTGGGCTCAGACACTTAGCACCCACCCAGAAACACCTGGCCGTGTAACCTTGAGCAAGTTACTTAACCCCAATTGCTTAGGGGTGGCCAGCTGGCGCAGTGAGTAAGAGCACTGGCCCCAGAATTGGATAACCTGGGATCGAATCTGGGCTAAGATACTTATCACCACATCCAGAAATAACTGGCCGTGTAACCTTGAGCAAGTTACTTAACCCCAATTGCTTTAAAAAAAAATAATGAAATGAATGAAAAAGAAAATCTCTAAATACATCACCAAAGGTTTATCACATCATAATAATTTGCAAGGTGCTTAGCAAACTGCCTGGCATGTAGTAGATGCTATGTAAATGTTTATTCCTTTCTCTCTTCCACTCCACCTACCCTGATGATTAAGGAAGGCTAGTTTATTCTAGTAATTTGTCCTGTATTGATTTCTTAGTTTCAGAAAGCTCCAAGAAAGAGCTACATAATCTAATTCTAGAATGCATTGTTTGCTTGTAACTTTTGGTTCAGATATCTTGTTACTTCTGTGACTTTAGAACTATAGGTCTGAAGTGTTTTCAGAGCACAGATCACTGCAGCATAGATCTTCATTAGGTGATCTACTGAGGTGTTTCTGCTCCATTACGGCAAATATGCCAGTGTATTTGTGATTTCATTGATTTGGGTACTTTTTCCAAAGACACAGCTGATAAACTATTGATGTCCGCTCTTTTCCACACCTCCGTAAGTTCACTACAGGGAGTCGTGGGAGCAACCCAATGTATTACAGATCTTTTTCAAGTTCTTGTGCCATCTCTTGATGGATGACTAATGGAACCCAAAATTTGTCTATTCATTTTATCTTGCTTTTTTTCATGTGACCAACCCACTTTCAGATCTCTTCTTCATCGCTTACTCAACTCTTACCTTCACTGGCAGGTGGCCACCATTTTTTTCTCTCAAGGTAATGGGGTAATTCTAAGGCACTAGTAGTTTCTAGTTTACACTTTTGGTTGATTGGGTCAGTAGAGAAGTCTGGACCTTTCATGTTTACATTAACAAATGAGGATTTCTCTTTTTAACACATTTCTTTGATAACATCCTTCATATTACTTCTGTGCAATTCTTCACTAGAGTAAATGGTAAAAATCCCACTGATTGATGAGATATAAAAGAGGGAATTTCTAAGTAAATTATTGTCATACCCAGAAACACTTATTGACATTATCCTACTGGGGTCATCATGCCACAAAAGACAAGAGAAATGCTTTTTTTTTTTACTCTCATTATGAGAAGCAGTGTTTTTGAGAAGAACATATTTAGTTCAGACATCTTCCTAATGTGCACCAATTTAACAACATCTAGAAACTTCAGAAGTTCTGTGAGATGGTTCGAATATCATTTTTGACTTCTAGACATTTTAGGGAGTATAGTCTTCTAGGAGGAGAAAAAAATCTAGCTGACCTTTTTCAGAATGACAGTTCTCCAAATAAGACCTATCATAAAGTATACCAGTGATTTGTTTATTTGCTTTGTGGTTATGACCTAGCTTTTACAACTCATTTTCTGTCTGACAAGGGTATATTTGTGTTTGCCAGAAAGATCTCAGTTGTAATAGGGAATATAAGACCAAAATTTTCACTCTACTGATATTTCCCTTCTGCCCCCCAACTTCTAGTAAAGCTCTCTTTTATGGGTACTAGATAGATCAAAAGAAAATCCAATTCTGGTGAAGAGAGTGAGAGAGCTGGTGGCAGAGACAGAGTTTGGAGGGGATGGTGTCTGAATTTTAAAAGTAACCACTTAACTGTTTTAATATACCCCTTGAAGATATAACGTTAGGGAGTTGAAATAACTTGTCCAAGTGGGACTAGTCTGTCCAGGGGCTGTGGTATATGGGAGAAGGGAAGAAGAAGAATGGGACAAGTGTGGTTAGGTATATAAAATGGACTGCTGAAGTTATGAGGATAGATCTCTGTGCATTGCTGTTTTGTTCATACAAAGTCAAAAAAAGTCAGTTTAAAAGTGAGAAATTCTATCTCAGAGGAAAAACAATAAAAATCACCATCACCCATTGAGTATTTGGGTTTGGACTAAAAAGGAAAAAAACACCCAGAAGTTATTTAAGCCAGTTTGCCTTTGGTGTTAATGCCCTGTCTAGTCAGGGCCAACTGTGAGATTATTTACTAACTAAAAATCTTTGTTAGTAATGTAGCTACAAGAAATTGAAGTATGTTCAGTAAACATTATTTGAATTATTAGCTGAATGTGAATAAATAAAAACTTCTTGGTGTGGAGGAAAGAAAAAGAGAAGCCTGAGAAGAATATGAGAGCTATTTTTGAAGTATTTGAATGGGATTCAGATTGATCTACTTGGCCCCAGAGGGCACGACAAACAAGGAGCAAAGCTGGAAGCAGGAAAAAGAGAGATTTAGGTTTGATGTGAGGAAAATCCTCCTTACAATTAGACCTATACATAAACACTTATCCATTCACATTTAGTGATTGGCTGTCCAGACTGTCACTGCAAATAGTCAGAGCTCTACTATTTGAAAGTTTTCAAGTTGAGACTGAATGTGGGAAAGGGCATTTCTTTTTAAGTATGAGTTGAGCCAGTTGTCTTCTGAGTCTCCTTACAATTTGGGTTCTAGGGTTCTGTAATATTTACAAAATTTGCTCTCATAGAGACTAGTATAACAGGATGCTGGAGAGGGATGCCTACATCCTCTTTTATACCCAAGGGAACTTCAACCTACTTTGTGACTGATAGGGGTTGATTTTGCCTGACAAGCTAAATCTTTCTATCCTAAGAAATCATGGGGAGGAGATGCAAAGAAGCTGTGAAAGATCAAGAGAATGGAGGACAGGAAGACAGCTGCCATACTCTGGGACCTCTATTACTGAGGCAACATGATTAAATTTTATATGAGACACAGGGAAGATTCTGAGTTCCGGAAACTTGGATGTATTGGAGCCAGTGATCCTTCCTTCCCCGTCCTGCTTTTCCCTTGACTTTAAGCCCCAAGCCTTTCCCTGGAATGGGAGGCTTAGCCTACATTGTTAAAAAAAAAAAAAAAAAGAAAAAAGAGGGGTGGCTAGGTGGTGCAGTGAATAGAGCATTGGCCCTGGAGTCAGGAGGACCTGAGTTCAAATCCGGCCTCAGACACCTACCATAAAAGAAACTCACCCTCACCATGTGACCCTGGGCAAGTCACTTAACCCCAATTGCCCTACCTCTCCCCCTCCAAAAAGCAAAAAAAAAAAAAAAGAAAGAATAATTTTTCCTCTATTTAAATGACTCCTTTTGTCTCTTAAGTCAGTAATTGTGATAATAGCTCTTAAACACATGATTGTTAATATTGGAAGGCAGCTGAAGGACAGTTCTATGGAGGGAAGAAACATGGATTTAAAACTGTAGAATTTGGCTAGGGGCTCAGAGCCATGGGAAAGAGTTATTGATTCAATATTGCAACTTCCCAGGGTAAGGAGAATAATTATTCTACAATATAGTGTTCTCTCTGAAGAGAAGTTGTTTTCTCTCAACTAAACATGTTTCATGTCTTCAAAGAGTCCTCATATGACATGGGTTTATAATCCATTTACCAATCTGAGTGCTCTTCTCTGAACAAATTTCAGCTTATCTTAAACTATGGTGTTCAGAAATGAACATGATGGTCCTATAAGGACTAGAGTGTACCAGGGTGGTTGGAGCATCAGAGGATAGAGAGGGTATATAGAAGAGGCTATGGGGTAGAAATAATAGGACTTGACAAGTGATTTGATATGGGGGGCAGGGTAAAACAGAGTGAGGAGTCGAGGATGACACCTAAGGCGAGAGCCTGGGTTAGTGGGAGGATGGGGTGCCATTGACAATATTAGAGAAGATTTAGAAGAGGAGAGGATTTGACATAAAATATAGTGAGTTTGGTTTTGGCTATGCTGAGTTTAAGATGTCTGTGGGACAGATATCCCATAGATATACAAGATGTACAATAGGTAGTGAAAAATGTGAGGCTAGAGATCAGGAGAAGGGTAAAGGTTAGAGAAATAGATCTGAGTATTATGGGAGCTAACGAAATCACCAAGTGAAATAGTATAGAAGAAAGAGAGAAGAAGAGAGGAGAGGAAAAGGGAGGGGAGGAGAGGAAAGTGCCCAGGAAAACACTTTGGTGGACACCCATGGTTACTGAGCATGACTGGGATAAAGATTAAGCAAAGGAAATGGAGACAGAATGATCATAAATGTAGGAGGAGAACCAGAGAGAACAGTGTCATAAAACCTAGAAAGAAGAGACCATCAAAGAGAAGGAGGTAGATCATCAGTGTCAAAGACTGAAGAGAGGCCAAGAACAATGTGGCTGAGAAAAGGCTGTTATAGTTGGCTCATTGGTAACTTTGGAAAGAGTAGTTTCAGTTGAATGATGGGGTCAGGAGCCAGACTGAAGTGAGTTATGAAGAGAGTGTAATGAAAATGGAGGATTTCACTGTAGATGTCCTTCTCAAGGAGTTTCGCCACAAAAAGGAGAGATTTAGAACAATAACTAACAGGAATCAAAGGATCAACTAAAAGGTTTCTGAGGATGGGGGAGACACGGATGTGCTTATATGTAGTAGGAAAACATCCAGTAGACAGAGATTGAAGATTAATGAGAGAGTAGGGATGACAGAGGAGCAATCTACTGGAAAAGACAGGATGGAATGGGATCACTTGTTCATGTAAAGGGAATTTTGCCTTTGCAAGGAGAAAGGCTACCTCTTCATGTGAAAGTAGGATGAAGGAGGAGATAATGGGAAAAGTTGTGGTTGTGAAAGACATAGTAAATCAATTAAGGAGGTATAAGGATGGGAAGACATGGTTCAGGCAATAATACACTCAGTCGGATGTAGAATTGCTTAAATTGCTGGATAATTTCTACTCAGCTATCAAATTAATCTTCCTAAAGTACTGAGAACATGCCACTCCCCTATTCAATAAACTCCAATGGCTCCCTATGCCCTCCATCACAAAACATTAAGTCCTGTTTGACTTTTGAAATCTTTTATAACTGGCCCCTTCCTACCTTTCTGGTCTTCTTCTACTTTAAAACCTTCAATGTACTCCAGGTTTCAGTGCCAATGGCCTCCTTGCTGCTCCTTGAGCAAGACCTTCCATCTCCTGACTGCATTTTCATTGGCTGTCAACCAGTCCTGGAATTCTCTGTGTAGTTTGCATTATATCTAAAGGAGAAATATTAAAGATATTTTCATTAAAAATAGTGTTCTCCATTATAATTTATCTTAAATTTAGAAACATTAGCTTTAGTAATATTTCAATAATTAAAAACTAAATGGATAATCTTTAGGAAATAAAACATTACAATATCTTTATTTGAAGATCATATGATTGTTTGGAAAATCCAGAAGATACAAAGCAATTAGTAAATGAATTTAACAAGAGAGTGGGATATGAGGTAAATCATGATAAGAAAAAGCCATTTGTATTTTAAAATGATTAATAGAAGTGAGGAGAAATGGAGAGAAAGATAATTCCTTTTTTTTTTGCAGTAACAATAAAATGTACCAAATGCTCCAACATCATCTTACTAAGACATACAGAAAACCTATACAAAAAAATGGAAAACAATTTTGACAGAAATAAAGGATAAACTGAGCAATCTAGAGA
Organism: Petaurus breviceps papuanus; assembly: GCF_028583685.1. Taxonomy (NCBI): domain Eukaryota; kingdom Metazoa; phylum Chordata; class Mammalia; order Diprotodontia; family Petauridae; genus Petaurus; species Petaurus breviceps. The sequence goes on along the minus strand of NW_027187313.1, from coordinate 5,128,945 downwards.
GATTGCTAATTCACATAGCTGGGTCAAACCAATGGTTGTGTTTGCCCTTTATTCTCCAAGAGGAAAATGATGATGGATGGGAGATGATATGACTTGCTGTTGACTTTGATTTGAGTGAGGGAGGGCTGTGCAAGGTCACCAGCCTCACTTTCACCTCCAAAGCCATTTGGGTCCAGTGGCCTGATATTCATCAGGCTGACTGGAGATGGCCCAGGATGCAATGGAAGACCCTAACCCTTTTAGACTAAGGTCTTTTCAGGTTCTCACTTGGAGTAAGGTAACGCCCATTCAGTGAATAGGCTTCTCTGAGAAATGAGTCAAGGGATGGCCCCTTTAATTAAAAACAAAAACAAAAAAAAAAAACCCAAAAAACAAAAACAAAAACAAACAAAGAAAAAAAAACAAGCAGGGAGAAGACCCTCAGGGTTACTGGCCAAAAGAGAAATAGTTACTATTTACATTCACTTCACAGCTAGGAGGGCAGGGACCTATTGTCCAATTATGAGCTCCGGAGTGAATTGGGTTTTAGGCTTGGTCTTTTAAAAAAGAAATCGAGCTGGTAAACCCCGGGTTAATGAGGCAGCTATCAGCCAACAAAATGTACCTTTTTTTTTTTTTTTTTTGGTGGAGAACCCTCAGGTTAAGGGGGGAGGGAAAGAGGGGAAGAAAGGGAGGGGGAGAGGGAGAGGGGAGGGGAGAGAAAGGGGAGGAGGGAGACTTAGAGAGAGAAAGAGAGAGAAAGGGAGAGAAAGAGAGAGGGGGGGAGAGGGAGGGGAGGTTGAGAGGTTCGTGGTGGGAGGGCTGTGCAAAGTCACCAGCCTCACTTTCTCCTCCAGCGCCATCTGGGTCCAGTGAGGTGTTATTCATCAGGATGACTGAAGATGGCCCAGGATGCTACTGGAGACCCTGCCCAGCACTTTTAGGTTGAGGTCTTTTCAGATTCTCACTTTGAGTGAGGTAATGCCCATTCTTACAATAAAATGGCAACAATAACACAAACTAATTTGTGAATTCAATGCAGCACCAATCAAAATATCAATGGGCCGCTTCACAGAATTACATAAATAAGGAGAATAGCAAAGGGAATTATGGGGAGATTTTAAGAATGGAGGATTTCACTGCCTGAACTCAAATTGTAATTTTAAGCTATATTAAAATTATCCAGTACTAGATAGAAGGTACAAAAAACAAAAGCAGTCTCTGTCTCTAAGAACTTATAATCTACTGGGGGATATAACAAGTATACAGGTAAGTAAATGCAAGATAATAGTAAGAGAGAAGGAGCTCTGGCAATTTGGGAGGCCAGGAGAGGATCCACAGAGGATGTGACACCTCAGGTGAGCCTGGAAAGAAACTAAGGATTTAACATACAGGGCGTTAAACGTCTTGGTACAATGACGTTTTGTTTTTTTTTAATTTTTTTGGAGGTAATCAGGGTTATGTGACTTGTCTAGGGTTACACAGTTAGTGTTTGGTGCCAGATTTGAATCCAGTTCCTCTTGATTTTATATCCTCCAGGATTTTATATTTTGGGCCTCTTATTGTCAATACTTTCAGTATCGTACATCTATAAATTAATGATGCTATAATAATAGATCAATTCAAGGTGTCACCTGGCTGCCCCTTGCTGCATTTTTCAACTACTAAAGTTTGAAGCTATACCAAGACTTTTGGGACACACTGTATAGGAAGTTATCAGGCCTCATGGGTAAAGTGCTGGACTTAAGAGTCAAAAAGATTTGAATTCAAATCCTGCCTCAGACACTAACTAGTGCTGTGATATTAGACAATTCGCTTAACCTCTCAAACTCAGTTTACTTACCTGCAAAATTAAAATAATAATAGTACCTACCATCCAGGGTTTTTTGAGGATCAATTGAGGTAATGTAAGTAAAGGGCTTTGTAAACTTTAAAGTGTTACATACTAGTTATTATTATTATTTTTATTAATTATTATTGTTGTTACCTGAATGGACATGGAATGAGCATCATGTGTTATCTTCTTGGGAATAATGTTTGTCCATAGTGATCTGGGCAGAGCTGGAACTTGTGGTATGCAATACCAAAAGTTATCTATCTACTCTACCACCTAGCTGCCCATATCAAATATGTTGGATATCAAATATGTATATATCATAAAGTGTTATGTAAGCACAAGCTAGACTTCAAACCTGGGAGATGGGTTGAATATAGATATCACTCGATAGGGGAAGTGATAGGAGAAAGAAGTGTGGCTTTGAGGAGCAAAACAATAACTGTGGATTTAAAGATGACAAATTCAGAATTTATAATGAGTTTCCTTTGGAGCAGAGACAGAATTGCTATAGGCCCCACATTTTCTTCCACCACTTGTTCTGTTCCCTTCCCCCCTCAAACCGTATCAGCAATAATGGTGAAAGGAAACTCAATATGACAAATATTTAGCACTTAGTCTGTATGTAACACTGTCCTAGATACTGGAAATACAAAGACAAAAAATGCTATAGTCCTTTCCCTCAAGGGGTTTACATTTCAATGGATGCTGCATCTGTACAGATATGTATAATACAGGGATAAAGAAAAAGCCATAAAAATGCTTTAGGGCTTCTTTTGATTATTGGATTTTATATAATTCTAGAAAATAGCCCAATGGTAATTTTCTTGGTATTATACATCTATAAATTAATGATGCTATTATAATAGATCATACTAGTAACGTATGTTGCTTATCCCTAATTTTTTTTTTTTAGTTTGTTGGGAAAATTTGAGGAAGAAGAGAATACTTTCAGCTGGGTAGATTAGGAAGGTTTTCATGGAGGATGTGGTACCCAAGGTAGGCATTGAAGGAAGATGATTTTGAAAGGGAGACGTGAGTGTATATGTGTATATCTAATTATTTACATGTCTCCCCCATTAGAATGTGAGCTCCTTGATGGTAGAGATTGTTTTTTACCTTTCCTTATGTTACCAAGTACTTAAAATAGCCTCTAGCACATAGTTCTAAATAAGTATTTAATTGATTGAGTAGGGACCTGGTTCTTCTCATTTCACTTTTCATCAGTTGGTGTAAGTCCACATTTTTCTGGAATCTGCTTGCTTATTATTTCTTATAGTACAAGAGTATTCCATCACATTCATATACTACAACTTGTTTAGCCATTTCCCAATTGGTGGGCATCCCCTCAACTTCCAGTTCTTTGCCACCACAAAAGAACTGCTATAAATATTTTTATACATATAGGTCCTTATCCCTTTTAAAAAAGAATCTCATTGGAATACAGACCTAGTGATTGTATTGCTGGACCAAAGAGTATGCACAGTTTGATTGCCCTTTGGGCATAGTTGGGAGTGTACTTTAGACATGGAATAAATGGAGGAAAAGTAGGAGGAAGGAATAGGTGACAGGAAAAAACTCTATCACCATTCTTTAGCAATCCCTCTGCACCCCACTCCCTATAGGTTCCTTTCTCGATCCTTCTGTTCTCATCCTTATTCTCTTTTCCCCATGTACCTAACCTTACCTCTTGGATGCCCAGTCTCCCATCCCAGCTTCCATATTTCAAGTCCTCCATCCTCTGTTCCTATTGATCATTCCCAGATTTGTCCCTGTCCATAGTCCTCCAAACCTGTCTTCACTTCAGAATTCACACCTCTTTATTTCCTGTTTATCCATCTTAGAGCTTATTACTACTTCTACAATTTTGCCAGTGCTAGCCCCCAGGCCACAGGAGAGCTCTCATTGTCAAGAAATTCATCAGTGGAGATATACTTTAGGCACTCTGCTCTGGAACTCTGAAGCCATTTTCTTATACCAACATTTTTACACATGGTGGGTGGGTTCTATTAGACTATTGTACAGTGCATTGTAGGTTAAATAAGCTCTTGTGGATTGATCTGGCAACTTGACCACCATACTTAGAATTGTTTCTATGGGAAAATGTACTCCAATATCCAAAGGACAAACTCACAAATGAATTTTTGGAACACAACCCATTTGTAAATTGGAGACTGCTTGTACTCTATCTTGGCAAACTTTTTGAATTTCTTCTAATTCCACAAAAAGTGGAAAGGGAGATAAAAAAAGATATCTCATTGAAAGAGGTTGTCTTCCTAGAATAATTTAGTTACATTCATTTCCAGTTTGATAAATAAATGATTCTTACTTAATACCCTTGTATTTTATGAGTTTATCAAAGATATTGCTTTCCTTGCTATGTTTCAGATTGTGGGATTAAGCAATTATTAAAATAGGTTCAGTAACAGATCATATTCGACAACTTCTTCTTGAAGGATATTTTTCATTATAATTCAAGACACGCCATGGAAGAAATTTGGGGAATTTTAATTTTGGAGATATAGTAGATTGCTTTCTATTTTTATCCATCTGGGAATTTTTTGTTTATACAGTAACTAAATCTCTGTCATTTCTGTCTTTGTTGAAAAATATTTATTTAGGGTTTTGATATAAGTCATCAGAATAGGAACAGTAACCAATTTGGTATTTCATGCAATCTCATAGAATTGTCAGCAAATACTTCAAAACCTCATCGTAACACCACAGTTATAAAGCAGAATTTTATGTAGCATGGACCTGTCTTGGATTCTGTAAAATTAGTTTTTAGTTTCTGAAAAGAAAACTTGATCACAAGGAGCTATGTTGTCTTCATCATGAATAGGTCATTCTATGTTAGCCCCATTTTCTTTGCTTGACAAGACCATTATCCTTGTCAATCAGAGGAGGTATAATTTACCTTGATTTGAACAAAGAATTTGGCAGAATGTCTCATGCTAATCTTATGGAATCAATCGGCAAGTGAATTAGATGATATTATAACTATGAGGATTCCAAGTTGGCCAAATGGTTGGATACAAGGGGTTGTCATGAATATTTGGAAGGAGGTCACTAGTAAAATAATTTTGATAACTATGATTACATATAATACACAATATGTGCATATATACAAACATATGTATATGTATATATGTATTCTAACATTTATGTAGTGCTTGCTATGTGCCAGGAACTGGACTAAGTACTTTACAGATATCTCATTTGATTCTCACAACAACCTTGAGAAGTAGGTACTATTATCCCCATTTTACAGATGATGAAACTGAGACAAACAGAGGTTAAGTGATTTGCCCAGGGTCACACAGCTGAGTTCAAGAGTTCCTGACTTCAGACTCACTACTCTATTCACTGTGTTGCCTAATTGCCATAAATATAACGATATATAATTAGGACAACTTTGTGGTACAGTGAGTAGATAGAGCACCATCTTGGAGTCAGGATGACTAATCTTCCTGAGTTCAAATTTGTCCTCAGACATTAACTAGCTATGTGATTTTGGGCAAGTCACTTAGCCCTGTTTGCCTCAGTTTCCTCATCTGTAAAACAAGTGGAAGGAAAAGGCAAACCACTCCAGTATCTCTGCCAAGAAGACCTAATATAGGGTCACAAAAAGTTGGATACAACACAAACAACTGAACAGTGACAAGATAAATAATTACAACTATAACACTACAGCTACAACTATAACTGTAATTATAACTCTGTGCGCATGCACATGAGTGTGTGTGCATGTGCATATGCATATTTTGATGCTGTAGTTATAAGTGATAAGACTCCTATATAGAATCATTCAGGTTAAGTGGTCCTAATGGTCACAAACATTTAAATAACGCTAGACAACTCATACTTTTCCACTGTCCTGACTCATTCTGACCCTGTGTCAAATGTGTAAATGAATGTGGCTCTTAATTGGACAAGGCTGCTGGTCCGACTACAGAGGCTGCAGCCAGCACTCATTCCTAAGGTCCTAATGATCAATTTGAGTCCTCACTGGTCCCAAATAGGAAACTCTCCCACTCGAGTCTGGTATTGATAAGTGACCCAGGGGAATTTCTCTACCACTTCTGGGTTTGATTAAGAATGACTCCTGTTGGGGTGGCCAGGTGGTTCAGTGAATAGAGCATTGGCCCTGGAGTCAGGAGGACCTGAGTTCAAATCCGGCCTCAGACACTCAACACAAAAAAAAATAGCCATGTGACCTTGAGCAAGTCTCTTAACCCCAATTGCCCTGCCTTTCCCCCTCCAAAAAGAAAAAAAAAAAGAATGACTTCTGTCATATTTGGCATCAATTACTTGTTCTCAACCAAGCCTGTATTTAAGGTATAAAACTTCCCTGCTTAGACTCTATCCAAGTATGTTCTCCCACAGAAATCTTTGCATGGTACACATCTTTGTCTCTCACATAGTTGAGCCAGGACCTGAATGTGTATGGCTGAATCTCTATCTGATTTGCTATGTTTTGCGTGCGTGTGTGTGTATGCATATGTGTGATAGTAATGGCAATTAAAGATTCCCCTGTATTGGCTTGGTTTTCAAATTGATTGTGTTAAAACCCAGAGTTTGTTAATCCCACCTGTGGGATGGGCTTGTTGATGTGAAAAGAAAGTCCTGAACTGGGAGGAGCTGGTGATGTAGATTTGGAGAGACACTAGAGAGAGGCGGAAGATCTTTTTTGGAAGCAGCACCTCGTGGAGGGAGAGAGACTAAGAGAATTGCTGGTGGCCGCTTTGGATTGCCCTGGACTTTTGAGACCTACCCCTGAGCTGCCAAGGACTGAGGAGACATGGCTGTTTTGCTGGTACTTTGTCTGTCTGTTTTGATGTTGTTTTGCCAGATTTGTCCACTGGTGAAAGACAGTCCTTTTGTTGAAGAAGTCCTGGATCCTGGCTGTTCGCTAAGAAGCCCTGAGACTGTCCTGCAGACAGAGAGTGAATACTGTCCACTGGTGAGGGACAGTGCTGTTGTTGCAGGGGTCTGGAGACTGTCCTGCAGACAGAATGAATACTGTCCACTGGTGAAGGACAGTGCTGTTGTTGCAGGGGTCTGGGAGCCTTTCTGTTGGTTCAGAAGCCCTGAAGAAGGATTTTCTTGTTGTATGTTTACAGAAATCCTGGGAGAGGGCTTTGCTAATGTGTTCAGGGGTTCTAGGACTGTTCTACAGACAGAGAATAAATTCATGAAGGGACTGGCAATGTATCTTATGGCCTTGCTAAGCCTTGTCTCCCCAGGAACTAAGATTGCTGAGAACTTGCCTCCTGTCAAGATGAAGAAAAGACCTCCATTTGGGTATTAAGTGCTGTGTTTAAACTTGATGTAACTCTGGGGTAGATTCAATTGTGATCCAGGGGTGGGGAACTTTTGACCTTATTGTGCTCTGTGATTGACAAATGAAGGTACTTTACCTATGTTTGGAAACTAATCTCCATTTGAGAAGAGGGGTTTTGTGGTGGACTTAATTAAGGTATAGCCTAGGGGTGGAATAGTATTTAGAACAGGGACTTTGTAATAGATTGAATGATTGGAAGATCCTGGGGGGGGTAGTACTTGGAGATTATTTAATCACACTTAGTAAATGCTGTATTTTGAATGATGTCATGTTTTGATCTTCTCTGTTCTTGGTTTGTCACTGAATAAAATAGAGAGCACCTATGCTGGTATTCTGAACCTTGGGAAGTTGCCTTTCCTTGGCATTACATTACAATATGCATGCTTTGTGTTTGCTTGCTTGCTATACCACATAGTAATAAATCTCATACTTGTACTGTCTTCCTGAGTACCAACTTCATATAATTCCTGAAACCTGGGTCTTTGCTTTAAACCAGACATGAGGTCAAATAAAACAACACTCCCAGGAAGGTATTCTTTTTTTTTTTTTAATAAGCAATTGGGGTTAAGTAACTTGCTCAAGGTTACACGGCCAGTTATTTCTGGGTGTGGTGCTGAGTATCTGAGCCCGGATTTGATCCCCAGGTCATCCCAACACTGGGGCCGGTGCTCTTACTTGCTGAGACACATGGCTGCCCCACCAGGAAGGTATTCTTGGGCCTGTTTTGTTTACTACTTTATTAATGATTTGGAAGAAGGCAGAAATGGAATGATCATCACATTTGCATATGGTACAAAACCAGGAGGAATAACATATTGAATGACAGAGTAAGGATTCAGAGAGTTGCTGATGAACTAGAATTTGGGGATGAATGTAATAAATATAATTCAATAGGAATAAGTCTCAAATCAGGATTAGAATCACAGGACCACAAATGTTTAGGAATTTACCTAAGTGCCATCTATTTCAATCCATACCTGAAAAAGTATCCCCTGCCAACATCAATGAAATAATATTGATAATAATGATGATGCAGCAGAAGCTTGCCATCTTTTGTAGACTGACAGATGATAAATCATCGGTCTATAAATATAGACCTCAAAGTTTCCTGGAGAATTCAGCCAATAAACTGGACTGGAGCCAGACCATTATCACAGACCAAACTGTTACCCATAATTGCTGGGACATAATATTGATGCATAAAAACTTAAGAGTAATGTTTTTAGCAGATGTCATTATACCAATGGCTATAATTTCCAAATTACAGAGGACAAAAGCCTTACAAATATAGAGCCATAGCAGAGGAGATCAAAATCATGCAGGAACCTGTTGATATACATCAACATGATATACATCATCCCTCTTGTCATGTCTGCTATAGCAGGTGACTTGAGGACATTTTCAGTGAGCTTACAAAGGATGATCTTACATATTAGTACTTTTATTCAACTATGAAAAGATGTTTTAAAACAGATATGGTACTTTTCACTTCCTTACAAAGCTTGCTTAACTCTGGCATTTAAATGCAGTTAGCCACCATAACTCATTTGTGTCATTTGTCTACATCAGCAGAATTGAAGGTGGCAGAGGGCTTCCACTAGGATTGAAAACCAATTAAGCAATCCACAAGCATTTATTAAGCCCCTTCTGAGCTCAATCCCCTTGTGTCAGGGGGGAAGGCAGAATAATTTATTCATAATTGGAATAAGTTCTGAGCCAGAATGGCCTAGCTTGGCCTTCAGACTCCTTCCTCTGCCAAAACCTTGTCTGTCCAGAGAGATCAGGTACTGAACATTAACCTATTGCCCCTCCCCACTCACTCGATCCTTTCTCCCCAAACATCAACATTACCTTTGCTACTATGAATAGCATGACAATGTACTATCTTATGACTGTATTTAGAATCCTGAGGCTACTTGGACTTCTTGCTCTCACTAGCACTCCCTGTTCCTTCATACCGATCCATGTGAGTTTCCCTCAGGTTTCCCTACATTATTTTTTCCTATACCATTCCTCTGCAATCCCTGTTCTAATATTAATTTGCCTTTCATAAATAGATCTAAGTTGTCCCTTCTCCACCAGTACTTTGCATATATTTTGTATTTTACTCAAATATGTACAAGTTGTTACTCTCCAAAAAAGTAATCTCGATTTTATTTTATCTTTGTTTGACACTGTCCTTGGTACATAGTAGATGCTTAATAAATGTCTGTTGAATTGAATATGTGTCAGGAAGTGTGGTAGGCACTAAAGATAGAGATAAGCCCTGCCCTCAGGGAGCCTATGTTGTACAGGGGGGATATAACATATGTGATTCTATGACTTCTCGGTTCCTGTCCATAGATTGACTCTGGAGCCCTTTTTCCAAGGTCCCAAGGCAACAGACGATCAATTATAATAATAATAACAGTTAGTATTTATAATAACTTTAAGGTTTGCCAAGCACTTTACAAATATTATTTTATTTTATCTTCACAACAACCCTGGGAGGAAGGTTCTGTCATTACCTCTATTTTATAGATGAAAATATTGAGGCAAAGAAAGGTTAAGTGACTTACCTAGAGTTATATAACCAGTAATGTAGGAGGTAAGATTTGAACTCATGTCTTCTTGAATCCAGGTCTACTGTTTTATCTACTGCTATCAAGGAACAGACTGAAATTTATTGCTAGGTGTATCTCACCCACAGTTAGGAAACCTTAGCACCATAACAGCATTGCTTTGAGTTCCAGCTACCTTGAGGGTGTGTGTGTATGTGTGTATGTATGTGCACAGGATTGAAGTAGGGAGAAGAGAAGGAAGCTAAGAAGGAAGGAAGGGAAGCCACCTCAGGGGTGGCTCCTCATTCAGATCTTTTAGCCTTTTTACTCTCTTCCTCCTCCCCCAGCCTCAACTCAATCCTTCAGTCAAGCTACAAGCCTCAAATTAGTTCAAATTTCCCACCAGCATGTGAAATTCCTCTTTGTCCTTTTTGTGCAAGCCACTGTAAATTAAGCACTAATTCACTGTCACTTGGAGTGAATTTGTGGAGCTAGATGACTTCTATTTATTTTCATTAAAAAAGAGTGGATGTGTTTGTGTGGATGCTTTACTCAAAATATTCAGTAAATCAACAAGCATTTATTGAGCACTGAATCAATGAACAAGAATTATTAAGACCTTACTGTTTGCCAAGTCCTTTCCAACCCTTGAGTAGAAATAAATACCTAAATGAGATAGTCCCTGTCCTCAAGAGCTTACATTCTGCTAGGGCAGAAAATAACACCTTCACAGATAAGTAAGAGAAATAAATGTATCCTACAGGCAATATAAATTCAAAGTGGTAAGGTGTCGAAGGGGGTGGCATTAGAGATAAACACTAAAAGGAGCAAAAGAATTCCAAGGGGCAGAGGTCAGGAGGGAGCCTGCCCCAGAGACAGGAGTGAGCTTGTGAAAGGGAGCACAGTCAACAGATGGGATTCAGAGTTTGGGCAACAGGAAGTATGATAGTTTGGCAAGTGCATGGTATGCACGAAGAGGAGAGATAGGAAATAATTCTGGAGAGGTAAGCTGGAACCAGATTGTGACGGGCTTTAAATGCCAAGCTGAGGAGTTGTATGCTACCCTGTAGCCATGAGGGTGCTCCGTTGAAGTCTTGTGGCTAACTCCAATGACTTTTTCTCAGTCCTCGTTCTCCGTGAGTTCTCTGCAGACTTTGACACTGTTGAGCACTCTTGGCTTTGATGTTCTCTACTCCAAGTTTTCAGGATACCATTCTCTCTTGATTTTCTTCCTACCTTTCTGATTTCTTTCTGTTGGATCATCTTCCAGATGACTCCTCTCTAATCACAGGTGTCTCTCAGGCTTCTGTCCTGGACCCTCTTTTCTTCTCCTTTATACTACTTCATTTGGTGATCTTAGCTACCGTGGATTTAATTACCACCTCTTTTGCTGATGATTCTCACATCTACCTATCCTGTCTTAAAATCTCCTGCTGACCTTCAGTCTCACATCTTCAACTGTCTTTCCAACATCTAGAACTGGATGTTTAGTAGACATCTTAAACACGATATGTTCAATTTGAACTCATCTTTCCTCCTAAAATCCTCCCCTGCTTCCTAATTTCCCTATTTACTGTCAAGGTCAACACCTTCTTCCTAGTCCTTTAGGCTCACAACCTAGGTGTCATCCTGGACTTCTCTTACCACCCCTCCATCCAAACTCTTGCTAAGGCCTATCAGTTTCACCTTTGCAGCATCTCTCTTATATGCCCCCTTCTCTCATTTGACACTGCCACTACTTTAGTGCTTAGACTGTTACAATAGCCTGTTGGTGGGTTTGCTTGTCTCTCTCCCTCCTCTCCAGTCTGTTCTCTATTAAGCCCCTAAATTGATTTTCCCAAAGCAAATGTCTTACCATGTCACCCCCATACTCTATAAACTTCCATGGTTCCCTATTTCCTCCAGGATCAAATACAAAATGTTCTGTTTAGTGTTCAAAGACCTTTATAACAAGATCCCCTATTACCTTTCCAGTGTTCTTATATCTCACTACACACCATATACTCTTTGATACTATGAAGAGGACACTAGTCTCCTTGTTGTTCCACCAACAAGACACTCCATCCTTGACTCTGGGACTTTTCCCTGGTAGTTCTCATGCCTAGAACACTCTCCCTCCTCATCTTCATCTTCAGGCTTTCCTGAATTCATTTAAATCCAAACTAAAATCCCACCTTCTATAGGAAGCCCTTCCTCTGTAAATGATTTCCTCTTTATCTTGTATATAGCTTTTTTATGCATACTGCTTGTTTCCTCCAGGTAGATTGTGACCTCCTCAAGTTCAGGGACTGTGTTTGTCTCTTTTGGTAGCCCCAGTATGCACAGTGTGTGGTACATAGAAGGGGCTTAAGAAATGTTATTGACTCATCTGGGGAATGACATAATTGTGATTTAGGGAAATTATTTTAGTCACTGTGTAGCTATGTGGAGAATGAATTGGAGAGGTAAGAGACTGGAGGCTGGGAGACCAACGATGAAATGATCGCAACATTAGGGCAGCAGTCTCAAGCCAAGACCAAGAAATCATGCCCAAAGAAAACAATTTACAAGCTGACTAGTCAGCTTTAATACCTCCAATTGCCACCCTTCCCCAATTTCTACTTAGAGATTTTGTCTTGACTAACCCATGCTCCCTGTAGTTTGGCAATTGCATGTCTATTTTGAGTACCATCTGTATAATTTCTGGCATAACTGGGACTTGAGGTAAAGAACCTTACCATAAGAAGGGGGCACCCAATATCCTTTGATGACCAAATCCCTATTCTGTAGTTTTACAGAGAACATCATGAGAATTTCTTGTGAGACTAGAGAAGCATCTTATCTCTTTTCTGAATAGATTGGAAAAATTTAAGCAAGGAAGGAAAAGGTCCAGCTGAAGGGATCTAGAGTTGTGGGAGAAGCACAAAAAGGACTAGACTCACCTGATATCAATAAGCTTGTACTTAGAAATGGATAAAATCCTTGATTTTTCATTTTATAAATCATACATGGCTCATTTAGCCTGATCCTTTGATTGGGGAGGAGAAGCAGATGAACATAAATCTATGTGGAAGGAAGATGTCTTCATGTTTATACAGGTGTAACACCTGGAACACTCTCACACATGCGAACTTCTAGAAATGTTATTCCTGGTTCAAGTGTTGTGAGTTAATAGTCATTCAAAATAGTACCTGGTTCATGAGTCCTCCCAGGGTGTGTATGTATGTTTTTCCAGCCAGCCATGGAATATATTTTTTAACATAGCTCTTCAAATTCTTTTTGAGTGGCATGCAAATAAAGTCAAATGAGAATGAGAGCTAAGAAAAGGAGGCAAGGTCATTGCCCCCTGTCCTTCTGGCTCATATTTTGGGTTTTGGAGACAAAGATCCTCATAAAGAATTATGCATATTTGCTAGTAACAACTTTCTTCCCACATCTATCCCCTAGACTTTTTTTTTTTTTGTATTCTAGTCAATGGAAAACTTTTCTTTTTTCTTTTTTTTTTTTTTGCTTTTTGGAGGGGGGAAGGTAGTGCAAAGGGGGGTAAGTGACTTGCCCAAGGTCACATGGCTAGTTTTGTGTTAAGTGTCTGAGGCTGGATTTGAACTCAGGTCCTTCTGACTCCAGGGCCAGTGCTCTATTCCCTGTGCCACTTAGCCACCCCCCCAAAACTTTACTTTCTTAACAAGCAAATGTTAATGTCTGTGAATATCTTTTTTTTTTCTCACCCAATCCTTTTACTCTCACCTATCAGAATGGCTTATGGGACCTCCAGATATATTTGATAAAGCCAGGAGAGAAAACTGAGTAATATATGATGTGCAGATATTCAGGATTGTTAGTTCATATTGAAATTCCACTTGCTATTGAAAGTTTGCAACTCTGGTCCATTCTGGATAAAATGATTAAATGTACTTTCTTTTCTTTCCCTTTATCAGTCCATAGCAGTCTCTCAAGGGATAGAAGTGCTTCTCCCCCCCCCCCCAACTTTCTACAATAAAAATTATATGAATCCTTTCCTGATCCCTCTGCCCCTCAATTGCTAGTGTTTTCTACATTCTCAAGTTACTTTAGATTTACTTATCACGTGCCATATCACTCTATTTCTCTTGAGGACAGGAATTGTTTCAGGTTTTTTTTTTTTAATAATCAGGATCTAGAAATATATATTTATTCTTACTCTTTCTCCATGTTCTCTGCTGGATCATCATCCTTATTTCATTCCCTAAGCGTGTATATACCCCAAGGCTCTGATCTTAGCCTTTTTTATTTTATTTATTCTCTAAGTGACCTCCTCAGCTCCCATATTTAATTATCATCTCTATGCTGATGACTTTCAGCTCTATATGCTTACCCTGCTCTCTTTCCTGAGCTCCAGTCCCACATCACCATTTGCCTATTGGGCATTGTGAGCTGAATGTCCCATAGGCATTATTCTCCATTCTCCAAACAGAAATAATCATTTTTCTCCTTCAAACTCATCCCTCTTCCAGACTTCCTTAACACTACTGAGAGTATCATCATCCTTTGAGTCTCCCAGGTTTGCAACCTTGCTGTCATCCTCAACTCCTCCCTTCCCTTCTCCCAATGTCAGCCATTTGCTAGATCTTGTCACTTCTATCTCCACATCATCTCTTGCAGTTGCCCCTACCTTTCTATGCCTAGGGACACCACCCTATATCAATCACCCTCTTATCACCTCTTGCCTGGATTATCGAAACACCCTCCTAATTGGTGTCCAAGGCTCAAGACTCTACCCACTCCAATCAGTTTTCTATGTAGAAGCCAAAACTTTCTTTTTAAAATGTAGGTCTGACATTCTTCAATTCAGTAAGCTTTAGTCCCTCCAGATTGTCTTTACAATAAAATCTACACTCCTTCATTTGACATTTAAAGACATTCACAACTTGATTTCCACCTGCCTGTCTAGCCCTATTAGATATTTCTCTTTTCCACACCCTCTTTGGTCCAGCCAAACTGGCTCCATGCTGCTGCTGCTGCTACTACTACTATACATACAGAGAGAATTTTATTTGTTGCCTCCTTGACTTTGTCCTGGCCAGGATGACCTTTATGCTTCTTAGAATTCATAGCCCCTTCCCAGGATCATCTCAAGTGATACCTTCTATGTGAAACTTTTCCTGATCTCCTGTATACCCACCCAGTGTCTTGCATATATATGATAAATGTACCCCCCTCCCATATTCATTAGATTGTAAGCTTCTTGTTTCACTTTTTCACTTGTTTCATTTTTGTCTTTGTGTCCCTAAAACAGAACATGGTGGCTGGCATGTAATAATGTTTACTAAATGCTTGTTGATTGATTAATATAGTCTTGTTTCACTAGTCCTAGAGGATCTGACATGACTGACTTTTCATATCTACTTACTCTGCTGACCGATGGCTACTTCCAGAATTGGAGGAACTGGCCCAGATACATCCTACTTTGCAACTTAGTGAACACAATCACTTTATGTTTGGGCTCTCTTATAGTCATGGGTCATTAGACCATATCCAATTTCCAAATGCTCAAAAGAATAAACCTGCCAAACTCACCCTAGAAATCCTTGGAAATTTTATCCAATTTGTTCAATGAGGTATCCTCAAATAGCATTTAACTTCAGTTTATTATTTTTTTCTGTAGTTAACTAAAATTGCCTCTTTCATTGAAATCTACCCACACAGAAAGCTCTAAGATTCAGGCATTTTCAATTGGGTTTTAAAAAATGACCAAATAAAATTTTCAAGGGATTAGAGTGTCATTTTTCATACTTATGTACCTCAAAAAATCCAGCCAAATTGATTTACCTCGAGTGTTCCAGAAATATCATTTTTCATCTGACATCAAATATGGAACATTTCAACCCACAAGGAGAACATTTCAGAAAGTTTTAAGCATGTGGGCTCCAGTGGAAACTCTTTTATGCCCTTAACCATAGAAGTTATTTGTATGAATCTATTAATATAGCAAGATTAGCCTTATAATCTTTCTAAATGTGAATTTCCTTTGGAAGTTCTCAGCCTACATAGGAATTTGTAGAATGTCTTATGGGATGTCTGGTGAGAGAATGAAGAAAGTCTTACTAAGTAAGCTAAATTATCCCAGTGCTCCTAAAGAGTAGAGGAAAATGAGATATTTAGTTTCTGACAAAGGGATGGTGTGGGGAAGAGGCAGGGCCAAAGAGGATGGATACCTAGAAGGAAAAAGGAGAAACAAATGAAAAAGAAGGGAATGTGGGGGTGAAGGGATGTATAAGGACATGCTATTATTTTTGCCAAGTCATTTTAATTTACATTATTTTCTATTCTTACTCTATATTCCAATAATAAATATACTGGGTTTGGGAATTTTTCTACTTTTCCATTTTCCTTTCCAATTTATGTGACTGGGGTGAATAAATGGTGTCTATTGAAAGGAATGTAATAATGCTGATGGCAAGGAAGCCAGAGTGAGGGAGATGAACTGGAAGAAGAGGGATCAATGGGCACATAGGTATAGTGTGTGAGAGAGAGAGTAGGAGAGATTTGAAGGTAGTAATTTGTGGTTAGACAGTGGATTTCCAATGTCCTATAATTTGCAGACAGTGCAATTCTGTGAGAGGTGAGATTTAAGGTGTAACTATGTCTGAAGTCAAGTGGTGAAGCTCGGGAGAGTTGAAAAATTTATGGGTTTTCTTGGTCTAGTTGTTGGAGGGGTTGTCAAAATTAAACATTAAATCATCTAAAGTGGTAGACTGTGAACCAAATAGCACTAAAATCATTGAACAAGTTGGTAAATGGCCTGCAGGTCAATAGATGATGGCAACAAGTATGGCAAGAAATAGATAATATTGAAGTCAGAAAGAACATATCATTGTAGGATGGTGGTAGAAAAATGGTCAGGGAGTAGAAACTGGGATCAGAGAGAATGCCCACTACTTCTGGTCTTGTAAGGACTACTTCTGGGCTGAGTAGGAAAAGGAAAGGCCATGAGTACAGTGTTACATATTGTGTTTATGACCTCAGGATAGGCCCCGTTTTCATTAAAGACAGGAGGTAGAGGAAATGTTGGTTGAAAAGTTCAAAAATTTAAGGGCACCTGTTGACAACAGAGTGGAGGATTGAAAGGTCACAATGGAATGGACTAAGTGATGGGTGATCTGGGATTGAAGAAAGCTCTTATGAATGATGAGAATAGAGATAAGCATTCAGAAGGTGGTATGGGTAATTTATTTGAATAACTCAGGATAAAACCTTTCTTTGGCTTAGATATTGCCCTCCTTTCTTTCAGTTTAATTTTTTTTCCCCAAAGTGTGACTTGGGCCATAATTATCCTTATCAAGCAGGGGCTTCCGGGTGAAGGCTGGCTGCAACACAGGAAAGAGCTAAAGAAAAAGTTTGTTCTTCAGTCATGTCCAATTTTTTGTGACCCTCATGAACCAACTGTCTATGGGGTTTTCTTGGTAAAGATACTGGACTGGTTTGCTATTCCCTCCTCCAGTTTTTTGCAGGCAGGGGTTAAGTGACTTGTTCAGGGTCACAAAGCTAGTAAGTATCAGGTCACATAGCTAGTAAGTATCAGAGGTCAGATTTGAAATTTGGTCTTTCTAACTCCAGGCCCAATCTACTATCCACTGTACCACTTTACCCCAAAGGAAAAGTAGAAAGCTAGAAAGTGGTCATGAGGAAGAAAGAGGGTGGCCAACCAGAAGGCGTAGCAACAGTAGGAATAGAAGTAGCATCTGACTGGATCTGAACAAAATTGATATATAATATGTTTATCATACCCATAACCACTTCATTTTGTACTCTTTCCCATTCCATTCTTAAATGTCCAAGTTCTCTCTTGATATCTTCTCCTTCCCTTTTAGCATAACCTTTACTCAGTATCAACTCTGTTTCTTCCAGCTCTAACACTCTACAACCATGAGAAAAAAAAGAAGAAAAAAAAGCTTTTATTAATCCTTTACACTTTAGTGTGAATTTAAATAAATGTTTTCCCTCACCCAGGACTATTTTCATTTTGATCCCTCTGATTGTGGAATGAAGGGATTTTTCTCTGTTTTAAGACTTTCAGGCTATTAGGGGGCAATAAGGTGGAGCAAGTATTTTCTTAATCAGGTGGGTCTTTTCCCCGGTATTATATAGACAGCTACCTACTTGACCTCTGCACAGTGGGTTCTGGGTATTCTTACCCCTTGATGCCCTGGGGTACTGGTATTGTCTGTTGGAGAGTAGAAAGCCAACATAGGAGTTAGGAATAGGATTTATAGACTTAATGGCTGGGATTAGCCCTAGCATAGGTATGACTACAAGCCCAGCAAATGAATACATAACTTCTGAGAGTAGGGATTCCCAGCTTTTTTGAAGTTGCAATATCCTGTTCATTTGAATTCATGACAATTCCTATCTCCTGACTCCCTTCTGTATGTAGAGTTGGACCAATAACACTTTTTAAAAAATTTTTGGAGGGCAATTGGGGTTAAGTGACTTGCCCAAGGTCACACGGCTAGTTTTTTGTGTTAAGTGTCTGAGGTTGGATTTGAACTCAGGTGCTTCTGACTCCAGGGCCAGTGCTCTATTGACTGCACCACCTAGCTGCCCCACCAATAACACTTTTAAAAGTTAAAAATATATTCAGTTAAATTTTGTTTGAGACTTCCAGAATATTTTTTGAGATAATACAAAATATCAGAAAGACAGAAACCAGCAATCAGGGTTGACAATAGTGTCAGAAGAGGACATGGATTGTGTTGATCATTTTGTTAGGCACCCAGCACAGAGTCTTAAGTCTTTTAGATGGTGGGTGTTTGGGTGAATGAATAAATCTACAAATAGGCTTCAGTTCTAATGCAACACCCTTTTAATACTGTTTGAAGTAGACTTATAATGGCTAATAATAACAATAATAGAATTTGAAGACTGCATTAAGGTTTGCAAAGTACTGTATATGTGCTATCTAATTTGATCTTCACAACAAACCTGGGAGGTAGGTACTATTATCTCCATTTTTACAGATGGGGAAATTGAGGCAGACAGCAGTTATGTGATTTGCCCAGGATCACACAGCTGCTACATGTCTGAGGCTGGATTTGAACTTAGGTTTTCCTGATTATAGGCCCAGCACTCTATCCAACCTAAACTGCCTAATGTGAATTACCATTCTTTTCTCATTAAAATCCTCACTAAGGGGATAGGAGAAATATGCCTCATCATGGAGTCCCATTCAAGATGATAAGTACATGTAATATGCAATTCTTTAAAGTTAACCAGAAACATACATGATTATAATGTAAAATATAAAATGCTCCATTAGTCCATTAACCATTTCCCCAAAACATAAAAAACAAAATCTACAACCCAATTATACACCAGATGCTTTAAACAGTCAGGGGTTTATGGATAATGTCTAGTTATTTTCAGGCAGATGTGGGATTTTTTCTCCCTCTTCTTTTAATAAACTGTCAAAGTTGTTTTGAAGTAATATGATATTTTAGAACTTCCAAAGAAAAAACCCAACAGATAAGCAGATGTTAGATCATCCATGCTTACAAAGTCTCCTCCTTTTTTTTTCTTTTCCCAGCCTCACCCAGGGTAATCAGATATAAATTAATCAAAAGCAAACCAGTCAGTCTCCTCCTGAACAAAGTCTGTCATCTGTGAGTACATTTTCAAGATTCTGCAGGTATAGTCCCATGCCATCATTGATGACTTGGCAAGATCAAAGCCATTTCATCCAATTCCATGATGAACAATTTCCAAATCAACACAGAGAAAAAAGATCAGGCATCAAACATCCATCTATGCTTCTATCAGGTCACACACTGTAATTCTATCCAAATGCAAGTTTCTGTGGTAAACAGGACAGGGATTGCCAAGACTTCCCAGGTTTCCAAAAAGCAGCCATGTCCCTCTTGGGAGAGATTTTTTTTTTATTGGAAAATTATTCTGGCAGACTGAATCTCTGGCAAAATAATTTCACGGATAATAAATAATAAAATAACAATATAATAAAATAATGTCAACGTCAATAACTAGGTTCCTTTGGATACTTCATGCCAAATGCCTCATCAACAGGTGTGGCACAGGATGTGGTCAATGTTGCTGCATCGGAGACCAAAAAAGAAACGTTCCCCTCAGATTATGTTTTCATTTACTCACAACTTTTGGGGAGTAGGGGTGGGGAGGACTCACTTTTGAGTTGAAATTTTTCATGTTTTGACCCTGTCCAAAAGTCATTAAAAATTTTTTTTGAGGGGAATGTAGTTGACTTAAATTCAATCAACATATAAAGTTTAGCTACTTGAAGAGGTCTATATACACAGGAAATGACTGGGATGACAATAATAACCAACTTTATGTTACATACAGTTATTAACATTCTGCTCAAAGTTATTTTGTATCCAATCATATTTTTATTTGTCTTCACATTGTTTGCCCTCAGTAGAAGGTAAGCTCCTTGAGGGATTGTTTCATTTTTGACTTTTTATATTTAGCATTGAGCACAGTGCTGGATACAAAATAAGTACTTAATAGCTACTTGATGAATGGAATTGTCAAATACCATTTGAACTTCACACGGATCCTGTGGAGATATATTTAACAGAGGTATTATTATCCACACTTTTCAGATGACAGAGAAATTAATTCACTTCTGGTCATAAAACTACTAAGTGTCAAAGGTGGAATTTGAACCCAGGAACTTTTACCTTCATATCCAGTACTCTACTATACCATTTTGCCAATTTAGATTTGGATGAACCCTCTCTTCCCAATTACATTTTCATTTACCTTATAACTCTTAGATAGCAATATCCTTTTGGATGGTCCTCTAATAAGGATTTAAACATGATTCAGTTATGGGAGAAACCATCATTTTTTCCATTTTATCTATTTTTTTTACGTGTAAATAAACTCTGCTAAAACATAATTATACACATTTCACTTATGGTAAGTTTTTATTCCCCCCCCCCCTTTGGATTTCCTGTCCTTTTTGTCTTTTTCTTTTCTTTCCTTGCTAAAACAATGAATCTTCCACATATATTTGAAAGGAAATTTTTTTCTTTTTAAAGTTTTAATATTTTATTTTTTTCTAATTATATGTAAAAACAATTTTCTGGTTTCTTTTTTTTTTTTAAAGAATTTTGAGTCCCAGATTCTCTTCCATCCTCTCTTCCCTAAACCATCATTGAGAAGGCAAGCAATTCTTAAATTATCTCTCCTCTATCTATTTTCCAGGTCAGTTGTTTATCCAATGAAATATTTCACATTTTCTTCTATTTTTTCATTCTTTTGATTTTGTTTCATTATTTCTTGACACCTCATGACATCATTAGCTTCTTCTTGTCCAATTCTAATTTTTAAGGAATTATTTTCTTCAGTGAGCTCTTATATCTCTTTTTCCATTTGGCCAGTTCTACTTTTTAATGAGTTGTTTTCTTTAGTGAATTTTTGTACACCTTTTCCCATTTTTTGTACTTCCTTTGCCAAGCTGTTGATTGTCTTGTATCACTTTCATTTCTTTTCCCAATTTTTCCTCTACCTCTCTTATTTGATTTTTTTTTTTTTGGTTTGTCTTTTTGCTTTTTTTTTTTTTTGGGGGCAGTTGGGGTTAAGTGACTTGCCCAAAGTCACACAGCTAGTA
>NW_027187313.1:5096124-5107546 GCF_028583685.1 Petaurus breviceps papuanus | reverse complement strand
TTTTTTTTTTTTTTGGAGGGCAGTTGGGGTTAAGTGACTTGCCCAAAGTCACACAGCTAGTAAGTGTGTCAAGTGTCTTGAAGCCAAATTTGAACTCAGGTCCTCCTGATTCCAGGACCAGTGCTCTATTCACTGTGCCACCTAGCAACCCTCTCTTATTTGATTTTTAAAACCCTCTTTTGAGCTTTTCTAGTAAGTCTTTATTGGGCCTGAGACCAATTCACTTTTTTCTTTGAGGCTTTGCATATAATGGTTTTGACATAACTGTCCTCTTCTAAGTCTATGTTTTAATCCTCCCTGTAAATTTCTATGATCAGAACAATTTTTGTTGTTGCTGCTGCTTGCTCATTTTTCCAGACTATTTCTTGACCTCCTACTCTAGTCAAAGTTGGGCTTAGCTCCCAGGGATGAGGGCGCACTCTCCCAAGCTTGATGTTTTTGTTCTGTTGTTTTCAGAGTTAGTTCTGGGGGGTGTGTAGGTTTTCAATTCTTCCAAGGTGGCATGATCTAAGAAGAGGCATGTTTACTTCTCTTTGGGCCTATGCTCTGGTCTGTGAACAGCCGCATGCACTCTTTTCTGTCCTGGAACTGTGACCAGGGTACTTAGTCCCCTGTGGCCAGGAATTCTGGTATTCTTGGCTCCTCTTTGCCCTGGGATCACATTCAGGATCCCTGTATGGGATAAACAACAGAGTACTGCAACTGATGCCAACTAAGGGTTCCCTGTAGTCTCCTTCTGACCAGTTGTCTGGCCCCCTTACAGTCTATGGGCTGAGGATTCTGGAAGCCTGTGCCACAGAATCTGTCCCACCCTCAATGCCTGTTGTTGGCTTGCACCTGGCAGGCATGGCCTGTTGCTGACTACCTTGTGCAGGGGTCCAGGCCTTGCTGCTGGCTTACCCTGGGGCATAGGACCTTGATGCTGCTGGCTTGTGCTGGACTGTTGGCTTACACTGGGGTGTAAGGCCTCTCTGTTGGCTTGTTCTATGCACGTGAGCTGGGTTATGCCCCCTTCTTACCTCACTGAGGTGGGCCTTTCCTGCTGACCTTCCAAGTTGTCTTGGGAGGGAACACTGTTTCACCCAATCCTTATATTGGGTTTGTCATTCCAGATTTCATTTTGAGGCATTATTTTAAATTTATTAAGGGGGGAATTTGAGAAAAGTCAGGTGAATCCCTGTCTTTTCTCTGCCATCTTGACTTTGCTGAAAGGAAAGGTATATTGAATGATTAATACTTGATAAACAATTTAATTATTTCTATGCATGAAAATGTGAATGACTTTTCTTAGATACCTTCTGTGTTTCTGAAGTCTCATAGCAATGAAGTATAAAACTGTCTGTGTTGTAACCATTTTTTCTTGCCTTTTTCCAAATTACTATCATATGGTAAAGTTCAGTATTAGAAATACAAGATTTTTCAAATTTGACTAGAATATATTTCTATAGCATATACTTTATAAATAAATATAGATTAAACTCATTTGTAAATGAAAAGCAATTATTAAATGAACCTCCAAAATCTTCTTTCATATGTTTCCCTTTGGATAATTATTGAAATTTATTTGCTTCTCAACTAGTGTCTTCCCCAAATGAGGGAACCTTGGACAGTTGCTGGAATAATTTTCTGTTCCAGATGGCCGTATAGCTGAAATACTCTATCTGTCTGTCTGTATATCTATCTATCTATCCACACACATATATACATACATATACCCACACACATACATATATACACATATATGTATATATACACGCACACACACATATATGTATACACAGATATACATACAAATAAATGCTGAGGATCAGTTCCTGATTAATGTAGAAGATGGTACCTAGGACAAGAATGAGAGGGAATGGAGTTAGGTCTCAACCATATTATGGGGGCAGAAAAGCTTCTAGACTAGAGGTTAGACCACAGGAGCATGGTCACCTTGACAAAGCCTTAGACTTCACTTATCAAAGGGTTTGTTCTAACTCCTTGCCCAGCTTGGAGAATATGTCTCGTAATACGTCCTCCTGTCCCAACCACCCAGCTATTGCTGTCTTAAGGTTTTGGAAAAGATTCCACTGGCAGAAGATAGACCACAAAAAATGTTATACTTAGATTTTTCCCCAAGAAAACTGTTTTCAAGCAACTTTCAGGTGGGTTTTTTTGTTGGATAGAAAATAGGATCTCAGCACATTAGACAGTTAAAACTTTTATCCCAGTATTGTGGAGTGGCATAAGGATAGTTTCTATTGCTTTTAGTCAAGTTAGTCAGTCAAGAAACAGTTATTAAGTGCCTACTATGATCCAGGAACTGTGTTAGATGCTAGAGATGCAAAGAAAGGCAAAACTTCTCCCAAGGAGCTCACCATCTAACGGGGGAAACGTCACATAAACAACCAGATAAGCTATGGCCATCTGTCTCTCTGCATTATATGTGTGTGATGTGCAGGACAAATTTGAGGTAACACAGATCCAAGCCATTCGTGTTGTTTTTCAGTTGTTCAGCCATGTCTGACTCTTCATGACCCCGTTTGGGGTTTTCTTGGCAAAGATACTGGACTAGTTTGCCATTTCCTTTTCCAGCTCATTTTATAGATGAGGAAACTGAAGCAAAAGGGATTAAGTGACTTGCCCAGGGTCTGAGGCCATATTTTAACTCAGGTCTTCCTGAATTCAGGCCTGTCATCTGTTCTTTGGGTCACCTAGCTGTCCCTTAGTCATTAATAACCCCTTCCTTTTCTTCAAGTATTTTCTGATCTTCAGCATCTTCCCTTTCTAAACCTTACTCCTTCCCGTGGAAAAGGTATTGGTGCTACAACACCCCCTTTCAAACCTGTGATATACACTTGATTTCTGCCCTACGGATTCCATTTCCTCCAAGTCATCCTTGTTAGTAAGCAAAAACCACGTTGTCTGTAATAAGCTAGTGAGCAGGGGGAGGATCTGTGATTTCCTCAGTGTGAAGAACTTTCTACAATGGGAAGACTCCCCTCTCTCTACTCAAGTATCCTGTGGCTTAGTATATAAATCCCAGAAAGTTGTACAGGTATATAGAAATTAAATGCCATTCCCAGGGTCAAATCAAGTCTGCACTTATATAAGGGATGATCTGGCATAAACGGAAAATCCAATCTGATTAATTAGTGTTGTGGATATGGATCCAGGGATCCAGAAACCTAAGAAAAATAAGCCCTATTACATCAGAGCTATATTATCAAGCCCTGTCAAATAAAATATAATGAATCTTAGCACCTCAGATATAGAACAGGCAGTAATTTTAGAGGACATCTTGTCTGACTCCCTCATTTTACAGATGAGGAAACTGAGGTTCAGAAATGTTAAGTGATCTAGGTCACACAGGTAGTAAACGGTAGACCTGAGATTTGGATCTGATTCTGCTGTACATGGACTTGAATGGAAATTAGTCCCCTCAGATCGTTATTATTATTTTAATTTTTTTAAAGCAATTGGGGTTAAGTAACTTGCTCAAGGTTACACAGCCAGTTATTTCTGGGTGTGGGGCTAAGTATCTGAGCCCGGATTTGATCCCCAGGTTATCCTGACACGGGGGCCAGTGCTCTTACTCACTGTGCTACCTGGCCGCCCCAAATAATTTAAATGTACTTCTTTTTTTTTTTTTTAAGCAATTGGGGTTAAGTAACTTGCTCAAGGTTACACAGCCAGTTATTTCAGGGTGTGGTGCTCCCTCAGATCATTATTAAAGTGGTATGAAGGGTTCTAGAGGTGTTTTTTTTTTTTTAAGGTAAAGCTCAGTTATGGAAAGATCACTGGATTTACAGTTTAAGGAGCTGGCTTTGTAAATTTGCACTATTATTTGTATGTAGGTCATGTGGCAGAATCATTAAGGAGAGTATAGCCCACCATTTCTTCCTGCTTTCTCCTACATTTTCTTTTCTTTTCTTTCTTTCTTTTTTTTTTTTTTTTGCTTTTTGCAGGGAGAAGGTAGGGCAATTGGGGTTAAGTGACTTGCCCAAGGTCACACACCTAGTTTTTGTGTTAAGTGTCTGAGGCCGGATTTGAACTCAGGTCCTCCTGACTCCAGGGCCAGTACTCTATTCACTGTGCCACCTAGCCACCCTTCTCCTACATTTTCAGAATGTTCCAAGTCTAGGTTCTTCCTCTAATCACTCAAGCAAATGCCAGCTTGCTCAATGGAAATGTCCTACTCAATGGCAGAAGGTCAATAAAATGTAACTAGACCTACCATGATAAATCACTTCATTTCTATGGAACCCTGTTTTCTCATCTATAGAATGAAGGGATTCAAGTTACATCACCTCTATGATTGCTGTTCAGAAGCTAAGAACCTAACAATACCTAGATAATCATATAGACAATAATAGTAGTTGTGATTTATTTCAAATACCAGCAGATGGTGCTGTTGCCTATTTGTCACTTCACCAGTGGGAACCTGGTTCCAGATGGTGCTGGAAATTTACACTGGGGACCAGTAATGCTCGACTGTGCAGTCCTGGTTCAATAGATTATCACAGGGACATGAAGCAGATTGTACCTCTGATGAGTCAGAGAGGGTGGTTAGAGCACCTGGTGTCTGCAAAGCATGCAAAGTATCACCAAGGAGTAAGTGGATGGGGCCATTAGCCCAGAGGTATAAAAGGATTTCTACATCTAATGGTACCGTTAAAAGTTTAATCACATCTGCCCAGCATTAATCAACCTGCTTATAAAAGGACGTGGCCAAGACTGAATTAATCAAAGAAATCACTATAAAACCTACCAGAAAGCAATGAAAAGGAGACTTTCATGAGTGTCTCTGGATAACGTTCACATTTTTTCACCCATTAGGAATTGATCTATAGCAGGAATATTTAACTGACACCCTCCCCCTTTTTTAAATGCAAACACATTATAGAATCTGCCTACTGAATGAGGCCTTTATGATCTTCCCACAATCCCTATTTTTGACTTTGTACATATACTATATATATATCAATTTTTACACACACATATCTATATATGTCTCTATACCTACATAGATAGTCAGAGTATTTATTAAGATTATGTGACAGACTCTATGCTAAGCATTAGTAATAAAAATATGTAATAGTGATTATTCTGGTTCTCACTGCCTGAAGGCCATGTTATATTTCTTTTTGCTTTTTTTCTTCTTAAGGGCAATTGGGGTTAAGTGACTTGCCCGAGGTCACACAGCTAGTAACTGTTAAGTGTCTGAGGTCGGACTTGAACTCAGGTCCTCCTGACTCCAGGCCCCTGGCCATGTTATATTTCACCCCTCCCCCAGGGTTCTCTGGCACTCTTGAAGGGATTTGGAGATATCCAATCTCTTTACAATTGGCTCCAGCCTCCACCAATGGAATTTTCCAAATTTTAGGAGTCCCTTGTACTCTAGTTCCATTTAACTGTCTGTCCATTTAATCTACTTATCCAGAAGATTAACTTAAAAAAATTACTTCAAAGATATTGCAAAAATGAATATACAAACATTCCATATACACCTGGTACAAATCGTCCCTTGTATCCCCTCAGTCTTTTGGGAAAGAAAGGGGATTAGTGAACAGCTTATCTCCATTCTTACATAGAACAGCCTCACCAGGTTCTAAGTTCATTGTAGGCTCTAGTCCCAGGCACCCTTACCAAGCTGACTGAAACATCTGGCCTGGAATTTTGGTCCCAAGGTTGCCATGTCTTAATTCTGGGTATAGTGGAGAGGACAAAGGAGAGAAATGAAAACAAATTCCAAGTCTGTTTCATGGGGTCAGAAGGTACCTCTGAACTGAAGTGAAAGACTTAGATCCTTACACACACACCCACACACCCACCCACCCACACACACACACACACTCACCCAGTGGCATTCTTTTATACACTGTTAATTAATTGTTAATGAGTACAAAAGTCTTTCCAAATGACCAGTGCTGTGTCAATGTTGATGTAACTATATTAAACATGAATCTGACAGATTGAGACCTCTCTTCTTCTGTAGCACAGCCATTTGAAGCAGATGGCTGAAAAAAAGGGTGTTATTTGAGGTAGAATTTTCCCCAAATGTGTAATAATAATATTAATAATAACAGCTTGTGTTTTTGTAGAGCTTAAAGGTTCCCAATCATTTTCTTTATAACCTCGTGAAGCAGGTGATGCAAGATATTAATCCCCCCTTAACAGATGAGACTGAAATTCAGAGAGATCAAGCGATTCATCCAAAGTCACAGAGGAAGTTGTCAGAGGCAAGATTTTAATATTTTCTGACTTCCAGGGCAGTATTCTGTCTGCTTCACTACTCACTTCACTACCTCTAGCTCATGAAGTATTAGGAAATATAAATAGCAATGAAGAAGAAAATATTAAGTTGAGAAATGCCAGGACTGATATTGGAAGACTTGATAGTCATAGTGGGCCATAGGCTTCTGGGATTTAGAGCCAGAAGAGACATTAGAAATAATCTAATTTAACTCCCACAAAGCCCATAGTTGAATGAGTCGGGCAGGAAAACTGTACACATATATATGAGTATAGAAATCACATATGTATATACATGCCTATGTATATATACATGTATGTATATATAGACATATATGCCCAAATCTGTATACATACATGTATATATCTATATCTATACATGCACACACCCCTATGTGGTACACACCATATATAAAACTAACCTCTTTGAGTATATAAGACGGCATAAGATACGAAAGAGCTAGAATCTATACAGCCTCCTTATCATGCTCAGCATTTCTCAGGCCTTTACATTAGCCTTTGTTCTATTTTTATACTCCTCATTCTTCTGGAATATGTAGAAATGAGGTCAGGTCTCAGAGAAGCAAAACAAAAGAAATCTGATGAACTCAACTCAGCAAATATTTATGTTATTCTTTAGTTTATATGAGTAAGGCGCTGGATTTACAAAGATAAAAAGGAAACAGCCCCTGCCCTCAAAAAGCTTTTATTCTTTTATTCAAAAATTCCAAATGCTATTTTTGGAATAAATAATATATTTTTATAATATATAAATTATATATATATATATAAATTATATAAATATTATATAATTATTACCAAAATTGCTCATTTGCTATTTAAAAATTTTTCTATTCCTGATAGAATAATTACAAGCATTTATATAATACTTTACAGGTTTACAGAACACTTTACAAGTATTATCTCATTTGACATCACTATAATCTTGGTATGTAGCTGATATTATTATCTCCATTTTGAAGTTGAGGGAACTGAGGCAGACAGATGTTAAATGACTTGCCCAGGGTCACTCAGCTGTTAAGTGTCTGAGGTGGGTCTTCTAGACTGCTAGTCCAGCACTCTAGCTACGGCATGACTAAACTATAAAAGGGAAGTTCCAAATTAGGCATAAAGAAGAATTCATTGGTGTGTGTGTGTGTGTGTGTGTGTGTGTGTGTGTGTGTGTGTGTGTGTGAAGAAAGATTTGTAAACATTGAAGCACTATAGAAATGTAAATTATTAGCCTTGGAATTAGGAGTCCTGGGCTCATATCTTAGCTCTGTGATCCAGCTATGTAATTAAAGACAAGTCTCTTAATCTCTTTGAGACTCAATTTCCTCATCTATAAAGTGGAGATAGTGATTGTCATTCTTACCTTCAGTATCAAATGTAGAATTCCCTGTTTGGCTTTCTAAACCCTTCATAATTTGATCCCTTCCTACCAAAATGTTCCTTATTCTGTAATCCACTATCCAGTGACACCGGCCTCCTTGGTGTTGTTGTTGTTGTCTTTTGGAGGGGGGAAGGCAAGGCAATTGGGGTTAAGTGACTTGCCCAAGGTCACACAGCTAGTGAGTCAAGTGTCTGAGGCTGGATTTGAACTCAGGTCCTCCTGACTCCAGGGCTGGTGCTTTATCCATTGTGCCGCCTAGCTGCCCCCTCCTTGCTGTTTTTTGAACTAGTCCATTTCCTGACTCTGGACATTTTCACTTGCTATCTCCCATGCCTGGAATTCTCTCCCTCCTCATCTTCATCTCCTGGACTCCCGATACTGAAGTGGTTTGCCATTTCCTTTTCCAGCTTGTTTTACAGATGAGGAAATGGAGGCAAGCAGGGTTAAGTGACTTGCCCAGGGTCACACAGCTGAATTTGAACTCAGGAAGAAGAGTTTTTTTGATTCTAAGCACAATGTTCTATCCCCATTAGACTGTGAGCTTCTTGAGAAGAAGAATTGCCTTTTGCCTTTCTTTGCATCACCAATGCTTAGTCTAGTGCTTGGCACGTAATAAAGGCCTTCTTAACTACCTGGGTTGTTCTCTGAGGGAAGAGAATCATAAAACCTTGATGTGCTCCAGAAATTTAAGTGATTATTGATTTCCTGACAGCAATGGCTCTTGATTACAGGACTGAGAGAGACTTGGACAGAAAAATGTGAAATGTTGAATTCATAATAGCTCAGTAATGTGATTGAGTTGTGCAATGGGGACCTCAAAGCCCAGATCCCAATCCAAGAAAATGAAATCAACTAATTATTATGATTATTTTTTGGTCCTGGTTCAATTCACTCAATCTTGTGAACTTTCCTTAGATAACTTCTTTCTTGTAGGCATGAGCTCCAAAGCTCCTTATATTTTACTTACAACTCTCTCCACCCCCATATGTGGCCCAGATTTCTTCTTTATGCCAGTTCTCCTAATATGAAGATGCTGTTATGGGAATGGGAATTTAAGATCTTCCCTCCCCCTAGGCCCTTTGATAGGCTTATGTGCACCTGGAGCCTGTGGTGGGAGACTTGGTTTTCAGGAATGCCCACACCTTGGTGCTCTGTGATTGGGCAGTGGGTCAAAAGGGTTGTGATATTCTCTGAGCCAGGATATAAACCCTGATGTGAGGCTTTGTTTTGGGGCTCACTTTGAGAAGTGTTGTGTGATTTGACTAGACAAGATTCTGGGCAGTCGTTGAGCCCCCCGGCTTTGAAAAACCCAGATATTGATGCTTCCCTCTCTGGTGACTGACTAGGTATGGATGTAATGGTTGGACAGTTGGAAGCCTGTCTGCTTGATCTGTTTCTCTGTATTTGCTGTCTGCTTGTAACGTCTGTATTCTCTGAAGTTCAGGGTGCTGGACTTTTCCCCCTGAACTAGGTAAATGACATATGTTTGAATAAAGCAAGATTGTTAACCCATTTTGAGTTGCTTTCCTTTAGAAAAGCAGATCTAAGAACCTCTGTTGCCAGCCACCCTGGGTATGTCGGGGTGCTTGCTGCTACAGATGCCATTGAGGGGTCTTTTGAGCATGCCCAATTTACCTAACATAGAACCTATTCCGTCCCTTTCCATGTGAATAGGGGTAGTCCCTGTGTGTAATCCAAGGCTCCTTAAACTTCTTCCACTTCAGACCCCTTCAGCACCTCTTAGACTGTGGACTGTGACACAATTTAAGAAGCACTGAATAGACCATCTTGGTCCCCATGCCTGAAGGCTAGGTAGGTTATGTTTTCACTCCTCCCCCAGAGTTGTCCAGAACCCTTAAGGGGGTTTGAGGTAACTAGGTTCTCTGCAAATGGCTCCAGCCCCGCTGATGGTGTTCTCCCAAGTGTAGGTGTGTGTTCCCTATAGTCCAGTTCCATTTAACTACTGATAGCTTAATTTTACAGAGAAATATTTGCACCAAAATGTATAAACACAACTCTCCTAAGATGTGGGAGGCACGATCCTCCTTCCACCTTGTCTCACCTCAGTCTCTGGGGAAATGAAGGGGACCAGGTTCATATCTCCACTCAATTCCTATAGAGTGCCGTCCCAATTCCAAGTCCCAAACTCTAGCTCGAATCCCAGGCAGCCTGGCTTCTCAGGACTTCCCGCTGGACTGGAGCCCCACCCCACCTGCAGCCCTGGCTTTAAGGTCTCCATGGCTCAAATTCTGCGATTCTGTGGTGATCACTTCTGGTACCTGAAACTGAGAAGGACAAATGAGACAGAACAGAAATAAATACTTCCAGGGCCCATTTCAGGGAGAGGGATTAGAGGAAGATAAGTCCTCTCCCATCACTGCTTCAATTCATGACATCCTCATTAGGGATGAACTGGGATCCTCACCCTCTCTGTGCTGTAGATAAGGGTTGCAGAAAGAAGCACAGCAGAAAAGGCAGAAAAGACAATCACCAGCTCACTCTTTACAGTTTTAAAGACTCAGGTGGCCAATCAAAGGAACCTTGCCCTGCCTACAGGGTAAGGGATGCAGTGGGCTTCATGTTAGCCAAACTGGGCATGCTCAAAAGGCCCCTAAATAGCATCTCCGTCTAAGGAGAACTGGGCATGCCCAGAGAAACCTGGATCACATTTATCTGTAGGGTATATTACTTAAAATTATGGTCACAAATTTATTGGAGTCTTTTTAATAGGTTTGCATGTTTGTATTCAACTAGGACATTTCTCCCAAGCCTATGTGCTTACAAATTCCTGATATGTATCCCTTCTTATTATATACTTCTGGATAGTTTAATAGAGCCAATTTAAACTGCTATTAGCTACAAATGGTTACAATGCCACTGGCTGGGGTAGGGAGCCATGTTAGTCCCCCAATTTTTTTTTTCTGGTGTAGCTCTCATAAGAACACTTCTGCTCACCTCTGTCAACAGGAAATCACACCTTCATGAAACTTACATGAAAACTGGGTTTATTATAAGAGGAATGAACATACATGTGGAAATCAAAGCCAGAGCAAAGAGTTTTCAGTCTTTGCAGAAGTTTAGATTTTTATAATAGCAGGGCAAAGGGGGGAGGGTATACCAGGAAGGAGCATGACATGGTGGGAGGTGGAGTTGGGGAAGGGTGCAGCAAAGGTGGGGAAAAAGGCAAAGCTACTCCCCATGGAGCGAGGTGATGGCAAAAGCCAAATTCTTTCACCTTGGGAAATGCTGAACTGTAAAGACAGGAGGGTATGCTTGTCTGCAGAGGACCCCAGGGGCACAAGCATCATCCCAGCCTGGCACAGACTTCCTGGTGCTTGTCTTGCCTCCCAAGGACACCCAGGGAGTCCAGCTTGGGGTGCAACAACAAATGATGACATCTTGAGGGAGCTTCATCATTGACACATTCAGGGCCTCCTGTATACTCTGGGTTCATTGTTTCCTGAAAATATGGCAAATTAAAAAGACAAGATCAGGGGATTCCTTAACAGCCCTTAATACCCCTCACTCCCACCCCCAGCCTATCATTCCCTCATTGTAGTCTAGAAATCTATATAGTGACCACCCAAAACAAGGCAAGAAAAGAGCAGAAAGACCCCAAAAGCTCTGCTAGGACTGGTTTACTTGTCACAAGATCATGTGGCCTTTCAGTTTTAAACTAAGTGGAGAGAATTATTCATGTAAGGTGTATGTATAGTGTAACGTACAGGAAGGAGAGAGAGAGAGAGAGAGAGAGAGAGAGAGAGAGAGAGAGAGAGAGAGAGAGAGAGATCA
>NW_027187313.1:5066613-5096024 GCF_028583685.1 Petaurus breviceps papuanus | reverse complement strand
AGAGAGAGAGAGAGAGAGAGAGAGAGAGAGAGAAGAAGGGAGGGAGAGAGGTGGGGGGAGAGAGACAGAGGCAGACATAGAAAAGAAAGAATCAGAGATAGAGACAGAGAGAGACAGGAAGAGAAAGAGGCAGATAAAAGAGAGGTAAAGAAGAACAAATCAGCCAATTTCTATCAAGGGAGAAAAACAGTATGAATAGGATTAACAAACATCCTTTTGAGCTAGGTTGAATCAAAACTCTTAAAGTCAAAGTTTGGTTGATTGAATTGAAATTATTTAAAAGATTGAATTGAAATTATTCTTAAAATTTGAGTGCAGTTAAAACAAAAGAAAGCTTAGAAACTTATTACAATAGATTAGTCTTCCCCTAGTAACACTTCAATTTAATAAGCAATTTAATGCATTTTTTTCTTTAGACAACCTTAATATTCTAGAAAGATGTTGACAAGCCTAATTAGCCTTTTACTGGGAAATAGGAATGTTGCAATTAGGGAGTGTAGAAGCATCAGACCTGAGGAGGTGTTTGGAAGGATTATGATAATTTGAAATGTAATTTACACCACTTGATAACAGTACTTCTTGAACCCCCAAAGTGTTTTTTTCTTGCTTCTCACTTTTTACTTTGTGAGGAAAATATGAAGAGCAGCTTTCAACAGAATATGCCTTCATTTTCCACTCCCTTATTTTCTGTTTTATTTTATCATGATTAAATTTGTATTTATCCCCCACTGTTCCTTCATCCAGGTCTCTACATCTAGTCACTGTCCTATGTACACATATACTTTCTATAATTTTGCCTCTAGGACATTGCTCTGACTAGCTTCCCTTCTTGAAACGTTCTCCTCCCTTCCTTCTGTTGACCTGAACCCAGGGGGCTGCTCCAGCCAGCTCAGGAAAGTTCATTGTTAAATTTTCAGTGTGAGCATTTGTATCTTGGAAATGAGCATATGTTACAAATCAGGGTTGGATTTATTGTTTGGCTGATTATCTGGACTTCAGAGTAAAGTGAGGGTGATGTTAATCATGCAAATTAAACTCTAAAGTGTCTCACTGGGTACATTTTCCACACCCCTCTAAAGTCCTACTAACAATGACA
The DNA here is from genome assembly GCF_028583685.1 of Petaurus breviceps papuanus. Classification (NCBI taxonomy): domain Eukaryota; kingdom Metazoa; phylum Chordata; class Mammalia; order Diprotodontia; family Petauridae; genus Petaurus; species Petaurus breviceps. Next base: position 5,094,928 of record NW_027187313.1, on the reverse strand, counting down.
ACTTAAGATGGAGGGAGCGAGGATTTCCCTGGTATTTCAATCCATGTAGAATAGATGTGTGCCTGAGTAGTTTCATCCTCAATGTGTGTGTGTGTGTGTGTGTGTAGAGAGGGGGAGGGAGAGGAAGGGAGGGAGAGAAAGAGGGAGAGAGAGAGAGAGAGAGAGAGAGAGAGGAGGAGACTACAAAGACGACAAGCATTTATTAAATGCCAGGTACTGTGCTAAGCACTTAAAAAATATTATCTCATTTGATCTCCACAACAACTCTAAGAAGTAGGTACTATTTTTGTTTTGTTTTTGCTTTCTGGAGGGCAATTGGGGTTAAGTGACTTGCCCAAAGTCACACGGCTAGTTTTTGTGTTAAATGTCTGAGGCTGGGTTTGGACTCAGGTCCTCCTGACTCCAGGGCTGGTGCTCTATTCACTGCACCACCTAGGCGCCCAAGTAGGTACTATTATTCTGTACATTTTATAGGAAATTAAGGTAGACAGAGGTTAAGTGACTTGCCCAGAATGATCCAGCTGGTAATTATCTATGGTGAGATTTGATTCTTTCTGACTCCAGGTCCAGCACTCTGTCTGCTGCACCACCCAGCTACCTCAGGAGAGACCATACAGTGACATAGGTTACCCCTTGTGTCTGGTACAAACTACTATACCTGTCTCCTCTTTTTCTTTTTCTTTTTGGAGAGGGGAAGGTAGGGCAATTGGCTTAAGTGACTTACCCAATGTCACACAGCTAGGTTTTTTATATGTGTGTTAAGTGTCTGAGGCCGGATTCAAACTCAGGTCCTCCTGATTCCAGGGCCAGTGCTCTATTCACTGAGCCTGTATATATATCAGCATATAGTAGTGGGGTCACCTAAGTTAATGGGGGCAGGTTCCTCTGGACAGTCCCATCCCTCTATAGTCATGATTCCAAGCACCCAAGGTTCTGAAGCAACTCTAGCCTTGGCTATGCTCTCTAGGCTGCACTACCAGACTTTGTCTACCTTGCCCTCACTCTTCATCCTGAAACATCACTTTAGCCCTGGAATCCACACATTGAAATTCCATTCTCTTCCATCACCTCTGTCACTGTCTCTCTGTCTCTCTCTGTCTCTGTCTCTCTCTCCTCTCTCTGTGTCTCTGTGTTTGTGTATCTGTGTATGTCTCTCATTGGATGGCTCCTCCCCAAAATCTCCATTTATGGAGGGCTCCTAGTCTAGCCATCTCTATTTCTGCTATAGACTTTCTCTACCATCCTCCCTCCTTGCCATGTCCCTTCCAACTTTAGCTTTTTTTTCCCTCAGTGTTTTCTCTTTCCACATTACAATGCAAGCTCCTTGAGGACAGGAACTGTCATTCTACTTACAATTTTGTTCCCACTCTTACAACAGTGCTTGATATATAGAAAGCACTTAATAAATACTTAATGACTATTTGACCTGTTAGAATTTCTTGTCCATGTAGGAGGTGCTTATAGCCAAATAGCCCCAAAGTATAGCAGATGGGTTAGAAGCTATGGTTTGGAGGTGGGTAGCCCCATGCTTCCCTCCCTACTCCCTTGCTTCCCAGGTCATCCCCACTGGGATTAAAAGATTACTTTCTGCCTGACATCTCTATTCTGCAACCACAATATTGTACCAGATTCTGACCATGCCCCAAACAATAGCAGACTGAATTTGAAAAATGTCAAAATAGAAGGAAATGTGGGATGTCAGTTTGGACTGGACAGAAATATAATCAGTTTATTTAATTTCAAAATGGTAGAAAGATCACTGGATTTAATCTAGGGTTTAGATTCTAATTCTGCCAATTACTGTTATTAGGCAATTATTAGGCTCTCTGAGTGTCAGTTTCCTGCTTTGTATGAAAGGATTGGATTAGATCATGTCCAAGATCCCTTCCAACTTAAAATGCTGAAAACTCCCAGTTTCTCTTTCATCTGCAACATATTGAAGAAAATAAAATTTTCTACTTCCTTTCTACTTCTCCTTCCTTCCTATCCAAGTGATATGGTCTACCTAGTGATACTTTTAGCAAAGGTTATTAAACTGCAAAGGGATTACATTAAGCATAGAGTCATATTATTATTAAGGTTTTACCCTGATCCTATTCTGAATACAATGGCCACATCCCAATAACGAGGTTCTCTTGTCTTTTTTTTGGGGGGGGGGAAGGGTCCCACAGAACTGCCATGTGGCTATGTTGGGCACAGTGGGCTAAACCTCCCAGAATTACTTTAAGATCATGATTTGTGCTGGTTGAATCTACTTTGGACACATTTGAATTAGTTCAAAATGCTGATTATTTTGGTGCCTTCCTCCACAACTGAAATCAGGGGAGGCTAAGTATAGACCAGAACTAAAATGGAGATAATCACCCCTGTGATTTTCTGGTCACAGCTATGGTACCCAGCCCAGAATTCTTAGCCTTATTTCACTGTAATTTGGACAGACTGATGCCAATATTTTGCACTACCCCCCTCCCCTCCCCTCCTCAAAGATAAAATACTTTGAAAATCGTAAAGTAAAGCATGATACTGATGTTAAATATTATTATCATTATTCCCAGGGCTGGTATACTTAAAGTTGCCTGAAAAGATAGCTTTGGCATGAATTCAAAGCTTAGTCTTCTTAAGCTTCTCATAAATTCAGCATTCCTGGTGCCTATCTAATGCTAATTACTTCAGTACACATCTAAGGCACAAGTCATTTCCCAATTCCATATATGGTAAAATGCAAGGAATCTAGGGCCTAGATTCATACCAGGATCCTGTGTATCTCCTTGAATGCAGGGAACATTTAGAGATGTCCATGTTAAGTAGCATAACAAACTCCTTTCTTCACATTCATAAATTCCTGAAACATCAGAAAATCTTAAAACCTTGGTGCAGATGGAGAGACCTTAGAGGTCATCTGATCTAACTTTCCACTTGGGGGAGCAGTGGACAGAGTGCTGAGTTTGAATTCTTCCTGTCCTAGCTGTATGGCCTTGGACAAGTCACTTAAACCTCTTTTAACCTCAATTCCTCATCTGTAATATGAGAACAGTGATTGTACTTACGTTGCGGGGTTTTTGTGAAGAACAAATGTATAAAGCATTTTGCAAACTTTGAAGTTCTGGATAAGTGCTAGCAATGATGGTGATAATAATGATGATGATATAGTATGCCAGTCTCATTTATTCACAGAATTCCAGGTGGGCTTTCCTCATTTCTAAGATCCTCAATCAGGGCTGGCTTGACAAGTCAGTGGAGGAGGCGGCCCCCAATCAAAAATATCAACCTGAATTAACAAAGAAAAAGTAGCTAGCATTTATATGGGGCACTATGCTAAGCACTTTATGAATATTTTCTCATTTGATCCTCATAACAACCTTGGGAGGTAGGGGCTATTGTTAATATTCATTTTACAGTTGAGGAAACTCAGACAAAAAGAAGTTTAGTGACTTGCCTAGGGTCACACAGCTGGTAAGTGTCTGAGGTTCATATTTGAACTCAGTTCTTTCTGACTCTAGACTTAGTTCTACAGCTAGCTGCTCGAGCTAGTTTGAGTTTGTGACTCCTTTAAAATCCAGATATTTCTAGAGTCAAAGCTTGAATTGTTAATCTCTTACAGCTTAAATTTTCTCCAGCACTTTGACAAGGCTTGTTCCAAAGCATCAAGTGTTTACTCCATGGCAAATACTGAAGATACAAACATGAGACAGCTACTGCTGTCAAGGGTCTCACATTTTAATTTGGAGGGACCCAACTGTAGGAGGATTCAGCTGCAGGGCAGATAGAAGCACCCAGTGGTATTGAAGGTGTGATTGTGGGATGGATTTCAGGGTGAGGAAGTCCTAGAGCAATGCTTGGGAGGCTATGCAGTAGGGATGGCAGGAAGGAGAAAAGAAGCACTGATAGAGGAGGTAGGAGGATATGAAAGACAAAGGTCACCTAGTTTATGGTGTTTTTAATGGACCAGATTCTGAATCATCTCATGACATCTTCAACACACAGGCTGTCAATTGCCTCCCCCTTCTGTGGAGCGGCTGTCAGTTTTGGAGCAAGGAAGGGGCATGAAGAAAATGCCTTTTAATGTTTAATCTAGCATATATGTATAATATGAAGTGGATAGGATTGAAATTGGAAGTGGTGAGATCAGCTGAGGGGTTATTTCAATAACACAGGTGGGAAAGGATGAGAGATTGGACTAGGAAGCTTGGGTTAGGAATAGAGAGAAAGGGGAGACTTTAAAAGTCATTATGAAAAATGAATTGATAAGGTGTCAATTCAACTCAGTTCAATTCCACAAATCTTCATCAAGCTCCTATGGTACTGTAGGAGATATGAAGATGAATGTCACTACGCACCATGAACTTGCAGTCTAGTAGGAGAGATAAGACAGAAACATAAATAAATATAGTCCAAGGTAGGGACTGTTAAAAGCTATAAGAAAAAATTGAAGCAAAATACTTTGGGAGCACAGAAAAGGGAGGGAAGCTTCAAGGAAGAGGTATTTTGAGACTGGACTCAGAGGATGGAAGGAATTTTGATAGGTAAATATTGAGATGGGAAGAGAAAATGTCAGCAAGGTCAGGGTTCAAGACCTATGCCTGACATTCCTTAGGCAAATCATTTAATTTCTCAGTGCCCCAGACTATTCCCTGAGATTGGTGCACTGGAAGTTCCTCACCTGAAATTCACAGGTTTGATTAAAATTTTCTTTCAAGGGAGAGGGAGAGGAAGGCAAAATATGGAGAATATTCCAGGGAAAAGAAACTAAGTGAACAATGTATTCTGAGAATATCATTTATGCCCAGCTTGCCTTGAGCATAGGGGACTTGGGGAGGTGGAAAGCAATCAGAGGAGACATAGAAGTGAATTCTACATCCTAGACTTACTAGGATCAGGGCCAAACCATTTAATCTCTAAGAACGCCAATTTCCTCATCCATAATATGTGCATAAGAGTACCTAGTGGTAACTAGTTCACAGGATTGTTGTGCAAATAGTGATGTCAAGTGCTTTGCTAATCTTTAAGTGCTATAATAGATCCCAGTTATTATTAGGATTGTAGGGGAATAATGGGAGATAAACTAAAATGGGGTCATCTTAGTGGGTTCTAGTTAGCTAAATTGGAGCCAGATAACAGAAAACTTGGAATTTGGAATGAAATTTGCAGCCAGTAAGGAGCCAGAGAAGGCTTTTGAGCAGAAGAGTGATGAGGAAGATTAGACACAGAACTAACCACTTAAGGCATACTTAAGAATACTGCAAGAAGGATATACCAACAAAAACTTAGGCAGCTGGGTGGCACAGTAGATAAAGCAGTGGGCTTGGAGGCAGGAAGACTACTTTTCCTGAGTTCAAATCTGGTCTCAAACATTTCCTAGCTATGTGATCCTGGCAAGTCACTTAACCCTGTTTGCCTCAGTTTCCTCATCTGCTAAAATGAACTGGAAATAAAATGGCAAACCACTCCAGTATCTTTGCCAAGGGGGAAAAAAAACCACAATCCCAAAGGGGTCATGAAGTGTTGGACATGACTGGAATGACTCAGCAAAAAGAAAGAAAAATAACAACCAATTATTTGAATCCAACTATGTGTGAGAGTGGAGCTCATTTAAAGAAAATATTGGAGAAGATACAGGAAAGAACAAAATAGAGTACAATTTTTGAATAGGAGGGAACTACAATGGACTCCTGACAGAAATTCTGGAACACTCATCATTCTGGATGGTTTATTGTTCAGTCCAGCTTGGAGGCAAGAGAATGAACTGGACGAGATCTATAGACTGTCATCCATGCTTAGCCATGATATGAAAATGAACCACCAGAGGGTGCTCGTACCCCGAGAGAAAATTGGCCATCTGTCACTCTTCTTTTAGCTGCAAGGCTTTGCTTATGTGTGGCATCTCAGGGGCTAGTCCTTGAAGGCTACTGTAGCAATTATCCAGACCTCAAGGAAGCTGACAGCTGCAAAGGGCAGTGCTAACACAGCCCACCCTCCTTCCTTGTTTCTTGCTTAAAGGACTATAGGAAATTGGTTCCTAGGATAGTTTCCCCCTCTCCTATGGGAGCCCAATTCCCTCATTTCACAGACAAGGAAATCCATGGGTGGTGTTTCCCGTTCCCTGGAATTGCCCCAAGCTATGCACATGTATATTTTCACTTATCTCTGTCTTTAGAATGTAAGATCCTGGAAGACAGGGATTGTTTTTGCCTTTCTTTGTATACCTAGAGTTTAGCACTGAGTGGGGCATTTAGTAAATATTTAATAGATGCTAGTAGACTAACTGATATATGTCTAGAGAAGGGAGGCTAGCTGGTCAGTAAGGGTGGTTGATCTATGAAAGATAGAAGAGGCTTTGTCAAGGTGTAGAGGAGAGCCATCAGGACAGACCTACCCCTGACACATACTAGCCATAGGACCCAGGGCAAGTCTCTTAATTTCTCCAGTCTCAGTTTTCTTAACTATAAAATGGGGATAAGAATAACGCTGGTGTCTACCTCAAAGGATTGTTTTGAGGCTGAAATTAAATAATATATTAAAGTGCTTTGTAAACTTGAAAGCTCACAGAAATGTCAGCTAATATAAATTAAAAGGCAAATTTGCCTTCCTTGATCCAAAGAGTATTTGCAAGCCCTGAGGAAAGAATCTGACATGTTTAAAGACTTAATTAGTTTAATTTAGTTCCCAAAACCTTGGGCTTTACTCACATTTTGATTTAACCAAGGCAAGGGAGCCTGGAACAGATTTCCAGGGTCAGTACTGGGTAAAATAATGAAGCAGGAACCCTTAAATTCCCGATTTGGTGGACTCTTTTTCTGTTTTCTGACTTACTTATAGCACCCAGTAATGTCATATTTTCCTTAGAGAAAAAAAGAGAAAAAACCCCCCACAACCAAAATACCAAACCTGCTTTGAGGAAAGTCTCTGAAATATATATATTCACATACTAATTAAAAGGTGATTAATAATAGCTTTAAGGATAATCTAGAAGCAATGAATTTTGTAACATTCTGCTTCTCATACAGTGGGTGCATAATAAATATGTTCTGAGTAGAAAGTCAAGTTAGGCTTTATAAGTAGGCTAGATAGGCATCTGCCTACATGGTATGATTTGAGACAGCATTGGACAGGTCTGCCAGTCCTCAAATATCCTCCACATTTCCTGCCATTCTGCCAACCTACGGTTTTTGAACTGTGGTAGTATCTATTAAAATGCAAAACCTTTTTTTTTTTTTTTATTAACACCTTAATTATGAGTTAAAACCTTAGTAGAGATTAGGAGAATGGGTACCTTTACAAATTTTTATGTTTTATTGATTTCTTTTTGTTTGTTTTTTGCATTACCTTCATGTACAAATAGATATCTTCTTCCTCTTCTATCCTGGGGGATGAAAGGGGGAGAGAGAGAAAGACAGAGAGACAAACAGCGAGAGAGGTTTTCAAAGCCAAAAAACAAATCCGTAAAGTCTGAGAGTGTGTATATACACCATTCAATACATAGTTCCCACCTTTGAGAAGTGGGGAGGGAGTTGGATTTTCTTAACTCTTCTCTAAGGCCAAGTTTGCTCATTATAAGGACACAGTTTTCAGTTTCAGTTTTTTTGGTCATTTCCATTTTCATTGTTATTGTGTAGATTATTTCATGGGTCTGCTTACTTTGCTCTACATCGATTCATGTAAGTATGCCCATGCTTCTTTGAGTTCTTCATATTCATAATGTTGTATGACAATAATTTTCCATTGCATTCATGTATCACAATTTGTTTATCTATTCCCTAATCAACAGGCATCTTTTCTGTTACTAGACCTAAATTGTAGCCTATATTTTGGGATATATCCATGTATGTATCTATTGATCGATATATCCCTAGGAGCATAATCTCTGGGTCAAAGAAGACAGAAATTTAGTAAAAAAAAACCAGCACCACCATAATTCCAACCTATTTTCCAGCATAGTTGGACCAATTCACAGTTCCACTAATGGTGTATTAGGTACTTGACTTTTTGTTGGTCTCCAACACTGATTATTTCTATCTTTTATCACATCTTTGCCAATATTCTAGTACAATGTGGAATTTCAGAGTAATTTTGACATGCATTTCTCTTATCATTAGTGACATGAAGCAATCTTTCTTACAGTTTTTTTTAATAATATGCAATTCTTTTGATAGCTGTTCATGTCTTTTAATCATAACCACTGGGCAAAGACTCAAGTTCTGTCTGATCTGTGCTAATTCTCTGTGTGTCATGGTTAAGGTGACCTTGTCAGAGATTTTTGTCATCACTCAGTCCTTTTTCAGTCAAGTCATTCTTTATGATCCCATTGGGGGTTTTCTTGGCAAAGATACTGTAGTGGTTTGCAATTTCCTTCCCCAGTTTATTTTACAGATGAGGAAGCTGAGGCAAACAGGATTAAGTGACTTGCCCAGGGTCACACAACTGATAAATGCCTGAGGCTGGATTTTGAATTCAAGTTCTCCTCACTCCAGGGCCAGCACTATCTCCACTTTGCCACTTAGCCACCCTTTATCAGAGATCTATGATGCAAAGGTTTTTTTCCCCCAACTGACACTTTCCATTCTTTTCTTAGCTTCAATGACTTTGTTGGCACAAAAGCTTTTCAGTTTCATGTAATCTAAATTATATATCCCTTATGACTACCTATATATATATCCCTTATTTGGTTAAGAATTTTCCCCCAGTCATAACTGTGAAAGGTACCTGATTTTGTTATCTTTAAAAATAAATTTTTATAGTTTGATTTTTAATATGTAAGCCCCATGCCCATTTAAGTTCATACAATGTAAGATGTTGATCTAACCTGATTTCTGCCAAATTATCTTCCAGTTTTCCCAGTAGTTCAAAAGGAGATCATGGGATCATATATTTAGAGCTGGAAGGGACCTCAGAGGTCATTACATACAACTTTACCATTTTACAGATGGGGAAACTGAGGCCTAGAAATGTTAAGTGACTTGTCCAGGGTCACACAGCAAACAAGAGACTGAGGTAGGACTTGAATCCCAGTCTTTCTGACTCTAAATATGAATTCTATCCACTACACCATACTACTACTATTGACTTTGGGAACTCCTTTCTCAAGCAATTTATGTTCTTGTGTTTACAAAATACTGGATACTGAGTTGTTTCTTATTCTTCCTTATCTAATTTTAACTTGCTGATCTGATTTTTTTCTTTAGCCAATACCATATAGTATTGATGTTTACCACTTTGTAATATGATTTAAAGTCTGCAACTACTGTGCTTTGGAAGGGGGCCTTTTTTCTTCTCTCTTTTTTTTTTTTAGTTAGGGACCATTGACTATGTAAATTCTAAGAAAGAAAAAAACAGGCCCCTGTGGCCGAGGTTTGGGAGATTCCCTTGAAAGGGAATTCATTGACTATTTATTTTGCCTGGATGATAGCCCATGTTTCCCTGATATGTACCCAAAAGTCATGGGTATATCTATGGTTCTGTCAGGGGGTTCCCAGTGAAGTAACTCTGGGTATGATCCTGTCCTGCAGATAAGCAAGCTGCAAAGGAAATTAACTGGGCACAGGAGTTCACTGTATTCTGTGAGCCCACATTCCTGTGCCAGTAGCCTCATTTTCTACTTCTCTATTCTCTAGGCAGCTAGGTGGTGCAGTGGATAGTGTGTAGAACCTGGAATCAGGAAGACCTGAGTTCAAATCCTACCTTAGATACTTACTGTGTGATCCTGGGCAAATCACCTAACCTCTTCATTCCTCAGTTTCCTCATCTGTAAAATGGGGATCATAGCACCTATCATCCAAGGTCATTGTGAAGATTAAGTGAGATGAGATTTTAAAAGTGCCTTACAAACCTTAAAGCACTATGTAAATGCTAGATATGATTACTTACTATTATAAAGAAGCCAGTGCTTAAAGTAAATAGGAATTTGTAGCATTTCAGATTAGGTTTTGTTTTGTTTTTTCATTTGAGAGGGCTGGTGGAATTCGGATGTCTCCTCCAAATCTGGGATTCTATGACTACTTACATGCCTTACCTGGGTGGTAGGATTGACATATGTAAAGAATGTTGCAATTACAAAGTATTATATAAATATATAGTCACCGGGAGAAGAATCACCTGCTTTTTAGAGAAGCAGTGTGGTGTAATGGCAAAATAATTCATGGATTTGCTGTCAGAAGACTTCCCATTCAAGTCTCCAGCTGTGCTCCTGCTTATTGCTGACATGACCTTGGATCAATCACTTATCTTACTGACAGATGAATGGATAGCCCTGGGAAGTTATGAGTTCCTCGTGAATAAGGGGATCACAGAGACAGAAGGGATCTCACAGACCATCTAGTCCAGCCTCCTCATTATACAAATGAGGAAACTGAGGGAAGTGAATGTTGTGCAGGGGGATGTCTAGTCACATACAAACAGGACTAGATTAACTTCTTAATTCTAGCACCTCCCTCTTAATGATTTCCCATTTATCCAAAGCTTGATTGTACACATATGTTTGCTTATCATGTCCCTCATTAGGTTGTGAGCACTTTGAAGGCAGGGATGTCTTCTGTTTCTTGTAGCCCTAGTGCTTAGCAAAGTGCCTGGCACAAAATAAAACATCAGTAAATGTTTATTGAATGACTGACTACATGAGTTCTGATGTCTCCTCCAAAATCTGGGATTCTATGACTACTTACATGCCTTACCTGGGTGGGAGGATTAATAAGTAAAATACCTTGCAATTATTAAGTGCTCTACAAATGTGTTGTTGTTGTTTTCATAGGAATGTTTCAAATAGGGACCTACCTCCCCTGCCATATTATTCTTATGCTTCCACTTCCATAGAGAAAAACTAGTCTTGCATCTTTAAACAAGAGGGGATAGAGGTTGAGAGTGACTGGGTTCTCCTTTGCTCTTTCCCCAGTCTGCAAAGCAGTGGTTCAACTAGGCTGCCCTCCCTACCCATTCTTCTTCTTTTAAAGGAATAAATTTAATGAAATTTTTCAATTGGGTGTCATTTTTATCATGGTTAGCAATTACAATCTCTCGTATTTACAGAGCACCTTTCTCAAAAGTGATCACTCAGAGACTTCACAGATGGCATTCCATTCATCCTAATGATACATATGGGACTTGGAAGAGAGAATGGAATGGTAGCTGCATGTTTATTGTGCCAGGTTCTCTCTGAGTATTAACTTCATTCTGGGTATCTTTGGAAGCCTAAGTGACACCTTTTAAATTACAATTTAGTGCCCTAAGGCAGTCATTGGCTGAAGAAAAAGTAGTTGAGGGGACCAAGTCTTGCCTCATATGACCTTGTATTCTATATGTGATAGGCATCTGCCTTTTCTTATCTGCTCTTGATCCCTTTTGTCTCCATCCTTCTTCTGTAAGCTAGGATGGGCGTAGTAAAGGGCAACACAAATTTATTCTTCTTTTAAAGTAATGATGATGATGATGAGGATTGCTAACATTTAGATAGTGCTTTAAGATTTGCTAGAGCTTTTTATATGTTATCTCATTCGAGTTGGGTATAGAGAATCCCCCAATTACCTCTATCAAGATTGAAAATTCTTCCAAGTCAGGGACCATGTCTTATATTTTTTGAATATTCATCTACCATTCATTCATATGTCTCACAGTGTAAGGCACATAGTAAACACTCAACAAATATCTACTGATTCACTGGTTGAAGGTCACCCACTAAATCTGTGACAAAGGCACTAGGCCACTGATTTCCAGTCTATTACCCAATCCATCTTATGACACAAATTCCAAAGGTCAAGAAAAGAATGAGGTATGGGAAGGATTAAAGGAGTGAGCACAATTAGTTCATTACTCTTGGTCTCATTTCACTACCCAGTAAGAGACTTTGGGCTCTTCTCCAACCCCCAGACCACACCCAGAGAAAAGCCCCTGGTAGGAAGTTTTCAGGACCAGTCACTATATAAATCCCCCAAGAAGATCAAAGCAAATAGCAATGTTGTGTCCAATTCCATCTCCGTTCACCCTTGGAGATCATCTTTCTGATGCAATTTATGGACTGTGATCATCCCAATACTTGTCACAATGTGCTTGCAGGATGATCTTCACACACTTATTGTCATAGCAACCATCAATAATATTAATAAAATTCTGCTTGGCTGATTCCAATGAATGGGACATATAAACATAGACAAGAATAGCTACCTCAGATGTTAACATTGAAACAACATAAGCATAACAGTCTGTACAATGGAATGTACTTTTTGAGTTGGAGGCTGGTTCTTGCCTTCCACTCTACCCCAGCAACCACATCTGTCCTTCTTATGACTAAGAGCTGCCATTGACTTCAAAGAGAGCTTTATGCATAGACAAAGGAGATTCCTGCTGGTGTCAAAGGCAGGGGCCCACTTAGACCTCAAGAATATGAAAGAAAAGAGACAGCTTATGAGTTCAAAGTGTTTTGCTCTTTAACTGATATCCGGGTCCCATGTTTGGCACTGGTAATTTATTCACTATGTTCATTGTCAATCCCATTATTACCAGTGTTCGATCTAATAAATGCTTCTTGTGCATGGTACAACACTAACTGCTATGTTTCCAGTTGGCTGGTTACTATATGGAAATACCAGTTTGGAAACACCACCTGTGGGTGCCCTATGCTTTGGCTAAACAAAATTTCCTTGGATGTTGTGTCATTTTCTGGAGGAGTGGACAAATGATGGCCTCTTCTTTTTCAACTGCTAATAAAGACCAGCAAATATGTTATGATTGTAGATAAACTAGGTGGTCTTTGCAGCACTAACTGGGGAGGCTTCATTAGAGGTTCATTTCATTTAAGTCATAGCTTGGGAGCTTTACTGAAGGAATTGGCATCATTGAATCATAGAGCTGGAAGGGATGTTGGAAATCACATTGTCCAGTTCGCTGATTGAAGAGTTGAAAAGAACTAAGCCAAGGACAGATCCTTGGGCCACTCTTCCATGAAGATAACTGTCCATCCATCAATATTTTTTGGATTTGGTCATTCAACCAGTTCTGAACCAAAGTAACTGTACTATTATCCAGTCCAAATCTCTCCATCTTATTCAGCAAGGGCATCAAGCAAGATTTTTGTCAAATGACTTTCTGAAGTCAAGAAATCTATTCCTAATCTATTTTAGGTCTAGGAATTGGGATGAAAAAAGCAATGTAGTTAGTCTAGCATGGTAATGTTCTTAATAATTCTTAATAAATCCATGTTGGCCCTCAGCGATTACATCTTCTCTTTATAAGTGCTCACAAACTGTTCCTTCACTGATCTGTTTTAGATTTTACAAGGTTTGGAAGGCAGTTTACTGGTCTATGGAATCAAGAATCCATGTTCTGTCTTTGTTTTTGAAATCAAGATGACCTGTACTTGTTTCTGGTCTTAGAGCATCACTCTTCATAATCCTTAAAAATCACTAATAGCTCAGCAAAATCATTTTAGGACTCCATAGTTCATCTAGGTCAGGGGACTGGGACTTATTTAGGATAATCATCGGGACAATTAAGGACTCTAATCTGCTCCTCTATTTTAGGTCTCTTCACTTTCATTCTGGGAAGCAGCCTAGTGCTGAGGACAGAGTGATGAAGTATCAGATGAAGAGTGATTCAGTAAGGAGACCTGAATTCTAATCCCTATTCTACAAGTTACTACCTATGTGACCTTGGGCAAGTAATTTATTTTCTGTGGGTCTTAGTCTAATCAAGTATAAAATAAATAGACCAGATGACCTAGAAGGACCCTTCTAGATCTAAATCTATGATAAATGCTGTCCTAACTTTTTGTGCCTTCTCCTAAACCTTTCATTTTCATTGACAAAATCAGTTTATAAATTAATGTTGTGAACCAGACTATGCTCTTCACCTGCAATATTTAGGTTTAATACAATGTTCTGCTCTTTAAAGTCATTTTTTTTAATTTTTTCACTTTCCCTGCATGCTTTCTCTTTCCTCTCTCCATTTCCTCTTTCTCGCTCTCCATTCATTCCATCAGCTAGCTTCTCAGTGAGTTGAGCTCCTGAGTAACATTTTACTCACAATGGGGAGCCCCTTTTCTGATATAATCAAGTTTCCTGAGCATTCTATGCCTTCAAGGATTCTATTGTTCTCTGTGTATCTTCATTTGACTCCAAATTCCTGCCTGTGGGTTCTCTAAGGATTTGATGCAGACCTGTTATACTGTGTGGCAGGCTACAATTTTGCAAGCTCCATTTCCTTCATATTTCAATGGCGTATGAAACAATTGCTTTGTTCCATGGAGATTTCCAAATATTAAAAAAAAAGATAAATTCAAATATAATTTCATCTGTAAGATAGCTGATATGTCCTGATAGGATGTCTAAGTGTGTAGATGTGGCTTTCAGGTGGTAAGGATACAGAGCTCTGGAATCTGGACCACCTCTTCAGAGTTTGGATGGCCTCATCAGAGAGGAGCACTGCTTAAGTCTTTAGCAACACTTTCTTTTCCTTATGATTTGGATTCCCATCCCGGGGTATTACCATCAATCTAGAAAATGATATAGGTATTTGGTGAAGATGAGATCAACCAAAAAGAATTTGTCTTGACATAATAGATTCAGGTGTTAGTCTTCTTTCCCCCTCAGGTAAACAAGACTTGTTAGGTATTTGATATTGTGTTAACCTGAGTATTTCTTTGGGAGCTATGGGACCTTAGAGATACAAGTGAAACCATGACCGGGGGCATGAGCCAAAGAGAATTTCAAGAAAAGCCTCTAGAAGATTGAACTGTATAGTCTGTATAGCACAAAGCTTTGATTATGGGTCATGGGTTACAAACATAAATCCTGAAAGTATCCTTCAATTCCAAGCTCCACTCCTTCTATGGTGCTTTCTGACAACTGGTTCTAGGACTGGCTCTCGCAATATTTTTGATCTGTGTTTGCTTGTATATTGCCTGTGTTTGTCTGTATTTGGTCCATATGTGCTAGGTGTTGGGATCTGTAAAGTGCTCATAACAGGACCTGACCTGCTTATCTCTCAAAGTTGTTGTGAGGGTGAAATAAAATGTCTTTGAACTACTTTTTGAAGCATAAAGCACTCAACATAAAACATGTTATTATCTACATGTTATTCAACAACTGGCTTGATTTTTTTGCTTCTTCAGTAAATAGAGTGCTTTTCAAAAAACAAAATTAAATTGACTGGCTCTTTTGGCACCAATACTAGCAGGGCCAAAACCTTCCTTTGGCTTTGGGTTCTCTGGTAAGGCTGCTGCTCAGAGTTAGTCATATACTGCTTGGTATTGTTGCTCAAACCGTGTGTGTGTGTGTGTGTGTGTGTGTGTGTGTGTGTGTGTGTATGTGTGTGTGTGTGTGTGTGTGTGTGTGTGTGTCTTGGCTCCCCAACTAGATTAAAGCTCATGTTTTATAGGATTAGAATTCTAGAATGTCCATCTCTTATCTGCATGCCCAGCTCCCCTGCCCTCTCACCTACACCTCTTAGAAGCCCTGTCTTCTTATAAGATTCAACTCAGATGCCACCTTCTAGTAAAGCCTTTTATGATCCTCTGAGTAGTTAATGCTTTTTTCCTTCTTCCAAATAACTTAGCTTTAGGTAACCCCAGAGTTCCTTCTAATTCCACCTCCCCATTGGTTACCTCTGGATCCAAGTGTTGAGGTCAGGGTTGAGGTTTAAGGTTAGAAGTACATGAGACCCCAAGATACCAACACGCTAGGTCTGGCCGAATGAATTCGACTGGAGTCTTCTCTCAGTCAAAGTAAAGCAAAGTTTATTAAAGGTTTGCCATAATGGATAGACTCTTAAGGAGTCTCGAACTTGTATTGGACAAGCGGGCCAGAATAATCTGGCGCAGAGTGAGCCCGCACTAGAAAATTCTCAGGCCACCTCATGGAGGCAAGAGGGAGCTTATATACTGAAAGGCTGTGGGAGAGTTCTAGGGGTAGTCTAGAGGAGGAGTTTGGGGAGGGTCTTCAGGAGAGGTCAAATAAGGTCAGACTCCAGTAATGAGAGATTAAGGGTGGGAAATGGCTGGAGACTACTTGGAGATGACAGACAAAGGAGGGCTAGGCTAGTTTAAGGGTAACAGATTTGGGCATAAATATTTTGGGAGGATCAAGGGGAGGGAGGTAGTTGGACAATTTGGGCCTAAGGATAATGAAAGTTTTATGCCCTCAGGCAAATGCTCTTGCGGGAAGATCCAAGGAGAGCTCAAGGGGGTTCCCAGAATTTGTACCTCACCACAAGAATCTCAAAAAGGTAATTGTTTATCACAAATCACTATTTTAAAGGTATCTCCCCAGGATAAACATGTGACATTGTAGTAAAACAAAGGACATTGCTTAAGATAGAATACAAGGGAAGGTGATATAGTGGATAGAGTGCCTGGCCTGGAATCAGAAAGACTCAAATCTGACCTCAGACACTTGTGTGACCCCGGGCAAGTCATTTAATCCTGTTTACCTCAGTTTCCTCATTTGTAAATGAACTGGAGAAGGAAATGGCAAGCCATTGCATTATCTTTGCCAAGAAAATCCCAAAAAGGGTGATGAAGAGGACTGGACTGAAAATGACTAAGCAACAACAGCAACAAAGTAACCACTATCATCACCCATTTTCTAAGGCTACTACTTCTCATTGCCTCTGGGAACTTGAAACTAGGATTTCGTTATTCTCAGATCTCCCCATCTATACCACAGTGGGAGAAGGAGGGATACAGTTAGTTTCTCTCATTCATGAATCAGTTAGAAAGGCTGGTGTTAAAAATTGGCTCTACCAGACCACTCCTTTTCCCTTTAATCTTCCAGCTAAAGATCCTCCCCTCTTTCTTCCACTTCTTTTCCCTCTCCCTCTCCTCCTCTGGGTACCAATTATACCATCCTGGTCTCTAGTCTGAATCCATTTAACTAGAATCCATGATGCTGGAACAACATTTTCACTTACTGAACCCACACAGATCCCCTCATGAAATGCAATTCTCAAAGAGACGATGGTGCTTGTAACCCTTGGACATACTCTATTTTACACATTTACTCCCGTTTTACGGGGCTCCTTCCTCCACCTCCAGGTGAATATAAGCTCTTTGAGGGTGTAAACTGTGGTTTTTGCTTTTCTTTGTCCAGCACCTTGCAAAGTGCCTGGCATGTGGTAGGTAATTAATAAGTGCTTACTAAATTGAATCAAGAACAAGGTTTGCTTGAACAAGAACTCTCTGTATAGTAGTCTTGAGGGCTAGCAGTTTCTGTTTAAAGACTCCCTGTCAGAACTGTGTGGGGTACGGAGACCCCAAAAGTCCCCTTCCCAGAAACATGAAAAGTCAGAGGTGTCGTGAGGAAGGAACAGGAAGTTTATTCAGTCCTCATGAAAAGAGGATTTCCCTTCCACCAGTATGAACCAGCAGAATGAGAGATTTTACAGAAGACAGAGCAAGAATTTATACCCTAATGCAATCAAGTCCCCTCCCACCACTATCCCTTCTCCCATTGGCTGGGAGATGGGTTTATAATCTGAGTGCAAAATCCCCTCCAATGATAAGGAACAAGGAAACTCACCACTATCTCTCAGTGGCTGGGAGGTGGGCTTACAAAGAAAAGGAAATAGGGGATAGCCAATTCAAATGTACCTATCCTAATCCTTTTGGCAAAGGCCAAAGTGAAGAAGGGAGGGACTAAGAGCTTAATGCTGATTGACAGCAAGGGAAAGGGAAAAGAATCCTGAACAATCTGAACAATTCAAATGTTCACATCCTTATTTGGCAAACACTAAAGCAAGGGAGAGGGGAGGGGAAAGGTCACAAGCAAAGGTGGAGGTCGAAAACCCCGAAAAGGCCTGATGCTGATGTGGCAGTAGTGAAGAAGGGGAAAAGATGGGGGAAGGGGAAAGCCGAAACTCCGGCTTGCTCCCACAAGAAAACTTATGGGCTGAGAAGTTTCACTTTTCCCCTTCAGAAAAGTGATGGACTCAGGCTACAGGACACATATATGTTTTGGGACATGGCCAGCCAACTAGGAATCTGCTTTGCTTCACTATGCATATTTGGTGCAATGATTTTGCAATGCCCCCGCCCAAGTGTGTACATTTGGGCATGTGTATGTGTGTTTGGGTACAGAGAGAGAAAGTCAATTTTTGTTAATTGGAAAAAAAAATGTCTAGTGAGGGAGAATCCACTACCTACCAAATGAGTTAGCATATGTAAGTGTTTTGCAGTCTTATAGTGCTATATACATCTATCTAGCTATCCATTATATTATTATTATATAATATCTATTATATATTATTATTAGCACCACTACTTCCCAAGACAGTTTGGGGCAACTAATCATTAGAAGGTTTACTCTATCTCTAGTCTCTATCTCTGTCACTTTGTCTCTGTCTCTGTCTCTCTCTATGCACACACACACACATATACATACACACATGCACACACACACATATATCCTAATTAAATCTCTCTTCAACTTCTACACACTGCTCTTAATTCTGCCCTTTAGGGAGTGGACAAGATTTTGAGACTTTTCTTCTTTGATACAACAACCCTTCAAATACTTAAAGACAACTATTATGTTCTCCCCCAAATATTCTATTTTCCAGGGTAAAAATCCCTAGTTTCAGTGGATCTCCCTAAAGTATAATTTCTGATCCTCTCACCACAATCCCTGTTGTCCTCTTATAGACATGTTCTAGTTTGTCAACGTTTTACCTAGAATAAAGTACCTGGAACTGAACATAATACTTCAGATTATGACAGTAACACCATCACCTTCCTCATTCTGAACTCTGTACCTCCCTGAATGGAGCCTAAGAATTTTGGTTTCCCCTTCAGCCCTTGCCTAGTGTTGAATCCATGGTAGGTATTGTAGGAATAGCTGTTGAATGAATTGTTGATCACTTCTGGAACCTACCCTCTGGGGCTGTGGAAATGCCTTAAACATAAACACATGCAAAAATACCTCCTAGTCATGTTTAGTGACAACCACCGATTTCCGAGGGCTGGCATTTCACACACACCGAAGGGGTAGGCCAGTGCCTAGTGGTGTGAGTAGTTTGGTTGTGGTTTACACTTTTGTAGTGGCTGTCATCCAGCCTCTTGCTGGGATCGAGAGCTCCCTGCCTTGGGGCCCAGCATTCCAGGCATGGTCTGTAGTGTTAGGCAGAGTTGCTGGCTCTGTAATAACCAGGAAAGTGACTTTAAGCTGCCCACAGAGCATTCCTCTCCCTGAATAGACCGAGGTAGGGGTCTTGGTCATTAGCTTTGGCATCATCCGATGTGTCTCATGGTTTCATTCTTTGAGCATTTCACCACCAACCCCTTGCAAAGGTCCTAGCTCTGCGGTAACATGAACTGACTGTGATGTGTTTAACATCTCAAGTTTTTGGCAAAGTGAAGAAATTCCTTTGAGGACGACTGTGGCTCATTGTCAGAGATAATCCTTTCAGGAATTCCATGGCTGGCAAAGGTGGCCTTCAATTTGTGGGCTCTTGTGGTAAACGGGTATTGTTCAGGCTTTCCAATTCAGAGATTTTATTGTAGTTAGCCACACTAATGATAGAGTCTGCATTATTCCATTTTCCAGATAAACAGATTGGTGCCAATGGTCTGCTGTGGTCTGGTTGAGGCGGCATGGGGTATTGTTAATACTTTTTTTTTTTATGCCCTATGCACCTTTCAAGTGAGATTGGAAGGTTGGAGACCTTCCAAATGGATGGGATTGAGATCTTTGGAGACAAGTCAATCGATTTGTTAATCAAACTTTGCAGTCAAAAGAAAGTATCTTGGGCACTTCCATGACATTTCCAATGATTGTGGTTCTACTCTAGATTTCAGAGAATCACTACTAGTAGTGGGAGAATTACTAGTAGTAGTAGGAAGGAACTTAAGAGGCTATATGTTCTATCACCTTCACATAGTAAAAAGAAAAAAAAGTAGACCAAAGCTCTGGGAGATGCAGGGATTTGACTAAGGCCACTCAGCTAATCTGTGGCAAATCTGGGATTAGAACCCAAATCTTCCCATTCTCAGTACAATGCTTTCCCTGTGCTTTCTTTACTTAGCTTCTCTCTTCTTAGGACTTAAAGGAACTATCTATTCATTCTCAACTTTCGTACTCTTTCACTGCTTACTTCATATAATTGGCTCTTTCACCAATGATTTCCTGTTTCTTAGGCAAATCCCCAAAATAATGTAACCTCTTTTTATCCAGAATCCAAATAACTAGAAAGTTCAAAAAACCATACCCCACTCCCATACTTTTTATATCTGGGCTCTATAGTTTTATGAGAAAATGACAAATGGGACACAAATTAATAGAGATTTATCTTAAAAAGTAATTTAGAGGGTTCATATAGCTTCAACCCATGTGCTGGATCAAGAGTCAGAGGACCTGAGTTTGAATCTTAGCTCTGCCATTTACTATTTGTGTGACCTGGTACAAGTTACTTAACCTCTCTGACCCAGACTTTCCTCATTTTAAAATAAAGGGGTTGTACTAAATGGTCTCTGAGGCATGCTCTAGCTTTAAATCTATGATCCTTTGCTTCTATACTCTTTACATATGTAGTCCAATCACATCAGAAACCCTTATTTTTATTCAAGGTTCATCTTAGGCATCACTTTCTCTATAAAATCTTACTTGACTCCCTCAGTTATTAATGCTTGATCCTTTACAAATTACCTCATTATCTACTTATCTGGGTAAATGTGTTTCCCTCAGTAGACTATAAACTCCTCGAGGACTGTGCACGTCTGATTTTTGTCTCCATATCCCCAACCAAGAACAGTATGGAGCATAATAAGTGTCCAACTGAATTGGTAAGAAAATAATCATACAAGAGCTCTCAGGTATATAGTCTTCAAAGGTTTATCAGTTAATAGCATTTTCATCTTCCTGAGTTTAAATCTGGCCTCAGACACTAACTAAATGTGTGACCCTGGGCAAATTGCTTAACTTTATGTATCTCAGTTTCCTCATCTATAAAATGAGCTGGAGAAAGAAATGGAAAACTACTTCAGTATCTTTGCCAAGAATGCCCCAAAATAGGGTCCTGAAGAATCAGACTGAAAAGACCGAACAGCAACAGCACCATACTAGGCACTGTGCTAAGTGTTGGGATACAAAGACAAAAATAAAATAGTCTCTGCCTCAAGGACCTTCCATTCTATCATTGTATTTATGCAGTAATACTGCTGTAAGGCAATTTCAAGAGACACTAGCATCTAGAAAGGAAATACTTCTTTTTGTTTTTCTTCTTCTCTCGGTATGATTAATCTATTTATTTCTTAGATTAGTAATAACCAATAAATTGAGGTCATCGATCTCTTCCCATTACCAAAGACCCAGAGTGAGAGTCTCAGGGCCCTTTAAATCTAGATAACTTCTTCCTGACAGTACATCATTGAGACCTTCTTTGACAAATGAAAGACAATCATGATTGGTGAGTGAGTAGGAAGGGCTTCTTCTAAGAGATTGCACCTAAGTCAAGGGGATGGCATCTTTTTTATTTCATTTATTTTTTCAAATTTTCTCATTAGTCATGCTATAAAGAGGAATTAGAACCAATGGGAGGAACCATGAGAAAGAAGAAAAAAAAAAAGAGAACAAACAGTATGCTTCGATCTACTTTCAGACTCTGTAGTTCTTTTTCTGGATGTGGATAACATTTTCCATCATAAGTCTTTTGGAGTTGTCTTGAATCCTTGCATTGCTGAGAAGAGCTAAGTCTATCAAAGTTAGTCATTGCCCAGTGTTGCTGTTACTGTGTACAATGTTCTCCCGGTTCTACTCATTTCACTCAGTATCAGTTCATTTAAGTTTTCCCAGATTTTTCTGAAGTCTGTCTGCTCATTATTTCTTATGGAACAATAGTATTCCATGACATTTACATACCACAACTTCAGTCATTTCTCAGTTGATGGGCATCCCCTCAATGTCCAATTCTTGGCCACCACAAAAAGAGCTGCTATAAATATCTTTGCATATATGGGTCCTTTTCCCATTTTTATGATCTCTTTGGGATACAGCCCTAGAAGTGGTATTACTGGGACACAGGGTACAAACAGTTTTATAGCCCTTTGGGTATAGTGGGGAGGACATTTAGGTGAGATTTGAGGCTTGACTAAGGGATTTTACATCCAGGGTAGGTCCTGGGAACTGTGACCATTTCATAGTATAGAGGAAAAAGGTCTCTCACAACAACCCTATGAGGTAATCAGTTCATTAGTAGTCTCTTACTAAGAGCCCATGAGGTGATTATTATTCTACTTTTGTAGATACAGAAATGTATCTACACCTGTATATATATCCATATATTTATCTATAGCTATGCACCTATCTCTCTCTTTCTCCTTTCTTTGTTTGCCTCTCTGTCTCTATTTCTGTGTCTCTGTCTCTCTCTCAGATGAGATTCAGAAATTAAGTGACTTGCACAGGGTCATATAACAATAAATATCTAAGGCTGGATTTGTACCAAGGTCTTTCAGGCTCTAAGTTTAGTGCTCCAGTCCATCAACCAGGATGCTTTGAAATACTAAAACCACTGCACAAATGCAAGGTCGGATGATGGGTTTTGCTACTGCTTTTGGTCACTGGCATTTTGATCTGAATGAAAGTGTATATTTTTGTAGGGGGACTGGGGACGTAGGGGAAAAGAAGACTTGGAAATTAAGTCCAGGTGTTCCAGGTACTGAATCTGACCCAGGTCCTACTGTCACAATGGCGAGGCCACATTTTGGGAAGGAAGAAAGAGTGGAATGGAGGATGAGAGAAGGAGGAAAGGAAAGTGAGAGGAAGAGGGAGGGGGAAGACAAGTCCTTTTCATTGATCAACAGTGCTCCTGCTATATAAGAATGACACATTTCAAGGCTACAGCTAGGTAGGTTGGAATTGATAATGCAATGATAGTAAGAATAACTTGTATTCATATGGTACTTTAAGCTTTACAAAACACTTTTTCCACAAAAGACCCATGGAGTAGATAATGCAAAATATTTATTTTTGTTCTTTGTTTCTGTGTTTTTTTTATTGAACTGTGATTTCATCCATGGAGAGAGATCCTTATATGGAAGTTCCATAGATACAACTTGTCCTTAGTTGATCACATTAGGCAGTTGATTGAGACTTTGGGTGGTTGTGTAACTTGCCCATGGTCATATAACCAGTGTATGTCAGAAGCAGGACCTGAACCTACAGTGTTTCCCTGATAATAAGACACTGTCTTATTAATTTTTTTGGAAAGAAAAACACCAGAGGGCTTATTTTCAGGGGAGGGCTTATGTTGTCCTGCCTCAGCTCTCCTCTGCGGCACTACTCTCAATGGCGCCAGCAAGCAAATCACTGGGGAAGAACAGGATGATGCGCTCACTGCTGCAGCTCTGATTGGATGCAGCTCGGAGTGTGGGTGTGCGTTTCACTGGGGGGGGGGACGGTGCATACAGAGGGTACCGTAATGTAGCGTGTAGCGCAGGGGATCACCTTCACTACAGTAGCAATCTCAATAGGGCTTATTTTCGGGGGAGGGCTTATTTTAGAGGAATCTTACACAGTAAGGGGAAGGCTTATTTTCGGGATAGGTCTTATTATCGGGGAAACATGGTAGGTCTCCTTGACTCCAGTTCTATTCACTCTGCCATACTTGTCTTGTGAAATTTGTTGCTCTCATTTACTCTTGAGAAAACTGAGGCCCCTGTTGAGAACCTAGAAGAGCTTCTATTTGGAGCAGATACAAATATTTAGGAACTTCTACAAGTTACCCCAAATAAATGTAATCCTAGTGTTGTAAGGGGGAAAAGAAAACACATTTAATGCTCCCACCCCAACACGTGCCAAACTTTGCTGCCCTCCTTCAAGTCTTGCTGCTGCCTACACATCCACATTGCTGTGCAGCCTGTTCTGCTCAGTTGATTGGGACACAGTGCCCCATTGCCAAGGACATGGTCCCTATGGGGGATAGAATTTCATCTTGTCTTTGACAATTGCATCAGTGAAACAGCTTAACATGTTTAAAGCTAGTCCTGTGGAGGTGAAGTAATTTCTCCTAGGCAATGTGCTTGTACTTTGGGTAGCTGCCATCAGATGGAGGCTTGTTTCAAGTAGCTTCAGCCCAAATAGAGAGGCTTCCTTTAAATGTGCATAACTGAGAGAAGCAAAATATACAACAAGAATGGTTCATATCTCTATGCTACTTTGAGGTTTACAAGGCTGTTTCCTCTAACAACTCAAAGAGCAAATATTATTACCTCCCTTTTATAGATCAATGAGGTTACGCAGCTAGTATGTGTCAGAGGCAGGATGAAATACCAAGTTTAATGACTCAGGGGAGCCGGATAAAGAGGAAGGGACCAGTGGGTTTCAGGTCAGGGAAACTGAGTCCCAGTCTTGACTCCCTTATTTTCTGTCTCTGTGACCTTGGAGAAGATACTTCACCCAGTGGGCCTCCCATTCTAATTTGTAAAGTTAGAGAATTGGAAACTAACTTTCCTTTTGGTTCTAAATGATGCTCCTGTGCCAGCCTGACCCCTCATCACAGATGAGTGCTCAGTACCATTTTTAAAATATAGAAATATATGTATGTGTATTTATCTTTACTAAGAAATAGATTAGGAATTAACTTCTTTTTATACACAAAATAGTGCCCCCCCCTCCATTATATCAAGGGCAAATGGTAAAAAAATATGAAGTTGTTAATGTAAATTAAATACCTTTGTCATCAGGTTCATGGCCCTTTTGTTTCAGCCAATTCTGGTAGTAATTATGAAGCAAGATGTTAATTATCTCCTTAACACCTCTCTGTTATTATGTGAGCCACAATTGTTCTTAATTTCTTGGTGAGGAAATCTGGCTTGGTTGGTCCTTTATTAGATTGTCAGCTGTGGCAGGCCAGCTATCTGTGGGAAGACTCCAGGGCTCTGTCCTGTGCCCTCTAGTGCTTATTCCTGTGCCTGGCCCATGGTAGGTGCTTAATAAATGCTTTTTGACTTGATGGCACTTTTCTTTCTATACTTTCTCACCTAGTGACTTTATTAGCTTCCATTGATTAAGTTATCCCTATGCAAATGACTGCCAAACCTATATATCCAGTCTTACTTTCTCTTCTGACCTCCAGTCCCCCATCACCAGCTGACAACTTATCGGACATTTAAAGGTAGCTTTCTTGTAGGCATCTCAAAATTGACATGCACAAAACAGAACTCGTTAACTTTCCTTCCAAAGCTATTCCTCTCTCAAATTTCCTTATTTCTGCTATTTTTCTGTATTTATTTCTGCTATTCTTTCAGTACTTAGGTGTACAATATTGGTATTATCTTGGACTCCTCACTCTTATTCCACACATCCAATCAGCTGCCAGATCTTCTTATTTCTCTTTTCACAACATCTTGCTCATTTTTCTCCTTCTCTCTCTTCTAGTAGAGCTGGCTCCCTAGTTCAGGCCCTTATCACTTCAAACTTAGATTGTCGTAATAAGCTCCTAATTGGCTTCTCTGCCTCTTGTCTCTCTGCACTCCAATGTATCCTGCATATAGTTAGTTGCCAGAGTAATTTTCCTGAAGTGAAAGTCTACTCATGTCATGCCCAAACTCAATGAAATCCAATAGCTCCCTTTTTCTTTTAGGGTCAAATAGACTGGGCTTCTTCAACAGAACTCTATGTTTATCTTTCTACAATACCTCACACAGGATATTCCATATTTCATCTCTGGGTCTTTGCATGAAGCCCCCACCCTGTCTTTCCCCATTGCTGAAATAATCTCCTCTCCTCCTTTGCCTCTCTGAATCCTTGGTTTCTTTTAAGACTTAGCTCAAGCATCACCTTTTGCATGATCCCTTTGCTGATCTCCTCTCACCCACAGTAATTTCTCCTTCAAGGCTGCCTTATAGCTACTTTGCCTATGTTTTTGTGTACCTATATATAAGTATATTGTTCCCCTTACCCTTAGAATGTAAGCTCTTTGAGGGTAGGGTCTTTTGTGGTCTTGTATCTATATCTCTATAGCCCAGCACTGTGCCTGGCCCACATTAGGCACTTAATAAATGTTTATTGGTTAGTTGATTGACCAGTAGAACTCTGAATGTAGGCTTAGGCTTCAAAAGTTCTTTCTCCAGAATCCCAATCCAAGTCCAGAGCAAATACTGGAATCTAGAGGAAGAAGAATCTGATGAAAAGGAACAAGACAAAAATATCATCTTGCTAAAGTAAATAGGGTGGTATGGGATCTGAATCCCTTAAGTCAGCCAGCCAACAAGCATTTATCAAATGCTTATCATGTTCCAAACACTGTACTAAGTAATGGAGGTAGAAAGAAAAGCAAAAACAATCCCTCTCTTCAAAGCCTTCACATTCTAATGGGGAAGACAACATAGAAATAACATTTTGCATACGTCTTTCTTTCTTTTTCTTTCTTTCTTTCATTCTTTCTTTCTTTCTTTCTTTCTTTCTTTCTTTCTTTCTTTCTTTCTTTCTTTCTTTCTTTCTTTCTTTCTTTCTTTCTTTCTTTCTTTCTTCCTTCCTTCCTTCCTTTCTCTTTTTCTCTCTCTCTCTTTCTTTCTCTCTTTTTCTCTCTCTTTCTTTCTTTCCATCTGTACATCCATCCATCTATCTGTCTGTCTGTCTATCTATCTATCTAGTGCAGGGGTGGGGAACTTGCAGCATTGAGGCCACATGTGACTTTCTAAGTCCTTGGATATAGCCTTTCTACTGAGTCCAAGTTTTACAGAACAAATCCTTTTATTAAGGGAACTTGTTCAGTGAAGTTTGGATTCAGTCGAAGGGCTGCACTTGAGGACTTAGAGGGCAAAATGTGGCTTGGAGGCCACAGTTTATCCACTCCTGATCTAGTGTAAATAAAAGATAATCTCAGAAGACAAGTATTAATAGTGGGAGGATAGAGGAAGGGACAGGGAAATACCTCCTGCAGAAGATGAGCTTATTTTTGAAGGAGGCTGAGAGGTAGAAATGAAAAGGAAGAGCATTCCAATCATAGGGGACAGTCAACACAATGCAAGGGGACAGGAGATAAATGTATGAGGAGCAGTGAGTAGCTCAGTCTAGCTGCATTGTAAAGCAAATGGAGGAGAGCAAAGAGTAAGAAGACTGGCAAGGCAGAAAGGCCTTCCACAGACATGGGTAGCTAGATGCCATGGTACCTTTGACTAGGGTTTTTAGTCTGTTTAGAGTGCTAGAGCCTATCCTGCTTACTGAGTCCATTTGCCTTCTTTCAGTGTCATATGGGGGGGAGAGTGTTGGATTTCTAATCAGAAAATTTGGTTTAAAATCTTGGCTTTTTGTTTTACATGATTGTACATGAATAACCTATATCAGATTGCTTACTGTCTCAGGGATGAGGGAGGGGAGGGGAGGATATAATTTGGAACTCAAAACTTTAAAAAAATGTTAAAAATTGTTTTAACATGTAATTAGGGAAAATAAAATATATAAAATTTTGGCTCTTCTACTTTCTACACTACACTTCCACTTTCTGATCTAGGGTGAATTTTCTGTAACCGTTGGCTTAAAGGGTCATCTGCATAATATTTTTGATTGAGGGAGATTGATTACTCAATGCTCTGTGCCTGCTTGACAATGGAAAGAAGAGAGCTCCTGGTCTTCTGTCTTCCAGCTTTGAGAGAAAAAGTTACATAGTTTCACACTCTCTTCCCTGAAGTGAGAGAAAGACTTTGGGAAGAAGTTGACATATCAGAGGAGCTTGCACTTTGATCATGTCCCAGTCCCACTGTACTACACTAGACTTCAGGGAATTTCCTCTTGAGTGAGATCTGAAACTCTCTGTCTTGGTTGAGCTGATTTTTCTTATCCCCTGAAGGAGAGCTCATTCATTCTGTATTGCCTGGTATATATTCCCATATGTATATTTTCTCTGATTTCTGTTTTGCTCTCCACTTGGATAAATGGGTCTATGTGCTATTTGCTACATGTGTTCATTGTGGGAAAGGAGTCAAGCCTTGGATATATATAGCTTAAGGCACTCCTCCATTAAGGAATAGTGATCAGGAGCACAGCTTCAACCTGAAAATTATTTCCTTTAGACTAAACATATTTAAGGGAGCAGATAGATCTAATTCTAGTCCAGTTGCCTCTTCCTCTGAGGGGAGTCAAGTGACCAGTTTCTGACCCCAACCTCTGGTTTCCCCTTCCTTGGATTGGGGGGAGTTTTCTTTGGAGAAAGGGGAAGGAAATCCTAAAGGTATCTATTCTTGCCTCCCTTCAAACTACATCTAGATAGACCCATGTTGACACATATAACCTATATAGGCAAAAGAGTGCAACATATACCATAACCCCTACACATATAATATCAGTGGGCTTGTTTCCTCTTAGAGAGAGAGAGAGAGAGAGAGAGAGAGAGAGAGAGAGAGAGAGAG
>NW_027187313.1:5044538-5066513 GCF_028583685.1 Petaurus breviceps papuanus | reverse complement strand
GAGAGAGAGAGAGAGAGAGAGAGAGAGAGAGTTATGTGCTGGAGCCAGCTTGGACCAGGTCTCAAGAGCTGGTTGTTAGATTTTCAGTGTGTGATGGAATATTACTCTGCTATAAGAAATTAGCTCAATGATTTTAGAAAAGCATGGAGAAAGCTCCAGGAAATAATGAAAAATGAAATGAGCAGAACCAAGAGAACCCACTGTACAGCTTTAGATATGTCCTGGTAGGTCCTATACACTCTTTTTGGCCAAAGGACTTTAGGAGAAGCATGGCTAGCATTCTGTCCGGGTCAAATCACATCTGGAGCATTGTGTCCGATTCTGGACACCACATTTTAAGAAAACTGATAAGCTAGAAAGCATCTGGAGAAAAGAAACTAGGATAGGGAAGGGCCTTGAAACCAAGACCCATAACAATTCATGAAGGAACTGGAAATGTTTAGCCTGAGGAAGAGGAGAATCAAGGGAACAAGATAGCTTCCTTCAAGTATTTGAATGGCTGCCATGTGGAACATTCCTCCCACAGACTCTCCCACAAATATGCATACAATCATAATGGACATGCATAAGGATGATACATAAGGAGCAAAGATGTAGGAATATGCATCTAGGGTATATGGGTAGAGGGTTTACTAATGTCTTTGATGCTGTAGGATCACTGATATCTTCTGTTGATGTCCGCATGATGCTCTGTTGATCTGAAAGCATCTCCACTGGACATCCTGGTTTTCTGGTAACTACTGGGCTAGCAATATAAGTTAAACATTGTTCTACTAGTCTTGTGACTGCTAGCCATAGTAATCTTTGCTGAACATTGTTCCCTGCTTCCAGCTTCTGGATTCTATATTCTGTAAGGTATACCTTTTGGTTAATTCAGCACTAGTATGCTAGGGTACTGGTAAGAAACTCTCAGGTAAGGGTATGTTGACAGCTCTTTATTCAGATGCACAATACTCACCTATCAAATGCCAGGCAGAATACCCCAGGGTAAGATTAATTAATTAATTAAGTGTCCAGGTTGGGTTCAAAGCTATTGGTTACAGATATCTATTTAATACATAGGGTTAGATATTCCCAAGACCCTCCCTAGTTAAGCAAGCAAATGAATTTGAGTCAGAACACAAGGCAGACTACGGAGGCAAGGTCATTGTTTTCTAGTCAGTCTGTCAGTAAGCATTTATTAAGCCACTTCTATGTGTCAGACGATGTGCTAAGCCCTAGAGATTCAAAGAAGAGCAAAAGACACGCCTTGCTCTGAAATTTACGATCCAACGGGGGACACAACATGCGAATTACTACGTGCAAATAAGCAATGCGCAAGATACGTCGGAGATAACCAAGAGCGGGAAGGCACCAGAAGTAAGAGGGACTAGAAAAAGCTTACTGGAGAAGGTGGGACTTGGAAGAAGTCAGGGAAACCAAGAGTCAGAGATGAGAAGGGAGAGTATTTGATATGTGGAGGATAACCAGGGAAAATGCCGGGACTCAGGAGATGGAGTATCTTGTTTTAGGAACAGCAAGGAGGCCAGTGTTGCTGGGTGGATGAGTACATGAAGGGACGTAAGGTGTAAAAAGACTGGAAAGGTGATGGTGGGGGCACTAGGTTATGGAAGACTTTGAACATCAAACAGAGACTTTTGTGTTTGATACTAGAAGTAATAGGAAACCATTGGAGTTTGTTGAATAGAGGAGTGACATTGCAGTACCTAGTTTTAGTAAAATCACTTTGATGGCTGAAGCGAGAATGGATTGGAATGGAAAGAGACTTGAGGAAAGCAGACACATTGACGAGCTATTGTAATAGTTTAGTAGACGTGTTAAGAGCCTCCACCAGAGTGGTGACAGTGGCAGGGAAGAGAAGATGATGGAGTGAAGTTGTCAAAGTGAATCAAGAGAACTTTGCAACAGATTGTGTGTGTGTGTGTGTGTGTGTGTGTGTGTGTATGTACGTGTGTGTGTATGTGAGTGAGATAATGAACAGTTGAGGATGACATTTAGGCTATGATCTTGGGGGACTGGGAGGATGGTATTGCCCTCTGTGGTAATAGGCAAGGTAGGGTGTATGGGTTTTCAAGAAGGACTAGCACTTTTTGTGTGAGGGCTTGCTGATCCCTTTTCAGAGTTGCTCACCCACCTTTGGTGTCCACCTGGCACTCAACTCTCACTTGTGGCTCCAAGAAACTGTAGCCTGTGCAGTGGCTACATCCTGGTAACCCATCTTGGCAGATGGGTTAAACCAGGTTGAGGGTAACCAATGGGCCTGAAACCTGTTGGTGAGTTAGGGGGTGTCTACTCTAAGCATGTGAAGCTTCCCTGATGGAATGGGTAGATGAGAACAAGTTGTTCCAATGGCCAAAAGGGCAGATGAAGCAGGTTCTGTGGGGTGCTTGGAGCTTGGTCAGACATTGAAGACATCAAGGTCATCCATTGCATCCTGGACTGCCACTAGTCACCCTGACTTTTGTCTTGTCATTGGACTTGATGACTGTGGAAGAGAGAGTGAGGCTGACAACTTTGTGCAACCCTGTGTCATCTAAGTCCAATTCACCCATGAGTCAAGACATCATACTGGGATGTCATTGGTCCTCTTCAAAAGTAAGGGACAAACAACAATGATAAGGAAGGTAGAGAGGGGAAGGATAATGCATTTAGTTTTGGACAAGTTAAATTTACAATGTCTAGGTGACACCTTGTTGGAGATATCTAATGGGCAGCAAGAGATGCAAGACTAGAGGGTAGCACTACATGAATAGATTTTGAATCATTGATATGGAGATTGTAATTGCATCCATGGGAGCTGATAGAGGAGCTTCCAATCTAATGGGGGAGACAATAGGTATCAAGTGAAGTCATACAATCAGTTCTGCTACAATGTTTGTTTTGAAAACATAAATTTGTTAGAGTGCAATTGCTATACTAGACAACAGTTTGAACATAACTGAATTTTGTATTTGCTTATGCACATTTTTGTCCTTAGGAAACAGCAAAAATGAAAAACAAAATTGCATGATGGTTGTGGTGGCAGGCTCAAGGTACCTATGATGGGGAGTGGCTTTGACATATGGGTTATAGAGGAGGAACACTCAGATGGATGTGGTGGTGGGACTGTACTTGGCCAAGCCAGGGAAAGCTGCATTGGTCATCTTCCTAGACCTAGGAATGTGAAGAGCTACTGGGGGGAGGGATTGTAATGGAGAGAGAAAAGGGGAAGGAAGATGATAGTCTGCCTCCACCCACAATGCCCCTACCCTAGCTTCTTTGACACCTGACAACCCTCAGCCACTTGCCCATGGGAAAACCAGGCCTTCCTAGTTATCCAGGAGATAGTTGTGGTACCCTGCCTGGATGGAAGTTGGCAGCCAGGCACCAATGGGGGACAGTTTTGTGTGGTACCTCATAGAAGTCACACTATGTGTCTCACATTATGACTAGTGACCCAGACCAAAGTGGGGATTTGCCCCACATAGAGATTGGAGTGGCTTCCATGGAACTGTTTGGACCACTACTTCCTTAAGCAAACTTCAGGTCTTTTTTAAGGGAAAGTGCCATACTTATTGTCTATCATCTGGTGCCATAGGAGCTCTGGGTGGAGGAAGGCTGGTCCATAACCACACAATCCACCCTCCCTTGCCTTCCTCATGACTGTGTCTGCCTATGGAAGTCAAGTGCCAAGCAGCAGCTAGAGGCTGAGAAAAATACTATTTATTGGAACATTTATGTATTCCTTGACATTTAACACATATAAAACTGTGCTCCCTTTTTCTATTAGGTTCCTATCTTTCAAAAAAATTTGTCACTGACAAAGCTTTTGAGTATGTGCCTCTAACCCCTTTTCCACAGAAGCCTTGTGGTTTTTATTGCAATATTTTGCATAGTTTGGTGATATTTAAGAATTTATATATTGTTGTAGCAGAACTGACTGTATAGAGGGAGAAGGAAGGAGGGCCCAAGATAGAACTCTGTGGGACACCCAAAGTTAGCAGGCATGACCTGAATTTTTAATATAATTTAATTCATAGTTTCATTTAAGTACCTATAGTGTAAAAGTGGAGGGGGAAATAACAGAAACAGACATTATAGGTTCTATATTCAAGGTGTTCATAAGTCTACTAAATTGGTGGAGATGCCAAGAACCTATCGTGGGGCCTGTAGCACCAATGCAATATTTACAGCGTCCACAATCACAATAAAGACTGTGACAATAAGTATCACATGATGTTCAATCACAAAATATGCCAAACTCTCCAGATAGAGGATAGAACTGAAGCATTTATTTAGACACTAGAAAACTGAATCCCCAAACCAGCAAGCCCATTCTATCATAGTACCAAAGATATTCAGAAGCCATAATAATGCTGAGAGCCACAGAATCCTTCAGCCTTCCCACAAACCAATATGCCTTCCCACAAACTAATACAAGATCAATATTTACTCACACACCTCTCTATCTCCTTAATGAACATCCTCTCTCTCCCACCATCTCACTAGCTCTGAAGCAGCTTCCTGTGGGCTCTGCTTCCCTTCAATAAACTCCTTCTACTACAGGCTCCATGTGATTACATTCAGCCTATTAGGGGGCAGAGTTTGCTTTCAAAGCAGGGGAGGTCTTCAAACTCCCCCCCTAGGTCTATTAAGGGGCAAGGAAGATCTTCAAATTCCCATTCCCATTCCCATTCCCATTACATTTTTGTAGCAGCAAGCACCCTAGCACACCCAGGATGTTAGCACAGGTTCTTTGATCTGCTTTTCTAAAGGAAAGCATCTCAAAAAGGGTTAACAATCTTACTTTAATCAATCAAACATATATCATTTACTTAGTTCAGGGAAAAAAGTCAGCACTCTGAACTTCAGAGAATACAAACAGAAGTTACAAGAGAAAATAACACAATTTAGCAGACAGGGCTTCTAGCTGTCTAATCATAACATACATACAGTTAGTTACCAGAGAGAAGCACCAATATCTGGGTTTTCAAAGCCCGGGGGCTCAATGGCTGCCCAGAGTCTCATCTGCACAAATCATACAATTCTTCCCAAAGTGAGCCCCGAAGCAAAACCTCACCTCAGAGGTATATATAGCCTTCTCTTGGGTCAGAGAATGTCACAACCCTCGTGACCCACTTGACTACAAAGTAACAAAAGTTGTGCCGTCCTGAAAAAACAAGCCTTCTACCATAGGCTCCAGGTGAGCACATGCAGCCTATTAGGGGGCAGAGTATATTTTCAAATCAAGAAAAGTCCTCAAGTTCAACTTAAGCTTATTAAGGGTCAGGGATCTTTAAATTTCTGTTACCATTATGGGTCCTTACACCAGCAAAATCTGAGCTGCCTCTATGATTTAGAGACGGTGGGAAGATGTTTCAATGATTGTATTAGAGTAACCCCTGAGATATCAGCATTAACCCCTGAGAGAATGGAATCATCAGCTACTGCTGGGTCACCACCACTGACCTCTTGTAGGCTTGTGATATCCTCCAAGATTCAGGTTCCTGATTTGCTTCCAGATGCAATTAAGGTCCTTTACTCATGTCTATAACTCCTGGATATATGGCAGGAGCCCCCAGAGTCTGCAGCTGCTGTTACTGATCTCCACTCCAAACGAAATGGATTGACAGTTTAAAAGGATTGTGTGTGGAAAGTCCATGAGACAGACACCAATCTACCATGTCATTCAGGAACCTAGTACAAAGTCTCCCTCTCCCCAACTAAAAAAATTGAACTAGGTATAATATCTGCTCCCTACATAGTCAATCTAACCAAGACTAAGGAACTTTGAGTTATGGGGCAGCAATGCTGTTGTCCTGTTATTTCTTCCCAAACTTTCTCCATTCACCATACTATTGGCTCATTTTGTGTCGAGTTACTTTTTTGGATTTGTTTAACCATTCCCTATCCCCACCTCTCCACCTGCCTTTGGAGAGATGTAAAAGTGGGTGTTGGTAATATCTCTTGATTCTTTTCAAGCCCCCAACTGGTGATTCCAGCCATTGGAAAGAGAGTCAATTGCCTTCTCTCCCTTTGTGTCCCAGGATGCTAATTGTTTCCTGCTTAGCTGATTGTACTTTTCTCCCAAGAACACACACACACACACACACACACACGTATCTTAGAGAAACTAGTTTCTTTTTTGGGAACATTTAGCAAATAAGAAAGTAAACAGAGTCTTTGAGGAAATTGGGAATGACTTATTTAAACTCAGCACAAGATCCTGAGTGATGTAAGATCTGAGAAAGCAGTTGTACCATTTATAGTTCTCAACAAGCAAGAAAACTACAGCCTCCTCCCTTCAGCTCACTCCCTGATCCAAGAGAAAAAAGGCCAAGGTCTCCTACCAGTTGTCTTGATCTCTATCAGGCCATTGGACTCTGATGGCTCTGGAGAAGAGAGTGAGGCTGATGACTTTGAACAGTGCTGCCTCAGTTGAATCCAATTCACCTGCAAGTAAAGACATCACCCTCCTGGTGTCATTGGTCCTTTTCCAGAGCAAACAATGCACAACAATAACAACAACAAAAATGCTGATCCAGGAAGAGTTAGCTGGCAACTAGGACACTGAGCTCCCAACCTTCCTTGGCCTCAGAGACTGTGGTAGCTACTGTTCTCAGAAGGCCATTGCTGTAGTAGTTTTTCAATGTTTCAGGAGTAATACTAGAAATACTCCCAGATCCTGCCCTCACCCACCATCTCCCTAGTCACTTGTGTTTTCTCTGATGCTATTGACTCTTGCTAGGTATATTTTGCTTTTTCCTTCTTAGGGAGAGGAGGGACTGACCTTTTAGTAACAGCCTCATGGTTCTTTCAAGCTCAAGTAGATAAGCCTTTTTATCACCATCCTCCCTCACCTCCCCACTGATTTTATGACAGAAAGTGATCACTACTCAGCTCTTAGGGTATTCTGTGCCAAGACCTTAAGCAGTTTACAACACAGCCCAAACAAATGTATAAGATTTTTTCCTAGAACCTTAGAGAAATTCACAAACAAACAAGCAGAGTCAAGGTATATTTTCTTTTCCAAAGAGGTCTTGCCTGGCTCTTTTTTCTTTCCCAAACAAACTTTTCCACTTTTCTGGTAGTGGAGATAGTGGGGTCTTCCCTTATTCTTTTCATTTCTCCCCAGAACTTTAAAATTTTCCCCAGATCACAATTACTGTGGATGAGTTCCTACTACTAAGTTGAAGGAACTGGGGACTTTAAACTTGGAGAAGAGAAGACTTGTTGGGTGTGAGTATAGGGAAAAATGATGGCTTTCTTCAGGGCTGTTGTGAAAGTAAGGTTATATATACATAAGATCATGGATTTAGTGAACCATGTGAGCCTTCCCCTCCCAGACTGGCTTTTTTTTTCACTAGGCAAAAAAGGTCCTTTCCCCCCTCATTTCTTGACTAACCTTAATCACTGAATGGGTGTCATGATAATGGAATTTGAAGATCCTCTTGTATTGGCAAGCTAGGAGGTATTTAGCACTTGGATTCAGGTTAAGTGTTAAGACCCAGAGCTTGTGAATCCCACAATGGGATGGACTTGTTGATGTGACAGGAAGGGGATGAACAGGGAGAAGCTGGTGTTGTGTATAGGGAAAAGCCCAAGCTGAGAGAGGCCATAACTTCTGGGAGCAGCATCATGGAGGCAGAGCAGCTACTGCTGGAGAGAGAGAGCTGCTGGGAGCCAGAATTGCTGAGAGAGAGAGGAAGAGAGAGAGAACTGCCAGCCAGACCTGCTGAGGACTTCTGAGGGCCAGCCAGAGCTGCCAAGAACTGAGGAGGCATGACTATGGTGCCAGTACTTTGTCTGTCTGTTTTGATGTTACTTTGTCAGATTCATTTGTTGATAGAGGCCTCAGACCTTGTTGTTGGGTCTATGTTGATTTCTTAGGTAGAATGTGAATTGATGAGAACTCCGACAATGTGTATGAATGTTATTGTGGCTTTGTTAAGCTTTGTCTTCCAAGAAACAGAAACGGTGGGAAGGGGAACCATGGAAGCTGAGAACCTGCCTCAAGTCAAGGTGGAAAGATGTCTTCTTGGGTACTTAATGACTGACTGATGGTATTGTAACCTAGTTGTGACCTAGGGGTGGATGGCCTTTGTGCTTTCCACTGCCCCTTGAGAGGGTCCTTGGTGGTGACTGATGATATTGTAATTTAGTTGTGACCTAGGGGTAGAAAACTTTTCAGCTTTGTACTTTTTGATTGACTAAATGAATGTACTTTGTTTAAGAAGGAAGACTTTTTGATGGAGGAGATTAAGATGGTGTGACCTAGGGGTGGACTTTGTGATTGACTAAATGAATGCACCTTGTTTAAAAGAGAACTTTAACCTTTGTACTTTGTGATTGAACTGAGGACTTACTAAATGATTGAGTTACTAAATGAATGTACTTTGTTTAAATCTATGTGACCACTTTGGTGAAAACTACGTGGCCTTTTAGTGTTAAGTTGTTGAGTTGTGACATGATGAATACTGTATTTTGATTTTCTGTGAATGTTTTACCTTAATTTGTTGCTGAATAAATGGAGAATTCACTATGCTGTGTGATCAGAACTTTGAAAGCTGTTCACAGCAGCAGTCCTCTGGAAAGCTGCTCTTCCTTGACTTTACAATGGCATTGCCTCAGACAAGCAGACCTGGGAAAGACCTTAACTTATAAAGATCAAGGTCTTCCACTACATCCTGGCCATCTCCAATCATCCTGATCTATTTCTTGACACTGGACCCAGATGACTCCAGTGGAGAAAGTGAGGGTGGTGACTTTTCACAGCCCTTCTTCACTTAAATCCAATTCACTTGCAAGTGAAGACATCACCTGCATGATGTCATTAATCCTCTTTAAGAGCAAAGGACAAACAACAATCTTTGTTAGTAGTAGCTACTTCACTGGAGATCCAACTGGTCAGTTCCAGTTGGGTAATGCAGCCCTTTCCTTCCTTCCTTCCTTCCTTCCTTCCTTCCTTCCTTCCTTTCCTTCTTTCTTGCTTTCTTCCTTCCTTCCTTCCTTCCTTCCTTCCTTCCTTCCTTCTTCCTTCCCTCCCTCCTTCCCTCCTTCTCTCCCTCTTTCCCTCTCTCCCTCCTCTTCCTGTGAGTGCTTTGCACAAAGGAATATAAATTTAAATTGCTAAAGCCTCAGAAGATATTTGGGGGCTTACAGGCTAGATTTCTTTTTTTTTCTCTTCCCTACTTATTTATTCTATCATTAAAAAAAAACTAGGACAATTAACTCTTTTGCCTTATGTAGTTTCATTTGTGATTTCTTGTAATATAGCTTTGGAAAACCAGACTTTGATAAATCCCATTGGGATTCAAATGGAGCTACTTGATCCTGCCTTAAACTCAAATCACTCTGGTTCTCACTAATTGACCAATGATAGGTCCCTAGCCCACACCTCACTTCTGTTTTGGTCAGAAACCCTGAAGGTTTTCCCATCCAGGATTGTTTTTTTTTTTTTTTACTAGATGAAAGAGGTCATTTTGGTCTCATTTTTTACCTAGCCTTAATTACTGAATGTTTTTTTTATGTGTGTGTGTTAGACAAACTGAGACCTGGGAAAGACCTTAGCTTAAAAAGGGGAAGGTCTTCCACTGCATCTGGACCATCTCCAGTCATCCTGATCAATATCTTGTTACTGGACCCAGATGGCTCCAGAGGAGAGAGTGAGGCTTTGTACAGCCCTGCCTCACTTAAATCCAATTCACTTGCAAGTCAGGACATCACCTTCCTGATATCATTGGTCATGTCTGAAAACCAAGGACAAACAACAACAGTCATGGATTTATAGTTGGAAGGGACCTCAGATATCTGCAATTTTACAGGTAAAGGAAATGATTGTCAGAGAGGTTAAATGACTTTTCATAAAATCATAGAAATGAGTTTGAAGGAACCTTTGAAGTGAAGTAATGCCAACATCTCATTTTATAGATTAAGCACCTGCAACTGAGAGAGGTTAAGTGATTTGCTTATTTGAGATAGGATTTGTACTTAGGTCTTCCTCACTGCAAAGTAAGTTTCCTATCCATTACTCTGTGCATTAATCTCCACTTTTCATAAGCAGCTCTGTTTGGTGTCAACTTCCTGGAACATCCATCATACTCCCAGTGTTGCACCCCACTCCACTTCAGCTTTCTTTTTTTGCATATTGTCTTCCCTTATTAGATTGTAAGCTCCTTGAGGACAGGGACTATATATATATATATGTGTGTGTGTGTGTGTGTGTGTGTGTGTGTGTGTGTGTGTGTGTATCTATATGTGTGTGTATGTATACACACACACATTCCTTGTTTTTCTCCCTAGTGTCTGTCACATAGTGGGTGCTTAATGAATTGAATTGAATTCTACCTCAGAAATTTTTTCTAATTGGCCTCCAGAAGGAAGAAGTAGGAACAGCAGGTGAAACTTTTAGAAAGGCAGACATAGGTTCATGTTAGACTTCCTAAAAATAAGAG
Source organism: Petaurus breviceps papuanus (assembly GCF_028583685.1). Lineage (NCBI taxonomy): Eukaryota > Metazoa > Chordata > Mammalia > Diprotodontia > Petauridae > Petaurus > Petaurus breviceps. The sequence goes on along the minus strand of NW_027187313.1, from coordinate 5,056,080 downwards.
CCCTCCCAAAATGTAGACTAGACTACCACAGGCAGTGGGGGGTTCATAGATCTAGAACTGGAAGGTACCTCATAAACCATTTAGTCCTACCCCTTTGGTTTTATAGGTGAGGAAACTGAGACCTAATGAGGTAAAGTGACTTGTCCAAGGTCACATAGGTAGCCAGCACCAAACAGGGGATTTGAACCCAGGTTTTCTGACTTGTTCAGAACCACTCTTTTTCCACCACTTGTGTTCACCATATTTTAAAACTTCTTTAATTTTTTTTTAAATTGTTCTTTGAAAGTTTTAGGGGTACCTCTTTGATCTCAATACAAGGTTATCCTTTTTAACAATTGTTGTTCAGTTATGTTCAACTCTTCATGACCCCATGGACCATGGGGGTTTTCTTGCAAAGTTAGTAGAGTAGTTTGCCACATCCTTCTGCAGTAGATTAAGATAAATAGTGGTTAAGTGACTTGCCCAGGTTCACATAACTTGTAAGTATGAGACCAGATTTGAACTCAGGTCTTCTTGACTCCAGACCCAGTGCTCTATCCACTGAGCCACCTAACAGCTTCCTTTTTAGCAATTAAAAATATCTAAAGATGGTAAGGCTACATTGTGAGGTATTAAGTTTGCTGTCACTAAAGATATATTTTTTTAAACACAAAAACCAAACCAAAACAAAAAACAAGCCAGAATCTAGATAATGATGATTATTAGGCCAGATTTCTGCATTGGGTGAAAGATTGAACTTGATAGTTTCTAAGGTCACCTCTTTAAAAAATGATGGTTTTATGCAGCAGTATAATGTAGAAGGAAAATGCTGGAACCAGGAGTCAGGACACTGGGCTTTTTATTTTCTATATGCCACTATTTGTGGGAATTACTCAAGAACCTGAGTTTTCTAATGTATAAAGAAGGAAAATGCTGGAACCAGGAGTCAGGACACTGGGCTTTTTATTTTCTATATGCCACTATTTGTGGAAATTACTCAAGAACCTGAGTTTTCTAATGTATAAAGACTAGATGATGGAACTTTAAATGATGGTACTTTAAAGTCCTTTCCCAATGAAAAACATTTTGATCTGTGCTTTAGAGATAACTCAGACCAAAACTTTCTCCTTCTGAGCAATCCAGGATTAGTTGGGATTAAGGGAGTCAATTTGCCAGTGAAAAACTTATCTGGAGAAAGGGCTCTAGTTTTAACTCTGCCACTTTTTTTTTTAGTTTCAGTGCTTCCCATGATGCTTTGCACAGAGTACCTAATAAATGGCTGTATGACATTGTACAAGTCACTTAATCTATCTGGTACTCAGTTTCCTCATCTGTAAAATGAAGGGTTTAGATGAGATGATCTCTTTGGTCAATACTAGATTAAAAAACAAAACAAAACAAAAAAACCCCTGAGTCTTTGATTCTTTCTGTCCATTTGCGTCATGTCTCCACAATCTTTCAGACTATGACTTTAATTGGGTCTGGCATGAACTCCTCTGAGGAAGGACATTTCCAAAACAGTTTGCTGCTGGAATGTAGATCATCATTTTCCAGAGTTGAGACATATGCATTTCTTGTGTGACCTCTGGACCCCAGCGCAAAAGTTTCCATCACAGTCTGCCTTGGATTAATCTAGGAGAATATCATTGAGGGATGGCTCCTCTACAATGGATGTCTTGGTAATTCATAATTAAGCTTAGGCCAGGACTCACCTTGTGCCTGGAAGATTCCAAGAGCACTGACTGAGGAAACATATCAAGGCTCTGAATGCAACGGTCTTGTATTCAGCGTATACACACACACACACACACACACACACACACACACACACAGAGTGTGCATCAGACTCCCAAATTTGTACTGAAGGAAACTCAGTGAAGGAATCCTCATAGATATCATCAGGAAAGAGGATCCTCAAAGACTGTTAGTGAACAATGGTAAATGTCTTAAAAGAGGCTGATGATCACAGAGATAGAATCAGAGGTTTGAAGGGTCTTTGGGAGATCAGATATTCTCTCCTGACTTTAGTATGAACCTGAACTAAACCTTCCCAGACAGAAGAAAATTATGACATCCAGAAGAGATCTGGGAGTCTCAACAGGTAATACATTCTAATTTAAAACGGTTCTCATGGTTAGAAAATCCTTAACCCCCATTCCCGACCCTGGTCCACAGTCATGACTTTTTTTTTAATCGAGATCTTCAACCTCAAGATATTTAAACAGGGGTTACTTTACCACCTGCTAGGGATGCTGTGGTAGACATTTCTCATTGAGCATGACATTAGACTAAGTAGTCTCTAAGGTATTTTTCAACTCTAAGAGTTTATGATCTCTTGAGTTCCTACATCTAAATCTAGAGGATATGATAATTTCTGCCATTGATTTTCAATCAATCAACCAATCAACAAGTATTGCTAAGCACTGTGAGTGATGCTAGGGATACAAAGACAGAAATGAAAAAAGAAAACCTTGCCCTCATAGAGCTTACAGTCTTTCAGGGAAAACAACATGTGCATATATAAATATATACAAATTATATACCAAATTATGCATACATTGAATATATAAATGCATTGTAATTTCAGGATAGAGGCATTAGCAGTCATAGTTAGGAAACATCTTAATATTTGAGCTGAACTTTGAGGGAAGTTAGGATTCTAAAGGGCAGGGGTAAGAAAGAAGTATATTCTAGGCATATAGGACATTGTATGGTTCTGGTCTGAAAGAGCCTAACATTGTCAGTGTTGGGCCTTTATCATGGCTCCAGTGTGAGGAGCTATGATTAGTAGTGTCTAGGCAGGACTGAGAATGCAGGAGGGGAGCAGACCCAGAGAAATACCTGGAAGTTTATAGTGAGGGCAAAGCCAGAACTGCAAACAGGCAACACAGGTCAGAACAAGATTGGGTGAAAGAGTTAAGCTGTAGATAGGAACCAGAAAAATGTCAATACTAAAGGGTAAATGAGGCAAGGGAGATGGTCCAAAGGACTACAATGCAAATAGGAACAAGGATTCAAGGGCAGGATAAAATGAGAGACCCATAGTCCTCCCCCCTACCCACCCCATCACACCCCTGCCTGTGAAAGGATGTGCAAAACCACTTGGCAATGTGGTGCAATGGATAGAGTGAGAGAATTATAGCAAAGAAGAGCCAGGTTAAAAATCATGCTTCAGTCAATTAGTAACTATGGGACACTGGCCAAATATTTAACTCCCTTAGGTCTCAGTTTTCTCATCTATACAATGCAGAGGAGGGGGGTGGGGCTGGATTTGATGACCTTTAATATTCCTTCAAACTCTAAAGCTGCAATATATGCTTATTTTACATCATAAGATCATAGATTAATGGTAGAAAGTTCCTAGGGGGCCAAGTGGTACAGTGGATAGAATTCTGAACCTGGAGTCATAAAGACCTCAATTCAAATCCAGATCAGACCTTTAAGAGCAGCCTGAGTTCAAATTCAACCTCAGACACTTAAGAGCAGTGTGAGAGTAGATAAGGAACTCAATCTTCACCAGCATCAGATTTGTCATCTGCAAAATAAGGATAATAATAGCACCTACCTCCCAGGGTGGTTGAGTGGATCAAATGAGATGCTATTTAGAAAGCACCCTTATAACACTAAATGTTATGTAAATACTAATTATTCTCATCTTGTCTTCCCCCTCCATCACTTTGCAGATGAGAAATATGAAGTCTGGTAAAGTGACATGACCAAGGTCATATAGATAGTAAGTAACAGTGAACCTAGAACCTTTGATTCCAACAAGTTTTCCACTCTATCATGTAGTATTCTGATAATCAGAAAGGTATACTCTTTTTACTGTGTTCAGGAAAGGAGGCAGTGTATCCAATGATTCCAAATAATGTTTATTTAAATTATATAAAAAACAGTATGCCGGTGGGTACAGCCCTTGCCTGAGGACTCTCCTTGGAATCAGAAAGATCTGGGCTCAAGCTGTTCCTCTGATATATACTATCTGTGTGACCTTGGGCAGGTCTCAATCTCTAAGTGTGCCTGGCCATCTCTCTGAGACTATGATTGCAGAATACATGGCATTCTTTGTTGGTGGAAGGAATTTAATTATCAGGAGTTCTCTATGCCTATGAAATTTAGGTCCAGTAAAGAAAAAAGTTGTAGGAACTCTTGTTTTACTGCCAATTCTGGAATTTGTCCAGGATATGGAATGCTTGAGGTCTAAGGTGACACTGGCAGGCTAGTGTCCATCTTGAAGGGATGAAGGAAAAAGTCAATTCTTTTTGGAATAGATTGTTGTCAGAGTATCAGATATCATGCTCATAAATGGATCCACAGCCAGAACCAGTGGCATAAGGTTAAGATTTAGACCTAGTTCCAAGCGCCATAACTAAGGAAGTCTGAGTGTTGGCAAATTTGTCTCAAATTCAGACTTCAGTTACAGGGTGAGTGCCAGCTTTCTAGATTATATGCCCTTTTGCCTTAAGGGCCATTCACCTCTGTAGCCAGGAGGATATTACAGAAGGCCTAGCCATGAACTCAAGGGCTGTGTTCAGGATCTTATGTAATGTGCACTTTGGATCCAGTATCAAATTTAGACCTAACAAATGAATATTGGCGCCTCACAGGGGATGGCTCACACATGCCTGATCTTTTCCTGAACCTTGTTTCCACACCAGCTGTAGACAAGAAAGTTTCCTACATTGCTGTTTCTTGTCATTGCATTCAGTTGTTTCCCAAGCAAGTTATGGGAATGGTGTCCATTTATTGTTTTTGCTCAGACAAATATGGCTTCCCAAAGTCTGGGCCCCATGCAGAAGTTTGGTTATCCTTGTATAATTAGTCATTGCTTTTTGCTGGATGTTTTAATTTCCCTCCTTTCAGCAAGATACTTTCTGCTCATATTTTAACTAGACAGTGTTAGAGTTATAGATTCATAATCTTAAGAAATAACTTGACCATTGCTACACAGTTCTTAAGTACCAGGGCCATGATTTGCAAACATATCTCCCATTTTTCATGTCTAATATTCATTCCACTGTGTTTAGGTACTGGGACACTTACAGAATGAATTCATAATTATTTATGCTTCTGCAACAATTCAAAAGATAATACTTGTAGTATCAACCTTTTTTTTTTGTCAAGTTGCTGGTCTTGATTTTCTAGAACGTATGCTGGATAGCTCCATCAGGTGGCCAGGGATAACTAAACAGGGTCCTGATCAGAAGGCCCCTCTGATCAGAAAGGCAACATGGAGCAATGGGAAAATTGTTAGAAGTCAAATCATGAGGTCAGCTAGGTGGTGTAGTGGATAGAGTACCAGATGTGGAGTCAGGAGGACCTGAGTTCAAATCTGCCTCTGACACTCACAAGCTGTGTGACCCTGGGCAAATCACCTAATCCTGATTATCTCACCCCACCTCCCCCCCCCCAAAAGAATTAAAATCATGAGAGACTTTGGTTCAAATTTCACTTCTGGTGCGTGCCAGCTCAGTACTAATGGATAAGAATCTTACTTTCTTTATCTGTAAAATAGTGATGATACCTGTAGTTTCTATTTCAGTGAGTTGTTATGATCACTAATCAAGGCAATATACATTAAATGTTCTTGGAATCTTAAGGCACATACAGACACATACACATATTTGTGTATATGTGTACCTATGTTTGTAAATTACTTTTGTTATCACAAATATTTTACTCATAACTTTTATTCTTTAGTAATTCATTTAGTAGTTAGTAAGCTCCGTTAAAATGATGCAAATGTCAACTAGGAGGGTTAATAGCAATCTTTTTTACCTCAAAATGAAGAGGAACTTCAAAACTTTACCATTTTGCCTTGGGCCCTGGAAGCAGCTCCCTGAGAGCTACTGGATTGCATGTCCTAGATCTCAATGAAAACCACTGTCATAGACTGCTGGTGCTTATTTCAGATATTTGCCATAGAACTAAGTCTTTGCCCTAACAAAATTGTATTGTAATTTACTTGACTTAAGGAATCCTTATAGTGATGGGAGGTGGTATGGCATAGTAAGATGGAAATTGACTTGGAATAAGAAGATAATATATTCTAATCCCATCATAGATACCTACTACCGTGTTTCCCCGATAATAAGACACTGCCTTATTATTTTTTTTGGAAAGAAAAACACCAGAGGGCTTATTTTCAGGGGAGGGCTTATTTTAATGAACATTGACAGCAATTTTAATAAACAGATAAATGTGAACAAAAAATGTACCTTTATTCAATAATGAATTCAATAAAGAACAGGATGACGCGCTCACTGCTGCAGCTCTGATTGGATGCAGCTCGGAGCGCGGTGTGCATTTCACCCGGTGTAGTGCAGGGGATCATCTTCACTACAGTAGCAATCTCAATAGGGCTTATTTTGGGGGGAGGGCTTATTTTAGAGGAATCTTACACAGTAAGGGGAGGGCTTATTTTCGGGATAGGTCGTCTTATCGGGGAAACACAGTAGTTGTATGGATCTAATTATATCACTGTTAACCCTCTCTGTGTTTCAATTTTCTCACCTTTACAATTAGGGACTTATAATCAGTGGTCTCTAAGGTTCCTTCTAACTTTAAATCTATGACATATGAGTCTATAAAAGCTTTGACGGAATTATAATAATCAGGACAATGATAATCAATACTGATGACTTTTAAAGATAATTATAGCAATCATCATCATCATCTTCATCATCATCCATGTTAATGCTCCTGATCCAAAAAACTTTAGGTCATGGAGACATTAAACATGTAATAAGGGTAAAGGAAAGACTATTGGACTCAGAGTCAGGACACAGCTCTCTCTCTCTTACTACTTAAGAGACCTCTGACAAGTCACCTAAACTCTCTGGGTCTTAGTTTTGATGTCTGGAAAATAAAGGGACAGAATCAAACTAAATAGCTTCTAAAATCTTTATAAACTATATACCAATGATTCATCACAAGGGACATTATCAGTAATAGTAACTTATATAGCATTGTCATTATCAGTAATACTTTTATAGAGCATTGTCAGATTATACAGCATTTTACATTTACTCTTTAATTCAGTCATCATGACCACCTTTTTCAATAGTAGTAGTATTGTTATTTTCATTTTGCAGATTAATAATCTCTGGTTCAGAGAAGACAAGTGACTTGCTTAAGATCACAATGCAAATGGTAGAGATTGTCAGCACCATGGTCAGGGAAAACAGTAAAAGCTAGTAGGAAGCTCAGTCAGCAGGAACACTTGGGAAAGCTAGTAAAACCAGCCATAGTTGGGCTATGTTTTGCTGCTTTTATAGAAGTGAGGTGAGTAAGTATGTATTTGGTGGTGGTGTGTATATGGTGTGAAGAAGAGGAGGTATGGTGCCTGCTTCCAGTAGTTACTAAACTGGCTGCAATTGTGAAAACTTTTGGCTGATGTGGTTCAGAGTGACAGAGTGATTCAAACTCAGATGAAACCCCTATGGCTACACTGTTTGTAGTACTGGGAAATTTCTATGTGCTTCTATGTCTTCCCTAATGTTCTGACTCATGGGAAGAAATCTAAGTGAAGAGTGGTATGTTGTGTCTCCATTTTCCTTATCCTTGGGCATCTTGGTGCTGTAGCTATGCTTGGTGTATCCCTTACACCTGGGAATAGGGGAAGGGGTGACAGTTTTCTGTTGCTGATGAATGAGTGATGATAAGACCATTCAGAGGCACCTTAGGTAGCATCTTTAAGACAACAGCTGTTTGAGACTAGTCCACCAATTTGAGAGTATATTTGAGAGCTTTAAAAATAATATTTAGGACTCCAATTCTGGTGCCCTGGCATAAGGCTAGGGTACATATTTTGGTTTCAAGAGAACTGGATTCACACCTTGCCTGACCATTACAATAGACTCTTAATTTGTCCCCTTGCTTGCACTTTTTTTTCCTTTCCAAATGATCTTGCATAGTATTAATCAATTAATAAATCAACAAATTATTAAGTACTTACTATGTGTCAAGTACTAAGCTAGGGATACAAATATAAAGAATGAAATAATATCTACTTACATTTAAGGATTCAAGTAGGATGATACCTTGTTATTTTATAAGATTTGAGATCTGGTCATTTTAACACAATTAGTAAAATTTCTCCTCTTTATTCTGTTCCCTTCTTCCCTTTTCCTTTTTCTCCTTAATTTATGCCATCTACTTCTCATCCTTCTCCTCCCTCATGATTCAAAACCATTTTTTAAATTAAATTTTATGTTTATTTTTAGTTTACATCATTCATTTCTATAACATTTTGAGTTACAAATTTTCTCCGCATTTTTCCTCTACCCACCACCCCAAAACAGCAATCCCACTGAATATCCCCTCCCCCAAGCTTCTCTCTCCCATATCTTCCCCCATACCCCCTCCAACTTTCCAGAAAGGCATAGTGGATCTCTATGCCCCAGTGCCTGTATATCTTATTTCCCAGTTACATGTAGAATAATGATGATAATAATAATATATATATTTAAATATTTGATTTTAAAACTTTGAATTCCAGTTTCTTTCCCCTCCTCCCTTGTTACCCACCCTTACTCGGAAGATAAGCAATTCAATATAGGTTGTATGTGTGTAGCTATGCAAAACATTTCCATAGTGGATATATTGTGAAAGACTGACTATATTTTCCTCCATCCTATCCCACCCCCACTTGTTTTATTCTCTACTTTGATCCTTTCCCTTTTCAAAAGTGGGTGCTTCCAACTTCCCTCCCTCCCCCAGCCTCCCCTCCATTCCATCATCCTCCCCTTTCATTCCCTCCCCACCTACTCTCCTGTAGGGTGAGATACCATATTTAGCATGTATGTTATTCCTTCCCTAAGCCAAATTCAATGAGAATAAGGTTGACTCATCCCCTTTTGCCTTGCTGTTCTTCCCTTCCATTGTAACAGTTTTCCCTTGCCTCTTCTATATGAGATAATTTACCCCATTCTGTCTCTCCCCATTTCCTCTCATTATATTCCTCTTTCACCTCTCAATTTCACCTTTTAAGTATCATCCCTCCCTATTCAATTGGTCCTGTGCCCTCTATGTATACCTGTACACATATATACACATGCTCACATATGTATTCATGCACCCATATACCCTCCTATATAGACATACACACACACATTTTTATTCCCTTCAATTATTCTCATACTGAGAAAAGTTTCATCAGTTACAATTATCATTTTTCCATGTAGGAATGTAAAAAGTTCAACTTTGATAAGTTCCTTATGATTTCTTTTCCCTGTTTACCTTCTCATGCTTCTCTTGCTTCTTGTATCTGAATGTCAGATTTTCTATTCAACTCTGGTTTTTTCATCATGAATGCTTGAAAGTCCTCTATTCCACTGAATGATCATATTTCACCCTGAAACATGATATTCAGTTTTGCTGGGTAGGTGATTCTTAGTTTTAATCCCAGCTCCTTTGACCTCCAGAATATTATATTCCAAGCCCTTTTATCCCTCAGGGTAGAAGCTGTCAGATCCTGTGTTATCCTGATTGTGTTTCCACAATATTCAAATTGTTTCTTCATGGCTGCTTGTAATATTTTCTTCTTGATCTGGGAATTCCAGAACCTGGCTATAATTTTCCTAGAAGTTTTCTTTTTGGGATCTTTTTCAGGAGGTGATTGGTGGATTCTTTCAACCTCTACTTTGCCCTCTGGTTCTAAAACATCAGAGCAATTTTCCTTGAGAATTTCTTGAAGGATGATTTCTAGGTTCTTTTTTTTTTGTCTTTTGGAAGGCAATCGGGGTTAAGTAACTTGCCCAAGGTTACATGGCTAGTTTTGCGTGCGCGCGCGTATGTGTGTGTGTGTGTTAAATGTCTGAGGCTGGAACTGAATTCAGGTCCTCCTGACTCTGGGGCTGGTGCTTTACTCACTGCACCACCTAGCCACCCCTAGGTTCTTTTTTTGATAATGGATTTCAGGTATTCAATAATTTTTAAATGATCTCTCCTGGATCTATTTTCCAGGTCAGTGGTTTTTTCCAATGAGATACTTCACATTGCCTTCTATTTTTTCATTTGTTTGGATCATCTGTTTAATGTATCTTGATTTCTCATAAAGTCACTAGCTTCCATTTGCTCCAATCTAATTCTGAAGGAATGATTCTCTTCAGTGAGCTTTTGAAATTCTTTTTCCATCTGGCAAATTTGGCTTTTTAAGGCATTCTTCTTCTCATTGACTTTTTGGGCCTCTTTTGCCATTTGAGTTAGTCTATTTTTTAAGGTGTTATTTTCTTCAGTCAGTTTGTTGACTCTCATTTCATAATTTTCTTGCATCATTCTCATTTCTCTTCCCAATTTTTTCTCCACTTCTCTTATTTGGTTTCCAAATCCTTCTTAAGCTCCTCTATGGCCTGTAATCAGCTCATATTTTTCTTGGAAGCTTTTGGTGCAGGAGTTATGACTTTGCTGTCTTCCTCCTGTTGCATACTTTGATCCTTTTTGTTCCCAAAATAGGGGTGTAAAGTCAGATTGCTCTGCTTGCTTTGCTTGCTCATATTGCCACTCAATTGCTTGACTTTTGAGCTTTTTGCCACAGTGTAATTCTGCTACCAGAAAGGGGAGTTTTTTTTTTTTCCAATCACTGGGGTTTTCTCACCTGTTAGAACTATTAGTTGGCTGCCCTCTCTGAAGCCTTCACATACTCTGGCACACTGTCACACATCCCAGGACTTCTACCCCAGATAGTGATCCAGATCCAAGCAGGTTAAGGCAAGAGCGATTACCCCTCAGACTGGTCACTTGGTCCCCCTGCAATCTGCATTTGAGGAGCTCTGAAGCAGCCACATGGCAGTGGCTGGTTGGCCACCATGCATCAGCTGTTTCTTGCCCCGGGGGCAAAGGCCAGACCCCACTCCTGAACTCCCAGGTCCCAAAGTCCACACTGCACTGACCTCTCACTTTGTTCTTAGCATCTATAGGTTGATAATTCTGGAACCCGCCATAGCTGCTAATGATCTGAAGTCCTTCCAGCCCATAGCTGGTTGTAGCTGCTCTGAGGCTAAAACCTCTGGCTCACATGGGGCTTGACTTGGCTCCCAGACCTCTATACTGTCCCCTTCCTGCCAGCCTGCTGGACTGTCTTCAGTGGGAAGTTAGCTTCTCTCTGTCATTTTGTGGGTTCTGTAGCCCCAAAGTTTTTTAGAGTCATTTTTCACATGAATTGGAGGAGGTGGAAGCAGGAGCTGCATGGAAGTCCTGTTTCTACTCCATCTTCTTGGCTCCCCCAAAACCATTTTTAAGGACATCTTTTCCATTGGCCAACTTTCATCTTTCTGTACATGGTACTCAAGTTCAAAAACCGAAATGATCTTTCCCTCTTTCCTTCTCTCTTACCTGTCAATACTCATGATAGCATTGTGGTATTATTGCCAAGTACTGTCAATTCTTCCTATACAGACTCTCCTGTCTTATTATCTTCTCTCCACTCACACTACAACCACCACATCTTAAGTACTCATTATGTCTTACCTTAACTATAGTAATATATTAATACATTCTTAACCGATCCTCCTCCTTCTCTCTCTCTCTCTCTCTCTCTCTCTCTCTCTCTCTCTCTCTCTCT
>NW_027187313.1:5012093-5044528 GCF_028583685.1 Petaurus breviceps papuanus | reverse complement strand
TCTCTCTCTCTCTCTCTCTCTCTCTCTCTCTCTCTCTCTCTCTCTCTCCCTCCCTCACTTTTCATATAGTTTCCAAAGATATTTCTAAGGCATGGGTCTTATCATTTTACTTCCACATTCAAAACTGTTCCAGTGCCTGTCTATTGCCTACATGATAAAATAGAAACTCCTTATCTTGACATTTTCTATAATCTGGGTCCAACCTATCTGTCTAGCACTATTTCATATTATTGCCCTTCACACACTTTATGTTCCAGCCAAAAATAGATTATTAATGGTTCCTGGAATCCAATACATTGTTTGCTACCTATGTACAGTTGCTCAGATCTGGAATTCACTCTCCTTATTTCCAGTTCAAAGGTCAGTTCAAGTAGCATCTCTTTTGTGAGACCTTCCCTAATGCCTAATCCCTCTCTCCTCACACATTTTTTAGAGGATTTTGTCAATACCTCCCTTTTCCCTACCTTATATTACATATATCTTTGTACATGTCAGCCCCTCCCCCCAGTAGAGTCTAAGCTTATTGAGGTCAAGGACCATGTCATTTTCTATTCTATCACCAACACTTAGCACAATGCCTTTCACAGAGTAGCTGCTTAATAAGTATTATTGTCTTAATTGTATTGAATTGACATCACAAAGAAGCCATACAATGTTTTATCTGATTGGGGAGGGGAGAAAGAAGAGGCAGCACTAGTTTCTTTGTTTTTCCTTACTATTCAGACCTTACAAATACAAAGCATATAAAAGAATCTAAAGGCTGAATTTGACACCACTGGATACCAAAGGTTGGATGTGAAGATTTGAGGAAAAAATTTGGACCCAGAACCAGTTGAACACAGTTGCCAACTGATCAAATGTCCCTTTGGATCCCTGAATTTATCCATGAAATTTGTATCTTGGAACATCTGTATTTTTCTGTTGGCAGGACACAAATTTTGTATTTATCAGAGTTGAGTTTTCAGCACTTCATGTTCTCTTTTCGAAGTGCTCCATGTGTTCTGAATAATTCTACCTTCTTCTCAGTCCACAGTAGTGGGAAATGGACCTTAGGGTTTTATGATGTAAGGACCAAAAAGCATTAGCTTCAGAAGTTTTTTGACTTCTTTTTCTCCCTACTGCCCAAGGACAATGCCAGATTTCCCATCCATTCTGGACATAGACAAGCCAGTAACATCCATATTAATCTAGATTACCACTGACCTTGCTTTATTATGACAACATGCAATATTTTATGTCTTATTCAATCACACAATAGAAGGACACTTTTCACTGACTCACTCACTGTATTTCAGCTGCAGAACATTTGGTTATCCTTCAGTATTAACATAGTGCCACAGATATATATGGCAAGGGAAACTGCACTAGGGGAAAAATCTTTGCCCTGAGGACATTCCGGTCTAAAAGAATCAGCTGTCTCACATAGGAAGAAGAATGAAGGACCAAGAGAAGGAAGTAAGTGTCATTTTAAAGGGGCAGTTGAAATCCCATTGAAGGTGGTATAGGAAGGCCTCCTATTCCTCACTACTGAAGTGAGATTCCAAGGGACAAGAAAGGAAAGTTGGAGTCAGGAGTCAGAAATAAGTAATGAAGAGAGGAGCCAGAAGAAGGAGGGTGGGTAGAAGGGAGATGAAATCATAAAACTGGAATGGACCTTCTGATGGGCATCCTTCCTATTTTTAAAGATCAGGGGAGTACTGTGGGGAAACTTGGAAGAGTTTGTAATGGGGCTACTCTGCCAGGGAAGGAGACTACTAGAAGCTTGTTGTGGATCATCAATTTCCATAATAGTATTGATCTCATCTATATATTCACAATTCATAGAAAGTCTCTTTGTCACTTATGGAGTTTCCCCCTGCCCCCCACCCAACTGGAATTCCTTTGGCCCTGACTTCTTCCCTCAGCTTGGAAAACCATTGCTGATAATTTTGGAGGGCCTAATTGTAGTTTCCCAGGCCTTCTATTTATCTAATAAATGTTTATTAATTCATTGTTCTTGACCAAGGGGTCCAAGCTGAGTTTAGGACATGTTCCATGGAGTTCATGTGATGTTGACTAAATTGGACAACAAAAGCTCTAAGATGTGAAGATATGGCAACAGAAAAGGTTGTCATAACATTCTGTTATAGCATCCTCATAACTCTATTTCCAATTTTCATTCTAATATCTACTAAGTACCGAAAGAAAAGAATATATTGCTATATTAGTTCCATAGCTTATTTTGAATTAGCTCCTAGAGGCCATTCAACTCAAATTACCATTTATTTAACACCTAGTATGTGTCCTGCACTGAGGATACCAAGGCAAAAATGAAATTTGTAATTACCTTCAAGATGTATGCCTTCTAAAGGTAGAAGTATACATCATATTTGCAAATGTGTAACTATAAGTATATGCAAAGCAATAAAGATGATTTCAAGAGGAAGATAGTACTAACAACTGAGAGAATCAAGAAGGACCTCGTGTATGATAACATACCTGAGCTATGCTTTGAAGGAAGTGAGAAATTCTTTAAGGTGGAAATGAGGAGGGAATACCTTCCAGACATAGGTAAAGGTACAGAGATGGGAGGCACAGTGTCATATATGGGAAACAGCAAACATTGACTGAAATGGAGAGTATGTAAAGGGGAGTAATATGAAATAATACTCTAAAGGTATAAGAGAACCATATTTTGTAGGACTTTAAATGCCAGACTGAAGAATTTGTATTTTGTCCTTGAGGCATTGGGAGCCATGTAAGATTTTTGAGTACAGGAGTGACTTGATAAGATCTGTGTTTTAGGAATTCCAGTTTGGCAACTGTGTGGTGGATGGATCAGAGAGGAAAGAAGTTAAAATCAGGGAGGCCAATTAGGAGGCTGTTGTAATTTTCCCTTCCAAAGGTGATAAGGACCTGGTCTAGGATAGAGTCTTGTGAGTGGAGAGAAAGAGTTGGACACAGATTATTGTAGAGGTAGAATGGAAATTGACAATTTGAGAAAGTCATTGAGAAAGGAAGGAGAATGACTTGAAAGCCAGTGGATGACTGTGAAAAGGGGTTGGAATATATGGTAAAGGTGGTTGGAGTGGACCTCAAAATAGTCACTGAGTAATGGTGACAAAGGGACATTCTGGGAGTGGTAATGAGGACTGAGGAGTGTCCCTGATCCTTCCTCTAATCCAGTGCTTTGTTTTTTACCCAACAGAAGGAGGATATAATACTCAAGATGGTAGGCACTAATATCAGTACCTTCTGGGGGAGATCCAGGTTTTCCATTGTAAGGATGGTGGTTAAATCCATACTTCATTTAACGTAATCATAAAATCTTAGAGATTTAGATTTAACCAATCAACAGTTTAAAGTAGGTAGCAAGGAATTTTTCTATATCACTGTAATATCATTGATCAGTTTTTTCTTTAATATCACTATAATATCATTGATAAATTTGAGAGGATCATAGGAATTTGGCTATTGGATGAAGGCAGGTGATTTACATAGGAGACATACCATTATTGCCTGAATCAGATACACTTTAGGTCTATGAATAAAAAATTACCAGTCAGGCTAGTAGTGGACCAGTCCAGTTATGGGAAGCTTCAAATCAAGGGTTTGAGGATTGTAGTTTTGGAACCAGGCCCATGAGAGGAATTTTTTTGGAGGGGGGAGCATTTTTTTTTCTTTTTTATCTCCCTCCACATCCCAATAACCATGTCATTGGAAAGACTGGACCAGCAGTGGACAGAGGCAGACAGTATCCAGGGGAAGAGTGAGGCATTGAGAACTAACAGTTGTGGAAAGGCAGTCACCCAAGGAAGGAGTCCATTTGACAGACGATGCTTCTCCTGCCATTGAAGAATGCTAGAGAAGGTGCATACCTAGGAGAAGGCCTAGATGTGGCTTAGACAGCTAAATCCTGATATCTGAGTCTCCAGAAGAGATGCTTTACCTCCTAGTGCCTTTGGTATGCTTGAGGCTTGGGATCTAGGATGGGCTTTGCTATAGCTTTGATGCTTAGAGGAGGCTTGCAGTCACTTAGAATTCCCTTTTAAGAGAGGTCTCATGATGCTCCAGTGTTAGACCAGAGGTCCTTCTCATTTAATTTACTGTTTGTAATCATAATAGCTTAAATATCTGTAGTGATTTACAGCTTGCAAAGCACTTTGCCCACAGTAATTCTGTGAGGTTGGCTGGACAGAGACTATCATTATCCCCAGTTTACAGAAACAGAAACTAATGCTTACAAAGATGAAGTGATCTGTCCATGTTATCTCACCTAATTCTCAACAGAGCCATGATCCCAAATCAGTTATTTGGATTCTCGGTCAAAAGTTTCTTTTGCCTATATCGTGCTCCTTCAGACACATAGCATTTGGTGGAATGTCTAAGGAGATTTGATGTTCGCTAAAGGTTTTTGATGGTCATCATCATGATCATAGTAACAAGTGAACCAAACTGAAGTAGGGCAGACCTCAGATCCTTGCCAACTGTATGCCATATAATATTTATGGAAATAATCATCATCTGCCTCCATTTCAACAGGACATAGCTAGATACTGTGTACACTTTTCCTTCTGCCTTTCTTTTTTTGGTATCTTCTCTTTTGATAGAGCTTGGACACAGCGTCCTTCTGCTGACTCCTGGCTGCCCAGTAGATCCCTATTCCCTGACCCCCTCCTTGGAAAGTATCCCTTGCTTCAGAATTTTTCTTTCTTCTTACCCAACATCAAAATTTACTGCCTTTTCTAATTCCTTCAGGGCCCAATTCTCTACTTATTCCAGTGATAGCTAATTATTTGATGATATATTGCCCATGGTTAATGGATTAGTCTGTTACTAACACCCCCACCCCATAAAAGTGTATTAGCTTTTCAATAAAGGCAGCTAAACTAGTTTAATCCAAAAGATTAAAGCTCTAAAAGTGGAGTTCTGTACATTGTGGCAGAAAATGTGAGAAAAATATAGGTAGGTAAGGGAGTGGGGAGCCATTATAAGAGGGGATTTCAGTGCACAGTGAGAGGTGAAATCTGAAATGACTGAAGAAAAAAAAGTTTACATTTCCAGGCATATCAATTTATTAAGCAATGCATGCCAATCACAGAACAAATCAGGACTAGGTGTCCTCAGCTTGGTACTGGACCCTGAATACAGGGGGAGACAGATTTTTATGCATTAAAATAAAACAATTAAGAAACTATAAGCCAGGATACAAGATTAGGTAATCTGATTTCGAATTGAAGGAAAGATTAGGGATATTCCAATTTGGGAGGGGAAGAATGAACAGGTGCAAAGAAAAAGAGGTATCCCACTTCCTACAAGTACCTATTTAATCAAAGGAACAAGGAAGCAGTAACTTGTTGAACAGTATGGGACAGGTTTTCAGATAAGACATATGGGTATTTTGCGATGTATAATTGTGAGAAAACTCCTTTCATTGACCTTTGGATCTTACTGGATTTCTGGTCAGCATAAACTTGGCCCTTAGTTAAAGGTCTCTAACCAATAGGTAGAGGTGGTCCAGCTTCCCAGCCACAAGCAGGGCTAGGCTCAAACAATGTAAAAGGGTTTTCTCCCAATTCCCATAAATGAAAAAAGTTTTCTTACAAGAAATTGAACTAGACCCAAAATTGTATAGAAAGGGAACTGAACTAGCTCCAGAACTTAGTCCCAAAATGGAATCAGTGTTTCACCCAATTCTTGCAATTCCCTGGCTCCTAAAATCATTCCATTTAGATTGCTATCTACCCCACTAGCAAGCAAGTCAATCCTAAGCATGTTTCCTTATAAAAGGAGAACTGGTTCTAGAGACTGCAATTCCAACATAGGCTAAATAGGCAAGTCACTTACCTGTCTGTGTTTTAGTTTCTCCCTTTATAAAAAAATGTTCCCAGTTGCCACAGAATGTACAGTCATATTTTGGTCCTATATACATCCCTTTGTTTCAGAGATCATCCATTTCTCATTTCCAAGGTCATAAGGAGACATCCTCTATTCCTATGCTGCCAACTGTAAGCCTGACCCATTTACCTCAAGGGGTCTGATGGGCCTTAGGATAGGTATAGTGGAAGATTTAAGTCTGGAGGGACTGAACAGAGGTCTGGGGTAATGTGTGGGAAATAGCAGGAGGTTGTTTGACAGGATTGGGTCATATCCTGGGGGTGATACCAGGGCAATATGAAGCATAGTTTGTGTTCTTCAAAACTTTACTTACCCCAGAGGCAGGGAATAATTAGCAAATGACACCAAAGAGAATGACTTAGTGTTAAAATCTGTGACTGAGCCAATGCTATCCAGCAAATAGAAGGCCTGAATAATAAGTTCTTCATAAAGCAGGGGTACCACTTCAGATCTTCCCACATATTTACTATACCACACAGTTTAAGGCTCTTCTGTCTCTGCCCTACTCCTCCATAAACACATTGACATTATATTGTGCTTATTATGCCTTTATTATATTAGGCTAATTGAATTAGTCCCTTCCCTGCTTCTCCATTGCTTTCCGAATCCAATTTAAATTTCTTGTCCTCACTTCTAAGGGCCTTCACCACTCAGTTCCTGTCTCCATTTGCTCCCTTTTCTTTGCCTTTTTCCAAACTTAATTCCTATATTCAAGATAGACGCATCTATTTTCTGCTTACTGGATTTCCCTCTCCCTTTCCCGCCCATTTGATGCATATTTCTCTAGTCTATGGTTTGAGCTCATAGGAGGTACTCAGTGTCTCCATTTGGTTGGATTTGGGAATTTCTGATCAACACAGTAAGGATAATGCTAAGACTGTAAGGAACCTCAGAGCTCTCCAATCCACCTCATCTTCTTTGTTTTACGGCGAAGAAACTGAGACCAAGGGATATTTAACTGACCTGTGCAAGGTCATAAAGGGAATAAGGCGTGAGGACAGGGCTTGAATCTTGATCATCTAACTATAGAGCTGGTATTTGTTATAATTTACAGCATCAGTCTGCTAAGAAGACCAGGTGGGGAATTCTTAGAGGAGCTGTCTCTTCATCCCATTCCATTGGGAGCCTTTTTCTCTGTTAACCCAAGGCACATTTAGGGACTATCAAAGGCTTTGGATACCAGAAAGATGCCTGTGGCAAGTCTGTTTGGGTTAGCTTACAGAATATAGCTCCAAAGAGGCTTAACTAGATTCTAGTATGTTCCATACTCTTTGAAGTCTCTAGGAAATAGTCATGTGTGGTGGTCCCTGAACCTCTTGCCTCAATATTATTCCCTGGTACCTTTCTATACCCATTTTGGAACCCTGCCTTGGGAATTTTCCTACTAATTTTTCACCAGGTTCACTCCCCTTTCCTTTCCTCCCTCTTGTACCTGCAGGAATAAGAACAGGGCAGCCAGTTTCTTCTCTCAGGTTAAGGAATCTCCTCCTGCTCTTTCTGCCTCCTTGGGTAGTAAGCCCCTTTAAGAGAACCCAAAACCTAGAGATTTCAGTTGCCTCACCCAGAGGCCCAATCAGTGAACTTCAAGGACTTACTGAGTAAAGCATAGTAACAAGAATAAAGGCCAATGAATTTATGAAAAGCCTACCACAACTTTGGCATTAGTGGGAATCATTGTCTGGGACTTGTTTGTCAATTAGTTGAATGTAGCTGGCCTTTTACAAATCACCCCCTGCATAACTCTCCAGACAACAGGGATTTATGTCCCATTTGGAATAGCTGGTCCTTAGAAAAGGGGAGGGAGCTCAACATGGAGCTAGGAGGTATTCCCATTCTTGTACTTGTTGTTATTGTTGTTTGTCCTTACTTCTGGGGCTCTGTTTGTGGTGTGTGCTGCCTAGAATCCTCTGAGCCAACTGCCAGGCAACATCCGCACCTCTCTCTAAAGGATTAATACTTATTATATCATGCTTTAAGGTTTGCAAAGCATATTATGACCATTACTTTATTTGATCCTGTGAAGGAGGTGCTGTTATTATCCCCATTTTACAGTTGAGGAAACTGAGGCAGACAGTTTAAGTGACTTGCCCAAGATCACACAGTAAATATCTGAGTCCAGATTTGAACTCAGGCCTTCCTGACTCAAGACCCGGTACTCTAGCCATTGTGTTTTGTTGTTCAGTCATTTTTTAGTTATGTATGATTCTATGATCCTGTTTAGGGTTTTCTTGGCAAAGGTTCTGGAGTGATTTGCCATTTCCTTCTCCAGCTTATTTTACAGATGAGGAGACTGAGGCAAACAGAATCACACAGCTAGTAAGTGTCTGAGACCATTTTTGAACTCAGGAAGATGAGTCTTCCTGCCTCCAGGCCTAGCACTCTATCCACTGGGCCACCTAGCTGCCCCAGTTAATTGATACTGTAGGCTTATTATGAAAATCAAGCATACTGATAGGTGCTCCTGGGCTATAGTGTTAGCAGTGTGTTCCCACAGAGTACCTGGAAACTGAGGATGATTGTTTCCCTGGGGACTCAACTCAATTTGAATGGGGTGGCCCTGAGGGGGCTTTCTATAAAAGCCTAGGGGATGGATTGGTTCACATCAATCAGTGGTAGACCTAGTGAAGAAACAGTAGTAAGTGATCAGCATTTGGCAAACTGAAATGAATGCACAAAGAACAGTTAATGCTTTTCATGTGCCATATAATTAATATATGTCAGGGATACAGATGTTGTTCATGTTCTGCCAGTATGTCCTAGCCCATAAGCTGCATGGTATTACCTTCAGCTGAGTGGTGTATAATTAGAGTGCCATATACTGCTGCTGTCTGGGGAGAGGCTTATCTTTCATATGAGGACTTTCCTAGTCTCCTGCATACATATATGTATCATATATATACATATATATATATGTATACACAAGTGTGTATCTATCTATGAATACACAAATACACACATCCCTGATAGGGCATGGGCAGCTAGGTGGCACAGTGGATGGAGTGCTAGGCTTGGAATCAGGAAGACATCTTCTTGAGTTCAATCTGGCCTCAGACACTAGCTATGTGACCCTGGTCAAGTCACTTAATTTTTGCCTTATTTTCCTCATCTGTAAAAATGAGTTAGAAAAGGACATGGCAAACCATTTCAGTATCTTTGTCAAGAAAACCCCAGATGGGATCATGGAGAGTAAGATATAACTGAAAAATGACTGAACGACAGCAAGAACAGTGATACATCTCTCCTATACATGTAATTATTTGCATATTGTCTCCCCCATGAGAATATGAGCTCCTTATGGGCAGTCTTTTGCCTTTCTTTGTATTGCCAGAGCTTAGCACAGTGCCTGGCACATATTAAGTGTTTAATAAATACTTACTGATTGATCAATGAAGCAGAGTTCTCAATATCCAAAGCACCATCCCTCCACTTGTATCCATATTGTTTTTATGTCCATGATCAGAATGCATCTATCTCCCTTGGTCCATGAACTCCAGTTGCCTTGTTCTACCAATCCCAACTGAAAGATTCCCCCAAAATGGTATCTTATAGATTCTTGAGTTTCTGACTTTGGCCCTTAGATGGTGCTATCACTTTTAACTTGATTTCTATAATCTGGTTTTGCTTTCTCCCTCCATTTAACTTTTCTTCTCTGACTTGGTTGACTCTAACACTTTGGATTGATATATAGGATCATAGAATTATAGATTTAGAGCCAGAAGAAAACTTGGAGGTCACCAATTGAAACTACTCATTCAATAGTCAAGGAAACCAAGGCAGAAAGAGGGTAACTTGCCCAAAGTTGTGCAGAGAATAGGTGATGGTGACTGAATTTGAATTCTGTTCTTCCAAGTCCAAATCCACTATTTTTAAAAAATATGCTTTTTAATCAGCCAATAGTCCTTGAGGATCTTTGGAGTTAGTAGGACTTGGGTTGAAGCCTTACCTATGATCCATATTGGTTGTGTGACTTTGGGCAAATTACTTAACCTCTCAATGGTCTTCTAGTCATCTAAGATTATAAACTGCAGCAGTGTGGACATTGGTAGAGAGAGTTTCTTTATGGGGAGCTCTCTACATCCATGAAATCACAGATCTAGACTAAATCCTTGGGAAAGGTTGTATTTCTCTTTATTTCTTCCTTTACAAGTCATGTGAATTAATAAGAACAAGTTCAACCAGGCTCTTTCAGAAAACCTTTGTTTTTTTTTCCCCAGTTGTAAGGGATCAGTTTCCCTTCCCCTCTGAATTTTCATAGTCCTTTGTTCTTCCTATTGCACTTTAATATTCCACTTAGAGTTCTAATTCTGTGTGGCCACATTTTATCTTCCCAATTAGAGTGTAAACTACATGAAGATGGAGACTATGGCTTATTTATCTTTTATCTGCACACTTGTGGATAATAGGGACTTAAATGTTTGTTCAATGAAAGAAGTCAATTCAATGAACAGAATATTTTTCTTTGGTTAGCTTCTGAGTTCAGATCCCCTCCACTTACTTTATTCTATCTTGTCCTCAATTTGCATATTTTAACTTTTCTTAATTTAGTAAAATTAATGTGTATGATATAGGGAAAGATTGTTACTTGATGCAGAAGATTGGGTTAGGAGGGAATCCATACCCCATTCAACTAGTCTGTCTATACCTCATGCTTCTATAATCATGTTTAATAAGAATATTCGAGCTGTGGAATATTTCAGCAATGCAATGACTACCCAAGAGATGTAAAACATCAGAGTGCCATACTAGCAACCTATCTTAATTAAAGAAACCAGCTGCAAACCCACTTGATTTATAACCCCATACACTGAAGCCCAGGGCTCCTCAGCTGGCTTGGTTCTTTCCATACTTCACCTAGTGGATGGAGATTTTCTCCCCATAACAAAGTACTTTCTATTGCTACACTCTGAGTGGACTTGAATTCAACTGCTAGTAGAAATTAGGCTATTGCTGGGTCCTATAAGTAAAAATAATAATCTTGCAAAGTGGTTGCATTATTCAAATTCATACTATTTGAAGTTATAATTATATGCAAAATATGGTAATTGGTTCCAGTCCAATGGAAATATGCAATGAAAATTTGAATAATGCAACTACTTCATTGATGGGAACCTGGCTGTAATAGGATTCAGTTTTCGATTTCATTTCCATACCTACTTTCAATAATCAGCCCCATATTTTAAAAATCAAATTTGAATTTAGCATAAACATCCAGACATCCTTCGTGTATCATGGACACAGAATTCATATCATCTTACTCTTTTCTTAAAGATGCGAGGGTAAATGCAGAGAGCTGGGCAGTAAAATGGACCACAAAAGTGTGCTCATTTCAGGAAGGCAGAAGATCTCTCTGTTGTTTGTTAGTTCAACAAATAACTGCATTGGTATCTCAGGAGGCAACCGCCAGCCATCTCTACTCTTCCTTTATTTTATTGCCCATTATTAGATGCTCTTTCACTTGATGGTCCTTGTGGATCTCCAACATCATTCCTTGGAACACAAGAAGCTACTTCCTACAGAGAGAGTCCAGAGCCTTCCTCTAGAGGAAGAGCTTCATACCTATTACAGAAATAGGGGTAGGATAGAGACAGAGAGACACAGACAAGGAAAGGGACAGGGACAGGATTTGAACCTCTGATTTCATTCCTGTTGTGAGCTCTGAGTGAGAAACTAACTCACTTTACTAATGTGGGTTGGCATTCTCTGCAACTATAAGTCTTAGATTATTGCCTAGAGCCTAGAAAAGTTCATTAATTTACTCTGGGTCACATACCCAGGTTTTTCATGATTTGGAGGCCAGTTCTTTATCTCTGTTGCCTTTAATACTTATTACATAGCTTTAAAATGTTTAATGATTCTTTCCTGGGTCACATTCTTCCATCCTACAACCTTTTGGTCCAGACCATAATTCCCCTCTGCCTCTCTTTAGCCTTTATCTTCTCTGTTTCCTTGGAACATTTGTTTCCTTCTTTCAAGAAATACTTTATTCTTCCTGATAACCTGGAAAATAGAAATGGGTTCTCTTATCTCTGTCACTTTCTCCTTTAGCATAGAAACCTGTTTCTACTCTCAAAAGAGGCACCTTCAGTTCCAAAGCAAAGAGTGCACTATTCCATTCTGTCCAGGGTTCCATACCTTTCTCTCACCCTCAGGCATCTTCACCATCCTTAGAACATCATCAAGGATAGAGTGAATAGAGTTTTGGACTAGGAGTTATGAAGACCTGGCTTGAAATCCAACTTCTGATCGTTACTATCTTTGAGACTATGATAAAGTCACTTAGCCCTCAGTTTCCTCATATTTTACAGAGGTGTCATGAAGTTAAAACAAAATATATGTAGAAAAAACATTTGAAAACATTAAAGTTCTATGTAAATATTGTCTGTCACAGTCTTCCAGACGTTTTGTATCTGGAATTGATGCCAATTAGTTCATCTAATTATTGCCAAACTAAACTGAAATTTTCAACTCTTCTAGTCTTGGACTTTTATTGAGTCTTTTAAGATCAGACTAACCATGGTTGCATATGTATTAACTTATATCAAATTGCTTACTATCTAAGAGGGTAGGGGGAGGAGGGGAGGGACAGAATTTGGAACTCAGAATTTTAAGAAATGAATGTTAAAAATAGTCTTTACATGTAATTGGGAAAAATATTAAAAAGAAAAGACCAAATTGACCAAATCTAGTGATAGTTTGAGAATGGGATGGGGCTTTTCATTCAAAATAAACCTTGCTTAGATCATTCTAAGGATTCCGTGTGAGCTTAGATTTTATTTGTTGATAACAAATTACAACAGTTTCTGAGATTTTCTCAGAGGACAATGAACCTGTAGATGGTGCTAAAAGGTAGAGAGAGTGGTACTTTTTTTTTTTTTTAGTTTATATATCATATCTCCATGGATTATAAACAGTGAGTGGTATGCTGATAAAGGTTTAACAACCATCTCTTCACAATAAAAAATACCTATGACACACTTTTAATTTCAATCTTTATCATTAATATTAGTCCCATCATTTTCTCCAGTCTAGAGACAACCAAGAAAACAATAAATCAAATTCAGATTTGTAGGTTTTCTGATTTCCAAGGTGTACATGCTCACACAAAAATTAAAAAAAAAACTGGCTTAGCCTGTAGGAGTTGGCTCCAACACATTCCTGGATGTGTTAATATATGAATTTCAAACAGTTCGTACAGTATCTGGGTCTCACAGTTACTCCAGTGATCAGTAGCCTCTGCCTAGCTACTCAGTCACCCATCAGCAAGAAGCACTCTTTAAAACTCATTATCACTTAGAACTTCTCCCCTTCCAAGATGAACTCTGAAATTTTCTACTCTGATCACACCCTAAATTCTGTTCCACTCCACTTGGCTTCCCTTCCCTCCATTCTAGTGCAAAAAAGATTTACTAAATGCCTGTTATATGAAAGATGAATCTGCTCATTCTGCTCCTTGTGACCTATAGAACAATCATCCCCCCTCTACTTTTTTTCTAGTCCTCAGTAGTTGGTCAATCCTCTTTGGGCTTCTCATCCTTCCTACCCCACAGTTAGTTATGTCAATGATGCTTTAAATAGCAGCTTCAGAATCCTCACCTCTTGACTTTCTACCTTGAACTTATGCCCTTGATCTCATTATCTATGGCCTTCTCTAAGACCTTGCTCCATCAATCATTCTCTTTCTTTTTATACCACTGATGTATTAAAACAGCTCTCTTCCAAGGTTACCAACATTTTCTTAATTGCTAAATCCAATGACATTTTCTCAGTCCTTTTATATTGACCTCTCTGTAGCATTTGACATCATTGACCACCTCTTCCCCTTAGCTCCTCTTTCCTACATATGTTTTGGAAAATGCCTACCTCCTCATTCTCTGGTTTGATTGCTTCTTATCAGTCTGTTTTGCTAGACCATCATCTGTCTGTCCCCTATGCATGCATGTCCTTAAACTCTTTCCTGGGTCCTCTTTTCTTTTCTCTTCATATTAGGGGTTACTAACCAGGTGCCCATAAACTTGGTTTTTAAAAAAATATTTTGTAATTGTATTTCAATATAACTGATCCCTTATGTATGCATTCTGTTTTATACACTTAAAAATAATTTTGTGAAAGAATCCATATGCTTTGCTAGATTGCCAAAAGGGTTCATGACGTGTCTTATCTTTGTGATGTCATCAGCTCCCACGTGTTTAATTATTGTTACAACATACATGAAGCCCAGATCCACACATCCAAAGTCCATCTCTCTTCTGAGCTTCAGTTCTACATCATCCCAGGCCTGCTAAACATCTCCCCGTGGTTATTCCAAAGGCACCTCAAACGCATTCAAAACAACTCTCTTCCTGCTTCCCTACCCCCCAACTCATCTCTTTATAACATCCAATTTCTGAAGAAAGTGCCAATCTTCCTTTCAGTTATTCAGGTTTACAACCTTAAGAACATCTTCAATGCTTCCCTCTTTCTGGTCTTTAAGTTCAAATCAGTTGCTATATCTTGTCAATTTTACCTTTATGGCATTTCTTGTATCTATCCACCTCCTCTGCACTCAATACTGCAACCACACTGGACTAGACTCTCATCATCTCTTGACTATGGCCAGAGTCCCTTACTTAATTCTCTTCATTCATTCCTCCTACCAACAAGCATTTATTCAGTACCCATTATGTGCCAGGCATTATCATAAGCCCAGAGTCAAAGACCCTTAAGGAGCTTACATTTTATTGACAGGAAACAACATTCATAAAGAAAAGTAGATAAAAATATAGACAAAATAAATAGGAATGGGATGGGCACAAGCAACTAAGGGAATCAAGACAGGCTTCACAAAGTAGAACTTGAGTGGAGCTTTGAAGAAAAATAAGGATTCTACAAGGTCAGAGTGATAAGGGAGTGAATTTCTGTCACGAGGAGACAACCTATGCAAAAAGCATAGAAATGGGAGATCAAATATCGCATATGGGGATTCACAAGTAGGTAATTTTTATTGGACCACAGAAAGTGTGAAGGTTGATGTTTGTCCTGAATTATCAAATAGGACCAATGATGATGCTTTCTTGATTGGTAAGTGAATTGAATTTAAATGAGGCAGAGCTATGTAAAGTCATCGGCTTCACTCTTTCCTCCAGTCATCCCAGTCTAGAGGCAAGACACAAGGCAAGATGATTGGTAATGGTCCAGAATGCAGTGCAGGACTTTGGCCTTTTAATATTAAGATCTTTCCCAGGTCTCAGGGAATTGTCTGAGGCAATGACCATCCAATGACTATGGGCTAGGTAAGAATTTAGACAAAACATGGCCTAGTTTAGCATCACAAAACTGTCTGTCTAGGAGGAGAAATCCTTCAGTTTCTGGCCAGAACAGAAAACAATTGCTATTAACACTCAGTCTGATCCATTAAAACCCCCAAAAGAACCCAAAGAAGCTTGGGCTGGGACCTGATATTGGCCATTCAATGAAAGGCAGAGTGTTTGGGGTTTAAAGGCATAGTCAAGTAGCTCCATTTGAATCACAATAGGCTTTTTCAAAGCCTGTTTTTTCAGAGCTATATTTCAAGAAATCACAAATGAAAACTGCACAGGAAAAAAAAATTGTCCTAGATTTTTTGAAAAAAAAAATTAAATAAATAGAAAATTAAAAAGAAATCTAGCCCCCAAACCCCAAGTTATCTTACAAAATATAAATAACCCAAATTTATATTTTTTTTGGGTAGAGCACCCACATGTAAGGGTATGGAGCCCTTGTGGAGAGAGGGACCACATGTGGCAATGGAAAAAGGAGGAGAAGAAAAACAGCAGCATTCCCCAACAGAAAGCGGGAGGCAGGGTCCCCAGAGGGCAGTTTCTACTACTCACAGGTCCTTTGTTGTTGAAGAGGACCCATTACATCGTGGTTAATGTTTTGACTTGCTCAAGAGTTGAATTAGGTGAGGCCGAGCTGTGCAAAGTCATCAGCCTCACTCTCTCCTTCAGAAGATAGTAGAGGAAACCTTAATGGAGAGGATGGAGACAGGTTATGAAGGACTTTAAAAACTAAACAAATTTATTTATATTTTATTTGATATTAGAGGGAAGAGAGAGCTACTAGAACTTCCTGAGTTAGTGTAGTGACCTGTACATTAGGAATATTTGACGGCTGTGTTGAAGATGGACTGGAGAAGGTAGGCATTTGAAGACAAGGCCCATTTAGGCGGATTGCAATACTACATGTGTGGTAGGGAGAATATCTTCTCCCACCATATAGGATAGGTTGGTTCTTTTCTTTAAAAGATATTTAATCTGCCTTTGAGGGTCAAGTTGATTCAGGAAACTAAAGCCAGGACATGAAGAGTTCCAGTTTCTTCCTTAGGCTTAACTGGCAACTACACAGGGCAGATCCCAGGGAGCCTAGAGTCGGAGACAATGGCCCCTGGGAGTCACAAACTGCCAACCCAGGTGAGTGAAGCTCATGCACAGAAAGACTTGCCCGACATCAGCAACTGAGGCCATTTCTATAGACATAGAAGATTTTCTAGGGAGCTGGCAATATCTTACTTATGGATTATTGCTTCTTTACAAAAACAGGCATGCAGTTGAATACAGTAGTAACAACACTGGCTCTCTTCTGTGTTTTAAACTGATTCATTGGCACTTTGGTATCTTGAGGACTAACTCTCACTCCTCTCTCCAAATTGTTGTCCTTCCACATTTGCTTTTAAGTTGTCCTTCATTACAACTGTCTGGTAAGGACAATTACTTGACTTATTAGTTTTTATTATCTAGTGATCATGTCTTTGTTCTCTTTTTGCATGCCTAGCAGGAACCCCCACCACCTATCCCCAACTTATTCCTCTTCTTCGTTTCTTTTGACCCACAGGTGGCACAATGGAAAAAGAAAGGAACCTGGACCCCAGGAAAACTTATCTTCCTTAGTTGAAATCTGGCATCACACTCTTACTAGTTGTGTGACCCTGGGCAAGTCAATTAGTCCTGTTTACCTCCATTTCCTCATTTGTAAAATGAACTGGAGAAGGAAATGGCACACCACTCCAATATCTTTGGCAAGAAGACCCCAGATGGGATCACAAAGAGTAGGACATGACTGAACAATAGCTCCCTTGTAGCAACTGACGGTCAAGGAAAACCCCTTCACATTTAAGTCCTGTCTGGACAGGCCTGAAGTAAAAGCCCTGAAAGCTTACTGTGTTGTCTCAGAGCAGAAATTGGCCTCCTGGTTCTGCTCATTTCCTTCCTCCTCAGGTCACACAACTCTTTCCAGGTCTTTCTGAATCCCTCCTCTTTACCATTTCTTAGGCCAAGTCAATAAGCATTTAGAAAGGGTCTACTCTGTGCCAGTTTACAAAGTAGCATGTGTAGTGGCCAGAAACTTGTAAAAACCATATTGGCAGCAGGCTAAGCTAGGTTGAGGGCAACTGACAGGCCTCAAACCTGTCAGTGAGTACAGGGGATATCTGACTCAAGCATGTGAAGACTTTCACCAGCAGAATGGGTGAATGAGAACAGTTGTTCCAACAGTCATGAAGATGACTGACACAGACATGATGGAACACTTAGAGATTGGTCAGACATGAAGGATGCCAAGGTCATCCATTACATCCCTGATCTTTGCCGGTCATCCCGACTTTTGTCCTGCCACTGAACTTTGATGACTGGAAGAGTGAGGCTGATGACTTCATGCAACTCTGCCTCACTTAAATCCTACTCATGGTCAAGTCAAGACATCGCTCTCAATGTCACTGGTCCTCTCCAGAAATGAAGGAGGAACACCAGTGGCCGCACAAAGCCTCAACTGAATTATGGTTGTGTCCTCACTGAATATTCTTTCCTTGCTCTGAATGCCTTTCCTCTACTATAGCAAAGTAAACTTCCTGTGTTAACTGGCAGATGTTCTATGACAATCTCATTTAATTCCAATTTCAAACATGATATTGTAGCAAGACCTGTTCTAACTATACCTGGAAAGATGTCATGAGGGCTTGAACAAGGGAGATGATTCTGTGAGTGGAGAGAAAAAGAGCTATTTGAGAGATACTGTTTAAGTACACTCAACAAGTCTTAGCAACTGTTTGAATATAGAGGGAGGTGGTGAGAGAGAGAGATGGATCAAGGTTGCTAAAGTGAGTGATGTGGAAGTACCATAGTTCTAGACTTTCCTCTCACTAGTCCATCATCCACATAGCTTCCAAGTTGATATTTCCAAATTACAGGTATGACCATGTCATTCTTCTCCTCAACAATCAATCCCTTCTTATTACTTCTAGTATAAAATATAAACTCTGTGTTTGGTATTTAATTCCCTTCACCATCTGGTTATAACATATCTTTTCAGACTGACTTCATGTAAATCTCTTTTGCATTCTCTATTTTAGCCAAACTGAGCTACTAGTTTTTCCCCATACATGATATTTTCCCATTTCTGTGTCTCTATATAAGCCATCTTCCATGATAAGAACACCATTGCTTCTCCCTCTGCTTACCCCTAAGGTTGTCAGAAGAAAAGATTCCCTTTAAAGAAGACACAAGTAAAAGCTTGGTTTTCCTCTGGGGTAGCTTGACCCTGTTTGATTGCTTGTTCTTCCTTTCTATCACACTTGAAAAGACATATATTCTTTAAAAGATAAGAGATAAAAAGGTGACCTAGGGAGTAGAATTCATGTCACCTGCCTGCTGGACCCCTCCATATATATGTCCCATAGGAATCTTAAATTCAACATATCAAAAATGGAACTCATCATGTTGTCATTTAGTCATTTCAGTCATGAGCAACTCTTCATGATCCCGTTTGGGTGTTCTTGGCAAAGATACTGGAGTGATCTGCCATCTCCTTCTCCAGCTCATTTTATAGATAAGGAAACTGAAGCAGACAGGGTTATGTGACTTGCCCAGGGTCATACATCTAGTGTCTGAGGCCATATTTGAGCTTGGGTCCTCCTGACTCCATGGCTGACACTATCCACTGTGCCACTTATATCCACGCTCATCATATTTTTCTATAAACCTAACTTTCTATTCAGGATCCCATCATCTTTCTAGTCACCCAGGTTCACACCATTGCCTCATTCCTCTCCATCACTTTAGATCCCCCACTATCCAACCAGTTACCTGCAAGTCTTTTTGATCCTGCCTCCACAATATCTCTTGAAACTTTTCACTTCTTAATGCTTACAAAGGCATTGCTCTACAGTCAGCCATTACTCTACTCATTGCCTCTTGGATGGTTAATTGCAATACCTTTCTCACTGTCTCTTATTTCTATTCTCTTTTCTCCCATGTATCCCCTTTACTGTTGCCAAATTGATATCCCTACACACAGATCTAAACATATCACTTCCCTATTCAAAGATCTTCAAGGAGTCCCTAGTACCTCCAGGATGAAACGTCCCTATGACAGAAAATCCCTTTTCAGACATTTGAAGTCTTTGACAACATAACTCCCATCTACCTTTCTAGTTTTATTTCATATTGCTCTTTGTCATATACTCCCAGTTCCAATCAAACTGTCCCACTAGCTGAATCTCAAATATTGGCATCTTATCTTCTGTTGGTCATTCGGTGAACAATAATTAATCACCTACTATGTGCCAGTCACTATGTAAGTGCTGGGCATACAAATACAAAAGAGAAAGACAATCCCTGCTCCCAAGGAGCTTATAATCCAATGGGGGGGAGACAACACGCAAAACTAAGCAGGGAAAGGCTGGGGTTAGGAGCAGAGGGGAGAAGATACTCTGATGGAAAAATCCATAGGCATGTGTACGTGCCTTTTTACAGCCTGTCCTCCATATCTGGTATGTAGTCTCTCAAAACATAGGCCCAATAGAACATGTATCTTTCTTTAAAGCACTGTTCCAAGGGCCCTTTCCTACAGGAGACTTTTCCTAATTCCCTCTTGTTTTCAGGGTTCTCTCCATCTTAAAATTACTTTGTATTGCTTGTTGATATTTTTATATGTGTTGTCTGTTTCCTCACCCCTTTCTCTTAGAATGTAAGCCCTTTGAGGTTAGGGTCTCTTGCCTCTTTTGTCTTTGTATACCTTTGCATGGTGCCTGGCATACAGAACGTATTTAATAAATGTTTGTTGAATAGAGGTGACTTACCTTAACCAGTGGGCCACCCAAGCTTAGTTTGCTACCCTACCAGCTTGATTTGAGCTTTTCTATTCATAAGATGGGGAGAATAAATCTATACTCCTTTCTCCCTCTCTTCCTCCCTCATGGTGTGGGGGTGAAATCAGATCCCATTTATAAAGTACTTTTAGTTCCTTGGAAAGTAGAGCAATATGAACTCAAGGTTTCTGCCCTTATGATTAAGGAGGAATTTTATATTAAAAAAAGCAAACAACTTGCTGGAAGTCAAAGTGTTTGTTGTCTACAGACCTTGGCCCAGAATCATCTCCTCTGTTTTAATAGTAACCTGCAGGCTGTTGGTGGCCTGAAATATTCTGTGGTATGCGAGTCTTGGCTGCACTGATCAATATCCACAGACATATACATACATACGTAAATTTCAGCATGCTTCCTCAGTGGTTTGTGGTAAAACAGTCATATGTCAGACTGACAGGCACTGGGCTCTGAATGGTATCTTCTCTTTCCTGTCTTCTTACACAGAGCACAATCATATGGACTCCAGCAGGACACGGACAAACTCACCCATTCTCAGATTCACATGCACCGTATGTATAGCAAACACACTGCAGCCATTCATTCCAGAACTATAGGTCTTCCTCTCCCAGACTGCCCATCTGGCAGCTTTCAGCAGCACAAAGTGAGCCCCACAAACAACAAACACCACGAGGCCCCTGAGTGTAGACTTTGCCAGCTATGCCCAGTATAAAGCCTCCCAGGGGCCTTTGAGGTAAGGAAAGTGTGGTTTAAACAAACACACCCATGTGTGCATGCACTCACAGAGACACTGACACACACACATACAGACACACAGACACAGACACACAGATGTTTTTCTTCGTCTCCCCCTTTTCATTCATTTCTGGCTATTCAAAGTCATTTAGGGAACAATGTTACTGATTTGGGGGAGGGCATATGGCATAGTGGAAAGTGTGAGATTTGGAGCCAGAATTTGGGCTTGAATCCCAAATCTGCCACTTTCTACTCATGTGACCTTCACTTCACTACCCTCTTCTCAGTTTTCTCAACTATAAAAGTTTGGATTAGAAGATCTCCAAAGTCCTTTCTAGCTATAAATCTATTTTCCCATAATTCAATGTTAGTGTTATTAGAAAGGGGCATCACGGAAGGTGTGGAATTGAATTTATTAAGGCTCTTTCATCCCTTTAAGAGACAAGATTAAGAACCAAAACTAAGAAACTATTCAGCCATAAAGGACTCTTGGAATAAATATTGAGGGAACAATGCAAGGAATGATAGGATAGTAAATGGGAATGCCATGAAATAAAAAAGCATTTATTGAGCACTTACTATGTGCCATGCACTGTGCTAAATGGTAGCTACTACCCAGAGGAGGCAGGGCTTTTTGTTACTAGGGAGTCTTTGAAATAGTTTTGAGGTATACAAAATATAAAGAAGAGAGACAGAGACAGAGATACAGAGAAGAGAGAGGGGGGGGAGGGGGGAGGGAGGGAGAGAGAGAGATAGAGAGAGCACTACTCTTGTCCCAGTGAATGAAAATCAGAAAATATGCCCCTCCCCCAAATATGCCTGTGTGGTTAGAACCCATTGGCAAGGATATTTCAAAGATCTGTGAATTAGGCACCCAGAACGTAAGAACTGCCACTAGTGGGGGTCACTCTGTCCCCATTGTAAAGGCAGTTAGATCTGACTTGAGCTCATGACAGGTTGGTTTCTGGTTTCCTTGGCTCTTTCTGTCAAAAAATAGGTGAGACCTAAACACTCTAAGCCACATTCACTGAAAGTCACTCTGCTACTCTGGATATAACTTACAAGGAGTGGAAAACTCCATTCTAGACCCTAGGAGGCAGAGAGGGTGCCCATATTTGTGAACAGGAAAGTTGTGGCCAAAAAACCAATAATACAATGATGCTTTGCCTCCAGTGGAAGCTTGGTTTAGCAATCACTGAGTGAGTGGAACGTACTCAACCAACGTCAGCAGTCTGAAGACATCTGGTCTTTATTTTTGGACTTTTTTGTGAAAAGAGAAGGATTATGGTTAGATGTTGATGGAGAGGCCATTCAATATTGTCTATGTACAGAATTTCTTATAATAGTAATCCCTCACTTTGGAGGAATTGTTTTCCAGAGTCACAATGTGATTCGCAGACATTAACTCCTAGTCCCCCAGAGTAAACTCTCATTCACATCAGACACCTACTGTGTGCAGAGCACTGTGCTAAACATGGGATGCGGGAGATATAAAGTTTTTATAAGACAGTGCACACTTTCAGGAGGATCAGCTATGTGCATATGTGTATATACATATATGTGCTTGATAGGATTGATGTTTTCTTCCAGCAATAATTTTCCCACCCACAACAGGAAGAGACTTTGTTTGAAAGATGACAAAGATGTCCCTTGGTCCTGATTGACCCTGGCTTTCCTGATGCAGTTTCATATAGGGCAGATGTGTCAAACAGGCATCCCCCAACATTCCCAAGTGGGGTCCGACCTATATTAAAATAGTTCTTATCTGATTTTAATGTGTTGGCAAACCAACAAAAAAGAAATATGTAAACAAGTGCAGTTTTCTGAGTCAATTAAAATGTACTGACCATGGTACTGCTGTGAGACCATGTAGTCTAGGCTTCTTGGACTTGGGGGAAGCCCAAGATCCCATAAGTCGCCATACTCTGATGACATGCTGACCTGATGCATTTCCATGAGCTAAAGATATTTCTCACCATATTGTTTCTGTGTTAGGGCAAAGTAAACTTGCTTGTGTTAGCCATTCAGTGACTTGGAAGTGCCTCATCTTGTCCCAAAATCAAACCTGAACCGAGAGAGCACTGGCGTTATAGCTGTACCTCCAACCCATGCATACATAGCACCTCAAACAGTTCCTGGAGCATAGTAGGTACTTAATAAATGCTAGTTGACTGACTAATAAATACTTTGTATTAATTTACTTGTCCACATGTTATCTCCTCCCCAGTAATATGTGAGCTTTTCTTCCCGTTAGGGACTGTTTATTTTTGTCTTTGTATCTCCAGCCCCTCATATAGAATCTGGCACATTGGAAAGCACTTGTGATTTCATTGGCATATGAGACTCCCAATGATGAAATTCCTGCTACCAATGTAGATGATACTTCCACTGCTTTTTACAGTCTTAAAAAGTGGGACACTAAGAGGTTAGGTGATTGATGAAGAATCACTTACCTAGTATTTATAAAGGTGACACTTGAACCTAGAGCTTTCTGACTCAGAGTTTGGCTTCTCTATCCACTAGCCCATGCTGCCTCATTGTATACCATATTCCTTATAAATGTACATAGTAGTTGCTGAATAAATGTTTGCTGAACTGAGTATTCTCTAATAAGTGTATATCCCAAGGGGGTACTATTGTTGAGGTTATTTTCCTGCCGAGGATCACCTAAGCCAGGACTCTGCAACAGGAAAATGCAGTAGAGAGCATGATTTGGTAAAATGCAAGCCAATAGGTAGAGAATTCCTCAGGAATACTAGCAATCTGTTGTCACCAATGTTCAAGACACAACCAGCAATTCCAGTGCCTGGGATAAGCAACATAAAACATGTCCACGAGAAGTAGCAAGGGAGTTACTTTTATATCAACTATTAAAGACAGATTTGGTTGGGAGACAGGAGAAGAAACATTGAAGAAATGTTGTGGTTAGTCCTTTGTTTTCAAAGAGTACTAATGACATCATAGGTGATGTCTTGACTTGAGCATGAATTGGATGTGAGGCAGAATTGCACAGTCACCAGCCTCACTCTGTCTTCTAGAGTCACAAAGACCAGTGGCAGGACAAACGTCAGGATGATTGGCGATGGCCTGGGATGCAGTGGATGACTTTGGCATCTTTGATGTTTGACCAAATCTAAGGACTCCACAATGCCTGCTTTGGGCACCTTCATGCCATTAGAACAAATTGTTCTCACCACCCATTCTGTCATGGGAAGGCTTCATATTATTGGGGTAACAGACATCTCTCCCAATTCACCAACATATTTGAGATCCATTGGTTACCCTCTACCTGGTTTATCCCATCTGCCTGGATGGTTTATGGGGATCTAGCTGCTACATATGCCACAGCTTCTTGTATGCACAGGTGAGATTTTGGGAGTGTCGGGAGACACCAAAGGTGGATAGGCAGCCCTGAAAAGGGCTCACCCCCGAGGTACTAGTTCTTCTTGAACACCCTATACACCCCATTGAAGAGATACTTTGGAACACAAGGTCTGGTAATATCCACAGTCTATAACAAAAGGTCACTGCTAGGTAGGATATTTCTGAAGGGAAAGGATGGGTCAGGGAAGAACTCACCTGAGGCATGGTACTATGAAATGTGGTGAGGGGAAGAAAGACAACCATTTGGTACTTTCCTATTTTAAGTAATTCTTGCTCCCTGCTAGGGGTTACACTCAGAAGATACTACTTGCCGATAGCCTGAGAGGGCTGCTGGCAGCTTGGCCAGTGTCCTAGTGCCAAAACTTGGTCATTGGCTCTAGTTATGATGGTCACATTTGTCCCTTTAATGCTTCTGATGCCTCGAAACTTCTGTCCTTCATTCTCTGCCTGACTTTTTCTTTGATTCTGGTTCCTCAGTTTCCTGATCTCTCACCATCCTAGGCAAAGTGGTGAAGTAAATTAGACGAAGTTGTCGGTGACACTTCAGTTTTTTTTCTTTTACTATCCTTCTCCTTTTGTTATTTCCACTCCTGCGTGCTCAGTGCCCTCATTCTGCCTACTGGTTACCCATCTGGGCAATCCCTCAGTATCTCAATGACTTCTAACTGCCTCCTCCCCCCAGCTATCCCTCCTGATTCAGGGAAGTGACTTACTAGATAATGCAGGAAACTATTTAGAACACAGGTGTTAGTAACTGATAGTTTACTACCCCTATTAGAGACTTGTCAAATGTCAAAGGAGAGGGTAAAAAACAAATAGGGTAAGGAATGCAGTCACTTGGAGTAAATAGGAGAAATACTTTTGAGCAGAAACCACTCAGTAGTTCCTAGATAATACCAACTATTGAAACTTTAGGGTCAGCCTTATTCTGAGGCTTGGGTCTCCCTAATTTACTTGTACAATAAGGGCCCATGACAACAAGCCTTAGGAAAATGGCATTACTGAAAAAAATGAAAGATAAACTTTCACAACTCAGAATAGTGGGACTTTTTTCTCCTCCTTTTCAGTTCACATATTCTTATTTCCTTTTTGTTTTTAATTTCTGTCTTTGGCCAGTTTATGGTTGCAAAGGGAAAAAAAGTAGAAGAAGGCAGGATGGGGAAAGGAAAAGGAATGTTAAAATTGAAATAGTTGGCTAAGGAAACTGGAATGGTGGGTCGTCAGTGCATTTTTGTCCTGGAAGTACCCAGTTCATATCAATGATGTCATCATCCACTTAAAAAAAAATCTATACTCCTGATAAAAATACATTTTTACCTAAATATAGCACGACCAGCCTCTGTGCCACGCAATGCTTGGGGATTTATGGCTGACTGGGGTTAATGGTTTGAGGTATTGTTCCTCTCTATGGATAATTAATCTCCAGGAAGCTTCTTCACTGAGATTGTTACTCTCCCTAAGTAAGGCTGTAATACATACATACCAACAAAACCAGGTGTTTAGTTGCTGAGGCTTTCCTGGCTTTCAGCTCAAGTGCTGACTCCTTTTTCTTCTTTATTTTGTTTTTATTATTATTTTAATAAGCAATTGGGGTTAAGTAACTTGCTCAAGGTTACACGGCCAGGTGTTTCTGGGTGGGTGCTAAGTGTCTGAACCCTGATTCGATCCCAGGTCATCCTGAATCTGGGGCCAGTGCTCTTACTTGCTGTGCTACCTGGCTGCCCTTTTTTCTTTATTTTGACCAGGGCAGTGCTTTAGTTGCCTTGTATGTGTCTAGGGTTTTGACTTGGGTGACAGAGAGAGACAGAGACAGAGAGACAAAGAGAAAGAGACACACAAAGAGACAGAGACAGAAAGAGAGAAATAGAGACAGAAACGGAAAGACACAGAGACAGAGACACAGAGAGATAGAAAGACAGAGACAGAGAGAATTGAATATCAAACCTTACTTTCTATAGACTTGTTTTTTGCTTCCATTACTTATTGATGTCGTATGAGTTGATACCACTTATAATCCTATACTTGAATCATCTTTTCTAACATATTTTAAAAATCCTCTTCCCCTATGCCCACCTTGGCATTAATAATAGCACTATTATTATTGCACCAATTATAGCACCAATAATCATCATCAGTATTATTATAGCTATCATTTATATAATGCTTTAAAGTTTGCAAAGCACTCTACAAATATCTCATTTTATCCTTACAATAACCCTGGAAGGTAGGTACTATTATTATTATTATTATTTTACCAATGAATAAAGTGAGGTACACAAAGATTAAATGACTTGCCCAGGGTCACAGAGGTAGCAAGGGCATTAGGTAGATTTGAACTCAGGTCTTCTTGATTCCTAGTCTGATAATCTTTCCACTGCACATTGAAGTTACCACTAAAGTATATATTGACTGGATTTGGAGAACTTCATGAAGTTTTACACAGAATTTCTCTACTCCATTTTGTATAGTAGATGTTGGGTCAACAAAACTTATCTTAATGCTTAGTAGATAAAATACTTGACCTGGAATGAGAATGACATGGATTCATATCTTGCCTCTGACACTTGAGTTACAGGATCCTGGTCCAGGTTTTAACTTCTCTAAGCCTTGATTTCCTCAAACTGGGTTTATAAGAATACTATGTCATCAAACTTGTGGAACATATTAGGGTTTTTGCAAGACACAAATGAGGTAATATATGTGAAGCATTTTGCACACATGAAAAAGTCATATAAATATCAGTCATTGTCATGAGCACTGTAAGGCAACATGCCCCAGGATCTCATGAATTTATATAGTCTTTAGCTACACAAGGAAACAAATTAAGCCAATTACTTTTATTGCCTCTCAGAGAAAAGCCTGGAAGCCATCCTTCAATCTTGTTGCTGTAAATTCTTTTTGCCCTCTTCTTCCATAAATTTTGAGATTATCAGTATTTATGTAGTTTGTTTCTTCTAATATTGCGTCAGTCTCATGGTTATTGGACAAAGATCTCGTATTAATAGTACCTCTGGTTCAGTTCATGTTAAAAGATGTTAAAAGAATGACTGTTAACCTGCTTCATTCTGCCACTCTACTTTGGGTTGGTATTATTGGAATTATTAGATGACTGTCTTAAGACTCTAGGTTACAGACAAGGTATCAATCAGTATGTATTAGTAGAAGGAGATTCCTTATTTGGGAGTTCCCTATGCCAGTGAAATAAAAGTCAAGCCCCTAATTCCCTTATCTATATACATTATTATTTTCATTTTATAGGTAAGTAAAAGAGGCTTCACCAGTGAGGTATAAACAGGGTACAAAGGAAGTATAAAGAAATACTAACAATTTTTTCCTCTTTTAGAGGGGAAGTTAATCAATGATGGCAATAAAGGGTGGCTAGCCATTGACTCCCTCAAGAATTAGTCACATTACTGGTGGTTTTTAAAAAGCAAGCTTTTAAGCTCTGGAGTCATTTGAGACAGGGGGGACTTCTGTTCTATCCTCTAGAGAAGTCATCTCTAGCAATTCAAAAGAGAGGCCTTTATGGAAGAAAACCCTAGATCTTGAGAAGTGATAGCTTTTTTTCCTTTACCTTGTGTTGCTTCTGAAATCCGAGGGGTAGAAGTGAAGAGATAGAGCTGGGGGAGAGTTCTCTTTTTTCCATTTGACCCCATCAGCAGTGGCATTTATCAATAGTACAACCCACTTAGTAGGATGAACTGGGCCCAACCAGTAGCAGGTTTTAATTGGAGAGCTCTGTCTGGCAGTCAGGAGTACCTGTGGGGAATTATGGATATAACACTATATTTAGAGTCGGCAAGACCTGGGTCGGAACCCTTCTTAAGACATGTACTAGCTGTGTGATCCTGGGAATGTTACTTTACCACTGTGGACCTCAGTTTCCTCATTCTGCAAAATGATGGGGCTGGCTTAGTGACTTCTAAAGTCCCTTTCAGGTCTAAATCTATTGTCCTATGTTCCTAGTATTTTAGAGAGAAACACGACCTGGAATCCTAGCTCCGCTTAGCAGAGATGCTTTTCTTAAGGGAAGTAGTATGAGAATATCATGAGAAGGAAAAGGGCTGTGAGGTTCTAGCATACCAGAGGCATGATTTACCTAAGCAATGTTTATGCTCTGTATGTGTGCCTCTATTAGTGTACTCAATGTGTGTTCACTCTTCCCACTGATGCTGTGTATTTTTGTGGGAGCATGGGCACAGGTTTATAGGGGGAATGTTTTATTGCTATATTGTTTCAATATATGACCTTTTTTTGAGCTAATTGTATCAATTGGCTAACTATTAAAGGTGAACAGACCAGTGGTGGCTCCTGAGGTATAGTTTTAGGAGTGCTGACTCAGAATACTCTGAGCCTACAATAGTCATGTCCTGGTGCACATAATCTGTGAGTGCCAGTTGTGTTGGTGGTGGTGGGTGCTATTTAACATAATTCCAAATTTCTTTCCAAAGTAGTTGGACTACAATCTCTGCCAAGATTGTATTAACATGCCTGTCTTTCCTTAGCACTTCCAACATTGACTATTTCTACCCTTTGTCACTGGCAATTTGAAGGATGTGAAATAAAATCTTAGAATTGTATAAAATGGTTTCTGATGTTCTGGAAATTTACTTTGTTTCAAATGATGAAATTAGGTTGTGACCTAACTCAGCTCAGTTAAACAAATATTTATTGAACGCTTACTTTGTAAGCAGGCTTATGTTAAAGCCTGAGCCCAGAGCTGCATTGCCTTCTGTGGAAAGAATTGGCATAGGGAAAGGTTTGAAGTTATATGGATAAAAGTGGGCTGACCAAAGCTGATATTTCTCATGAAGCAAACTATTATATTTTAAAATACCGTGGTTCTTGCTCTTGCTTCTTTGTTGTTATCCTGATCTTTCCCTCACTAAAATGTTCATATTCAGGAATATTTCACATACTGTCACATACGGTACATTGTTTGGTTTCTCTGAGATTCCTTTTTTCCCTTTTTAAATTTTTTTGTTGTAACAATAATGATGATAATGATAGTAATAGCTAACATTTATATAGCAGTTACTATGTTCTAGGCACTGTGCTAAATGCATCTCATTTGATCGTCACAACAACCGTGGGATGTAAGTATTATTTTTATCACAATTTTATGGATTGGGGAAACTGAGGCAAACAGAGGGGTTTTTTTTAAAGTTACTTGCCTAGGGTCACACAGCTAATAAGTGTCATCTGGATTTGAACTTAGGCCTTCCTTACTCTAGGCTCAGCAGTCTAGCGATTACACCACTCTGTTGGATAGGGGATGGAATAAGGTTATGTTTAAAAAATGAAGGGGATGCCATAAAAAAGATTCTTCTCCTTTTCACTAATAGAAAAATGAAAATTAAACAATGTTGAGATTCTATTTGATACCTATCATACTGGGAAAAATGACATAAAAGAAAACTAACAAATATGGAAGGGGCTGCAAGAAGATAGGCTCATTAATGCATTATTGGTAGAGCTGAGAATTGACCTGGCTATTCTAGAAGGCAAATTGAAAATGTGACCTTAACGTGGTCATACCTTTTGATCCTAGGATAACATTCCTAGGCCTCTACCCTAAAGAGACCAAAGAGAAGGACCCATTAGTACAAAAATATTTATAGTAGGTTTTTTTTTGTGTATGGTGATAAAGGACTGGTAAGTAATATGGCAAATAAAAGAATTGGCAAATACCCATCAATTGGGAGATATTTAAACAAATAATGGTAAAATGACTGCAATGGTATACTATTATGCTTTAAGAAATGATGAATGGGGGGCGGCCAGGTGGCTCAGCGAGTAAGAGCACCGGCTCCAGTGTTGGGACAACCTGGAGATTAATCCCGGGCTCGGACACTCAGCATCACACCCAGAAATAACTGGCCGTGTAACCTTGAGCAAGTTACTTAACCCCGATTGCTTAAAGAAAAAAAAAAAAAGAAATGATGAATGACACATTTTCAGTGAAATCTGCAAAGACTTGAATTGGTACAACATGAAGTAAGCAGTAATGTGCCTGAGGACAATTTATACTGTAAAAAGCAAAGAATTTTGAAAGACTTATGAACCCCAATCAATGTAATGATCAACCATCATTCCAGAGAAAGAATGCTAAAGCATGCCACCCACCTCCTGAAGGAGAAGAATTAGACTCAGGCTGGAGAACAAGATAAAACTTCTAGTTATCAGAAAGTATCTAGTTAAAAAAAGAATTTGCTAAAATAGAAAGCTACCAGATGGTGTACTTCCTACTTTGAGCAACCATATAAAAGGTGAATTCCTCTCCATCCACAGGATCAGTGTACTGGGTTTCTGTCTCCAAATAAAGGGAAATATTT
Source organism: Petaurus breviceps papuanus (assembly GCF_028583685.1). Lineage (NCBI taxonomy): Eukaryota > Metazoa > Chordata > Mammalia > Diprotodontia > Petauridae > Petaurus > Petaurus breviceps. The sequence goes on along the minus strand of NW_027187313.1, from coordinate 5,014,084 downwards.
TGAGTCTCTAGCGCCAAGGGAGTGTGAGAATTAAGGTCTTTCACCTCCACTACCTTTAACTGGGTTTTTCTTAGAGACTTGATTGGAGGGTGTGTTTGTGGCTGCTTGACCCAGAAGCCAAATTATTAGTTACAATTGTGATTCTTGATTGTTTCCTGACCCCATTCATAACAGGCTCCGCTTGACCGAACTGCTTATTTCCCCAGCTCTTTATGCAGAAACAAGGAAGGGAATTAAGGAAGGGTCTGTATCTGTTAAAACATTGCAATACCCTTTGGCCTTATCCAGACCTCATTAGAGGAGGCTTTACGCTGGGCATTTGAAAGCCTTTCTGTTTCATTCCAGGCTATACTTCCGAACGTGTTGCTCATTGCTTTCCTTCATGCAGTCGATGGTTTGGTCCAACTGGTTTGTTTGTTGTTCCCTGAATGTGACGTTGCACCACTCTCTTAAGAGAATTTGCTCTTTCTGTTCCCCCTGCCTGGAGAGCACTCCTTCCTTTCCTCTTAGAATCTCTAGCTTTCTTTAAAGCTTGGCTCAGTCACCCATTACAAGAAGGCTATCCCAATCCCACCAATTATTAGAGCCCTCCTCCAAATGTATAGACTTTGTGTATATAATTTAATAGATTACATGTTATACAATATGCATGTAATATATTTAGTTATGCACAATGTGTATAATGTACATATATGAGATATTTATTTATTGATTTGTATACTTATTTACTCCAATAATTTACAACAGAATGTAAATCCCTTGAGGACAGGGACTATGTTTTTTTTTTTTTGTATCCTTAGCAACTAACAGTTCTTTGCAACACAACAGGCATCTCATAAGTGCTTGCTGATTTAATTGAATCAAATTGAATGTGGCTGAATAGAAAGAACACTGGACTTGAAGCCTAAAGAGAAATGAACTCTAATCCTGCTCTGATAATTAATTATTGCATAATCATCATCAAATCCCTTCTGAGTCTCAGTTTCCACATCTGAAAAATTGTTAGCATAATACCTATAGTTCTGCCCCACAGGGTATAATGGGACATATGTGGGGTATAATGGGATAATGAGTCTTAAGTACTTTGTAAGCTTTAAAATTCCACATATGTGTTAGTTATTAGTGTGGCTAATTGAAAGTTGACCTATTTGCCAGATAAAATTCTAAAAGTCAACTTTGCCAGAATTTTTTCTTCTCCTGCCTACTCTTTACCTCACCTTTGCTCTTTTCTGTCAAAGACTCTCATGGGGTCTTCTCTATCTTAGAGAAAGTCAGTCAAACTATGAAATAGCAATGTTTCTACCCAGCTTCAGCCACAGCCCTGACCACTGCATCCATCAGTCAAGGATAGAGAGATTGCTAGTCCTGCTTTTGCATCATCTGACTGTGGAGTGAGTGTGTGTGTGTGCACTCATGTGAATGTGCATGCTTAAGCATGCATGTATGCAAGCACACATGTAGATAGATATATGTGGTAGATATTCTCTTTTTTTTTTTTTTGGATGCCAAGGCATGGGTTATGTACTTTAATGATTAGGATGGCAGGTTCTCTTCTTTAGGATATTCCCCATTGAAGGGTCAAGTTCCCACTTAAAGGCTCAGTTTCCCCCAGTCATATAAATTGCTTCAAATTATCTCATTTTTCCTTGATAAGTAATGACCCCTGGCTGTCTGCTCTCCTCTCAGACTGTAGCTACTTCAATGAACTGGCGACAACAATTCCTTTGGGCTTTGGCAAGCCCAGGATGTGGGATGATCATGGGGGATATCATGGTGTTGGTTATTCACATCCTGGCCAGACATCTTCTCATATTCATCTTCGACTTGGCTGGCTTGTAAGATCATTAGGGGAAAGGGGATCAGGGATATCCTTACTGCCAAGCTTAAGGGTCACAAGAGAAAAGAGTCCTTTCTTTCTTTCTTTCTTTTTTTCTTTCTTTCTTTCTTTCTTTCTTTCTTTCTTTCTTTCTTTCTTTCTTTCTTTCTTTCTT
>NW_027187313.1:5000043-5011993 GCF_028583685.1 Petaurus breviceps papuanus | reverse complement strand
CCCCCTTCCTTCCTTCCTTCCTTCCTTCCTTCCTTCCTTCCTTCCTTCCTTCCTTCCTTTCTTTCTTTCTTTCTTTCTTTCTTTCTTTCTTTCTTTCTTTCTTTCTTTCTTCCTTCCTTTTTTTCTTCCTTCCTTTCTTTCTCTCTCTTTTTCCATATATCTACATGTGTATGCCTATATATGTATTCTGATGTATATGTACATATGTATATATGTATTTTTATGTATATTGATCTATTTTTATGGGTGTTTATATAATTATTTTTCAATAATGCTATGGCATTCAAATCTCCTTTTTGCTTTTGAAACAGTCCAGAGTTCATAGGTTCTCAAAGTCGGTGATAAAGTCCTGCTGGAGGGTGCTGGGATGATCCAGGGAGGCAGTAGCAGCCTTGGGTACAACTGGGTGGCATTGAAAAAAAATAAGGGGGTGATGATAACATAAGAAAAGACGAGAAGAAAATTTTGAAAAAACATTTGTACATGTTTCATCTTTTGTGTAACAGTTTTAAAGTCATCGTGATTACATTATTTTCTAAATAAACACACAAAATGCAAGTTATAATCTATCAGTGGTGAAATCTACCTATAGGTCTTAACAAGCAAGTGTTGGCAGGTGAGTGTGTCTTGCATTGTAGGGAAGACCAGCATGCATCAGCAGGAATATATGCATGTTGTGACTTGTTTACAATACTATACTATGTGCTCCATGATGCAATATTGATCATCAAATTTTCAGTGTAGGAAAACCCACAAATTTACAATAAATTCTTAAATTTAATTTGTGTCATTTAAAAAATATATATTTTGAAATGATACAAATTAAAAAAAAATTAAAGGTTTAAAGAAAGTAGATTTCCAGGGGTTCACTGAGCAATTTTTTTTGAAAAAGGGTCAGTAGGCCAAATAAGTTTTGGAACTTCTGGTCCAGATGGATATCATGGCATACTCAGGTCAGCTCCTTTCAGTACCAGGAGGGAGCATGGAACACCAAAGCAACCCAGGACTTTCCATAGGCTGTTGCTGATTTTGTTGAACAATGGTCCATCTAAGTTGCAATTGATGACTCCAAAGTTCAAATTCTCAGTGATCTAGCCTGGCACAGAGGATAATACATTGAATTTAGAGTTAGGAAAACCTGAGTTTGAATGAGACTTCAGAAACTTATTAGCTGTATGACCTTGGAAAGTCACTTAATTTGTCTGGGCCTCTTTCCCACTCTGTGCAATGAAGGTATTGGATCTAATGACCTCTGAAGTCCCTAATAGCTTTGATTCTATGCTCCTATGACCCTTTATTTCAGCTTAGTTTGTGTTGGTCTATGACCTGCTAATCAGGACTTCTTTTTCCTGAATCTGACTCCTGGGCTTGTCAACTTTGGTGCTTCTGGTTTCCGTCTTCTTCATCTGTCTTCCTAGTTCCCAAAATAAGTTCTGTGCTCTGGTTCTGCTTGGTCTCTGCTCAGTATTAGTTTCTAATTCCTCCCCCTTCCTTCCTTCTAGAGTTTATAGATATACAATAGGACCCCAGAACAACATAATGTTATGGTCTGTTGGAGGTGGAAGAGGAACCTTACAGAACACTTTTGGGGTAGGCAGTGAAGGTGTTATCTCTGTTTTACTGATGAGGAAGATGAGGTTCCAATCAATCAAACAACTTGACCACAGTTAAAAAGCTAATAGGCCAGGATTGAACTCATCTGTTCTGACACTAAATCTGGCATCCTTTGCTTGATATCCTCCCTTTCTGTTGCCAGCAGATAGGTCCTGACTGCTGTGAACATTTCTAGATAACATCTCACTATCCTAGTTAATTCCTTTTAATTATGATTCTGCTTGTTTTATGGGCAGCAAGGTCCTACAGCAGATAAAGCCTGGAGTCAGGAAGACTCATGCTCCAGTCTTTCCAGATGAGGAAACTGAGGCAAACAGAGGTTACATGACTTGTTTGAGGCCACATAGCTACTAAGTGAGGTTAGATTTGAAATCAGGTCTTCCTGGTTTCAGACTCACAGCTCTAGATGTGACTCAAAGTTGCATGTGTATGTGCGTTTACACACATATGTGTATGTACATACATACACGTATACATATGTGTTTATTTGTATATATATTTTGTTAATTTTAAAATGCCATATCGATTTCATTTATTATTGCTTTTATTTCTGAGAGAGAGAGAGAGCACCTGGGGGAGGATGATCAAGATAATTAAGGACCTTGAGACTCTGCCATATGAAATCTAGTTGAAAGACTATTCATGTTTAGCCTGGAGAAAAGAAAAATTAGAAGGGACATGATAGCTGTCTTTGAGTATTTTAAAGACTGTTATATGCGGGGTTTAGATTGGCTTTGCTTTGGCTCAGAGGCCAGAGTGAAGAACCATGGGTAGAAGTTATTGAGAGGTAGATTTAGGCTTAAAGAAAGGAAAAGCCTACTAATTATCAGAACTGTTAAGAAAAGGAATGGACTGCCTTGGAACAAGCTTCCCCCACCTGGGAATGGATGACTGCTTGCTCTGTATGTTGTAGAGAGATTATTGTTTAGATTCAGGTAGGGCTATAAAATTGATATCTGATAAAGCTTCTGATATATTCTAATATCTAACTGTGATTGTACATTGCCATACTGAGGATAGCTGAATCATAGCCAATTAATATAAGTGGGTTATAGATTTGTACCTTAAAAGAGAAGCTGAAAAATAGAGGAGAAGAATATGAGCTGATAGATTGGACAGAAAGATCGTCAAAAACATGGATTTGTTTCTCTAGAAGGAAGGCTACATAGCCACACACTCACTTCAGGGAAAATCATGAATACCAGGGAATTCCCATTAGAGAGCCATATAGTACTAACTCACTTACTCTATAAACATTTATTAAGAGCCTACTATATTCTAGACACCATGCTAAGCTCTGGGGATACAAAAAAAGAGGCAAAGGGTTGTTCCTGCCCTCAAAACTCTTCATCTAACGGGGGGAGACAACATGCAAACAAATATATACAAAACAAGCTATCTACAGAATGAATAGGAAATAATTAATAGACAGAAGAAGGAATTTTAGGAGAAAGAGGGAACCACACAGCTCCAAGAATGTTACTATAGAGGGGCAGTGGTACAGCTAGGGGAGTTCTGTGCGCCACCAAGACCTACAGATGTCTTAACTGCTCACGATGGAGCTGCTTTGATGGAATGATGGAAGAACTTCTGCACCAGCTAAGGCGTGTCTAGACCAAATCTCCTGGATTGAATGGAAGATTTGCTAGACCAAGCTAGAGATAGAACTGAGGATCAGAAAGTAACAGCTACAATGTAGAGGGGGCAACCTTGGCTTGGACCTTTGTTAGTGCTTTGGGTTACATAGGCTGTGCAGCTTCATGGAAGGTGGTTGACTTTCTAGAGAGCCAGGGTGTTTCCTCTTGACTGGGGGTGGTGGTGTTATGAACTCAAGATCAGACTATGGATTTGGAGGATGGTTTGGGGGCAGCTAAGTGGCCCCACAGCGCATAGGGCACTGGGCTTGGAATCAGGAAAGATCCATCTCCAACACTTACTAGCTGTGTGTCTCTGGGGAAGTCACTTAATCCTGTTTGCCTGAAACCTCAGTTTCCTCATCTGTAAAATGAGCTTGAGAAGGAAATGGCAAACCACTACAGTATCTTTGCCAGGGGTATCACAAATGGGGTCACAAAGAGTTGGGCACAACTAAGAAATGACTGAACAACAAATGTGGTGGGAGGAGAGGAAATGAGACAAAAGAGAACTGTTTAGAAGCAGTCCCCAAAGCTTATAACTCAGTCCAAACTTAAATCTTAATTCTGGCCACATTAAATTGAATTGAATTGCCACTTGATAATTTGAGTACAACGTTTGTTGTTGCCATTGGGTTGTGCCATTGGGTTGTTTTTCATTTGTGTCTGCCTTTTCAAGATCCTCACCACCCCCTCTTTTTTTTTTGTCAAAGAAACCGGAGTGGTTTGTCATTTCCTTCTCCAACTCATTTTACAGATGAGGAACTGAGGCAAACAGGGTTAAGTAACTTTCTCAAGGTCACACAGCTAGTAAGTTTCTGAGGACAGATTTGAATTTAGGAAGATGAGTCTTTCTGACTCCAGGTCTGAGTTACTTGAGTACAACATTATTAGGAGCCCATTGAATTGTAATATGAAGAGCTCCGTAATGAGCATTGGAACGCCTGGGATTAAATCCTAGCTCTGCCATATCATTAGCTCTGAGACTTTGGGCAAGTCCTTTACCTTTCTGAGTCTCAGTTCCCTCATCTATAAAGTGAGAAGTTTGACCTCGATGACTTCTTCAATCCCTTCTGAATTTAATAGTCTTTAAGTCTTGTGTCCTAGATTTTATGCTTTCTCTGGGTCTTTGATGGGCCTATATTCTGTTTTTATTTCTTTATTTCCCTCTCACTCTTTCTCTTTCAGATATGAGAGGAATCTGGCCCCGATGTTGACCTTCCCATTGAAAACCATGGTTGAGTCAAACCAATGTAGCTGGCTAGGTAGGTCTCCCCTTTCTCCTTCCCTATTCCCCAAACATTGCTATGGAAATAGTGTTGGACCTCAGCAAAGAGAATGGCTTCCCTCAATAGAGATTGGGATACTTTTCTTTGGGTCAGGGTATCTGAACAGCTGTGTTCCCCTTCCAGAACCTTCTCTTGGTCCCTTATGACTACCTATGGGTTAATTCTCTTTTAATGTACTCTTCTTCAAAGTTTCAGCAACTTGTAACCTGGTGCCTTTCTACCTTTACAGGATTCTTATGGGTTACTCCCCTTCACATACTCTATGATCCAGATTTACTGGTCTATTTTCTGTTCCTCACATACAATGTTCCATTTCCCAAAGTTGTACCTTTGCATTAGCTGAAAAGATAGGTCATTTTGTTTTTGCTTTGAGTTTACCTGGCTTCTTTCAAGACTCAGATCAAATCTCCTTTTATAAGAAAGCTTTTCCCAGTCTTCCCAGATGCTAGTGCCTTCCCCTCCAAGACTATGTTTTATCTATTCTAAATGTCTTGTATTTATGCCTAATAATTTCCATATTGTTTTTTCTACTGGAAATGTGAATTTCTTGAGGGCAGGCTTTGTTTTCCCCTTCTCTATACTCCTAGGAAGGGAAGAAAAAAGAAAGAAAAGAAGGAAGAGAGGGAGGGAAGAAGTATGAAAGGAAAGAAGGAAGGTAAAAAAGAAGGAAGGAAAAAAGGAAGGGAGGGAGGAAAGAAAGAAGGAAGGAAAGAAGAAAGGGAAGGAGGAAGAAGTATAGAAAGAAGGAAAAAAGGAAGGAAAGATGGAAGGAAAAAAGGAAGGCAGGAAAAAGGGAAGAAGGGAAAGAAGAGAGGGGAAAAGGAAGGAAGGAAAGAGGAGAAAGGAGGTAGAGAGAAAGGAATGGAAAAAAACATTTACTAAATGTTTACTATGAATCAGACACTGTGCTAAGCTCTGGGAATGTGGGGATACAAATTCAAGCAAAAAAGGAAAGACAGTCCCTGCTCTCAGAGATCTTATCTTCTAAGGGGAAAGGAAACACACAAAAGACAACTGAAAAGTTGGGGGAAGGGTTGTACCCAGCATGGGACCAAGCTCCAGGTGGAGCTCCCCAGTGAGTGAAGGTTAAGAAGGCTGAAAGGGTGGTTAGATGTTCCGGGATGAGGAGGCCTCAGCTGCTGAAGGGCCTACTTAGCTCAGAGATATGTATTTAGCACAGTGCCTAACATATAAGTGCTCAATAAATGCTTATTGATTAACTTCAGCAGTTTCCCTAAGGGAACTGAGGAGAAAAAGAAAATCTAGGTGGGGAGTGGAACTTTTTCCTCTGCCTTTGTTTCCTTGATAGTGCTATGGGGTCTCATGCCTTCAAAAGTCATTCTTCTCTTGACTGTCTCTGTTCTGTGGCTCTACCTCAAGTCTAACTGCCAAAAAAAGGTACCTTTCATTACAGACAAAGGACTAGTGTAGTTCCTGACCTGTTTCCAGTTCTCTTCCAAATGTAGGCACTCCCACTGTTTCCCCCTAGTGTAGAAATGTAGTTAACTTTCCTGGCACAGGGTCTAGGCATATTGTGTGTAACAGATACAAGCCCTCCGGTGGCCCAGGCTGTGAACAAGTATTTATGAATGATAAATGGAAGATGGTCAAACACTAAATGGATTGTGGGTAGAGGTGTGTCTGGCAGCCTTCCTCCCGGCTCAGTTACTGTGTGACGTACCTTGGGAAGTCCTGTTTCTGGACTACATGTCTCCAAGTGATTGCATTTGCAATCATGCGCCTTACCCCTAAGGACAAGAGAGCAACCCTCAATAGGAAAGGGAGAAAATACACCCCCAAAAAGTCAACAAAAAAACCTTCTATGGTATGCCTTGGTTATCGGTCCAATTGTGACTACTTGGCTGGAATATCTGTGAGACCAAAGGTCCTGAGTCTCTTGTCTCACTTCCTAGACTCTGGTCTCCTCCAGAGATCTTTTATGTATTCCCCAAGGCTTCTAAAGCAGCGCAAGATCCTCTGGGATATGTCAGAAATGGTCTACAGAGTGGCTTAAGTAAGAATTCCAGGACTACAAGCAAACATTTGTAACTGGTCCCCTTACTTTCCCTCCTCATTTCACTAAGCCCGGCAGCATCCTTGCCATACATTTGTGTCATCACCACCTCCTTTTGTGAGCAAGGGCTTTGGAGTGATGTCCTGCTTCTCTCAGACCTCCTCCTCCTCAGTCTCCTGGCTGATGCCCCAAATTCTTTTTACTAGGAATACTAATAATAGCTAGCATTTATATGAAGATTTAATATTTGCAAAGAACTTTAAATATATTGTCTCATTTATTCCTCTTAACAACCCTGTGATATAGGTGTTAATATTATCATCCCCATTTTACACATGAGGAAACTGAGCCTGAGAAAGATTAAGCTGACATGCCCTGGGTCACACAAGTAAGTTTACGGGGTAGGATTTGAACTCAAGTCTTTCTGATTTCACATTTAGCACTCTTACCCACTCAGTCACCTAATTGGGATAAAGTTTTTTTTTTCTCTCTCTGATTAGATAAAGCTTACAGTCCAAACACTTTTAAAAGAGACTTTTCTTAGGGGTTTTGGGTGACATCTATAATTTCAACCCAGAGAGGGAATTTTGTAGTATGGAAATGCCTTCCATTGGTGCAGATCTCCAACTCATTTGTAACTTACAGCCTTACAGAGTTACCAGGTGTCAATAAGAGGTGAAGGGATTTGCTCATGGCCATACAGCTCCTGTGTGGCAATCAGGACTTGAGTCCAGGTTTTCCTGACCCTCAGGTGTGTCCCTTATCTATTCTGCCACTCTCGCCTTTCTGACCAGGAGGTATATATTGACTTAAATTCATCCTACAGTATAAGTGACACATATAAGACGCTTTCTAGAGAACAGTTTTTCATAAGGATGGGGAGAGAGAGAGAGAGAGAGAGAGAGAGAGAGAGAGAGAGAGAGAGAGAGAGAGACTGAGGATTGAGGTCACGGGATTTCCCTCAAACAGGGGTTAGGGGTAGAGTATGGGAGCCCTGCTGAAGACGAACTTTGGATATTACACCCATTTGCATCTTACCTATGGGTGAACCCAGGATTTAAGGGCCAGAAGACCTAGGCTTTGTCCTGGACTACTGTACTGGCCTGCTTCTGTATCCTGGAGCAGATACACCATTCCCCTGCGCCTCAATTTCTCTGGGGTCCTATTCCAAACCCACCCAAGCCCTTTACCTGACTTTAGCCCTGAAAAATGGAAATGGAAATAGCACAGACAGCAGAACCAGTGCAGAGGAGATGATAAGGTCAGGAGAGATCAGCCAGAGAAACAGTGCTGTCTGCAGGCTACTTGGCAAGTCTAGACAGGACAAAAGAGAACAGAATGGCGTCAAGAATGCTTTTCCCGAAGGGACATTTCAGGTCCCTTCAGGGTGGAGAAATGAAAATAAGGAGAAATATTCAACCCCCAAATGGAAATGTGACAGAAAAAAGGAAAATGAGAAACCAAAATAGAGGGAGAAAATGGTGGGGGGATGGGAGAGGGGAGGAGTAGAAGAAGAAGAATGTGATAATTCCAAGAAGAATAATATTGATGTTTATCAACTTTGCACCAGCTCTCCCCAAGTGACTTCTCTCCTAAGAGCCATTATATCTGGTTTACAGTCTGGGGGCCATGACCTTCGTCTGTCTTTTTTTTTTTTAAGCTTTGGGTTAGAACAGAATAGATGCCATCTCCCCGCCTCAGCTTACAGCCCCAAGTGGCTGCTTGGTTCAGAGGTCACCTGCTTCTTTCTTTTCCAGAGAGCTGGAGCCAGACGGGATGTTGAAGTCCTATGGGTTTTCTCTTCTTTGGCTCTTGGTTTAATAACATAATAGTTCACATTCAAATAGCTCTTGCAGGTTTGCAAGATTCATAACAAACCTGAGATCTAAGCCAATGGTAAATATGATTATCCCCATTTTAGAGATGAGGAAACCAAGGCTCAGAGGAGTTGTGTCTAGCTTACAGGGAAAGAGTTGAGAAATGTCAAGATGGGGACTCAAACCCAAGTTATCTAATTCAGTGTCTGATGCTTTTTCCTTTATGTGAAAGTGTCTCTTAAAAGGAGAGGCTTAGGGGGTGGCTAGGTGGTACACCAGCGTACCAGTCCTGGAGTCAGCCTCAGACACTTAACACTTACTAGCTGTGTGACCTTGGGCAAGTCACTTAACTCCAATTGCCTTGCCTTCCCCCCCTCCAAAAAGAAAAAAAAACGGAGAGGCTTGGGGGAAATTTGGGTCAAGATTGGGGCCTGAAGCCCACAGGAGCATGGGAGGGGAAGTGTCTGCTCATTGTAGAACTGGAGACCTGCAGAAGGGTGGAAAACAGGTAAGACTCATGGAAGAGATAAGGTGGGTTCTGGGATTGATTACACTGGTATTCTAAGCTATTGAACCCATTCCCAGAGAGGGGTCCCAAGCACCTGGATTCCCCTTTGGGTTTGGGTCAGTCTCTCTCTTGGGTGGGTGTAGCTCCCTCCATGAAGTAAGAAAAGGCAGTTGAATATGTTGCCTCAGCTTAAACTTGAATTGGGTTAATGGCTTTGTGGGATGACTGGCTGAGGCTGCATAGACCTGTACTAAGTTTCTCAAGGTGTTTCTCTTCCCAATTTTTGTTTCTGTTGAGAGTACCACCAGCCTTCCAGTCACTCAGTTTCACAATCTGGAACATCCTCAACAATTTCTTCTCCCTTTACAATCTCTCTCTTATCTGCCTTCTTTTCTCCATTCACACAGACACTTCTCTAATTTCACCATGCATCCCCTCCCACCTGGACTACTGAAACAGTTTCCTAATTGATCTCCCTGCCTACAGTCTTTCCCTTTGCTAATCCAGCCTCTGTATGTGTCTAACTTGTCACTTCCCTGCTCAGGAAACTCCCTCTTGCCTGAAGGAGGCTGCAAAAGCTTTCCTGGCTTCCTTTAAGTCCCAATTAAAATCCTATCTTCCACATGGGAATCCTTCCCTAATTTCTCTTAATTCTCATTCCTCTCCTCTCTTAATTATTTTCCATTTATCCTGTATCTAGCTTGTTTGCACATATTTATTTGCTTGTTGTCTTCTCCAGTAGACTGTGATCTCCTTGAGGAAAGGAACTTTATTTTGCCTATTTTTGTATCACTCTCCCAGTTTTTGGTTGTTTTTTTTTTTTTACTTTTTATTAAAGGGGTCGTCCCTTGACTCACTTCTTAAAGAGTCTATTCACTGAAGAGGTGCTGCCTCACTCAAAGTGAGAACTTGAAAAGACCTTAGCTTGAAAGGGCCAAGGTCTCCCATTGTATCCTGAGCCATCTCCAGTCATCCTGATGAATATCTGGCTACTGGACCCAGATGGCTCTGGAGGAGAAAGTGAGACTGGTGACTTTGAACAGCCCTCCCTCACTTAAATCAAAACAATTGAATGTCATCATCTCCTTGATATCATGGTTCTCTTCAAGAACGAATGACAAACTATAACCACAATCACCAGTGCTTAACACAGTACCTGGAACATAGTAGGAGCTTAATAAATATTTGTTGACTGACTAACTGAAAGGCAAAAGCAAGTTGACTGTGGGACTTTTAAAGCCTTTTCCAGATTTAGTCTCTTTATTCACACTACATTCTAACCAAAACAGCCCAATTTTTTTTTTTTAAGCAATCAGGGTTAAGTAACTTGCTCAAGGTTACACGGCCAGTTATTTCTGGGTGTGGTGCTGAGTATCCAAGCCTGGAATTCAATCTCCAGGTCATCCTGATACTGGAGCGGTGCTCTTACTCTCTGTGCTACCTGGCCGCCCCAAAACATCCCAATTGTTGATTCCTACACTCCCCACCCCCAACATTCTGTCTTCCCTCTCTGTCCTTTTCCACAGACCCCATACCTGGAATACACTCCCTCCTCACTTCAATCCCCATCAAATTCTTAGCTTTCTTCAAATTAAGCTCAAAGGGCTAGTTCTTACAGGAAACCTATATTGATCTCCCATGTTGTTAGTTACCTTACCTGGAAATTTCTTATTATTATTTTTTTGTTAATATACATGTGAAGAAGGGGTCATCTCTCTTTACTAACTGCCAGCCAACTGCAACCTACATACCAGGCAAGTAAATAAGCTTAACTGAAGCAGTAAGGAACTTAGAGGGTGAGACAGGAGCAATGCCCCTCAGACTCTGTTAGGGATCCTGAGACTAAGAACCCTGAGAATAGACATTAACCCTCCTCCCTCCACCCCCAGATGGACAGTCTTGCTTCCAGCCTGGCCCCCACAGCCATTATCTAGGGAATCAGCCATTGGGAAGAATGAACCCATTATTCTCACCACAACCACCAATGGCCACTGACCAATTGACATTGAAGGGAAGATTCCTTCTATGTATTTCATCTCCCCCTGTTAGAATCTAAGCTTCTTTGAGAATTGGGACTGTTTGGCTTTTCTTTTTTTATTCTTAGTGTTTAGCAGCACAGTGCTTTCTTTGCACATAGGTGTTTGAGAAATGGTTGCTGACTGATTGATTCATTTTGTTTTCTTCTAATAGAATTTGAGTTTCTTGAGGTTCATTTTTTTTTGTCTGTTTATGTCCAGTGCCTAAGTACAGGGCCTGGTCTGTAGCACAAAATACATGCCACTTCTTGTGAAAAATATGGGGTGTGCTCAAGTAGGTGGGGGTCAAACTAGCAATGTAGTTTTCAGAAAACTCTGAATTATTTCAGGGTCATTGTGACAACCATATGCCACCAGGCATAATTTTTTTATATGATCTGGATGATTACACTCATTGCATTTCTCTTCTCCATCTATCACGATATCTTTATACTCATTATTATACTCATTATATATCATATCCTACCCTGCCTTCAATTCCCAGATCATATCCCTTTTGCCATGTGACATTTAACATGACTCCCTTACTAGAGTGATTACTCCCTTTTCTGAAGGCCATAGCTCTTATTGTCTATATAGTAGTAAGGTTTTTTTTTTAATGTGTCTCTCTCTTTTTTCCGTAAAAATATTACTACAGTGCCTCATTAGAGGCATTATAAATAACATTTTGAATGCCAGTTCAATGGAATGCAAACTTTGTCAGTTTCTACTAATATAGACAGGTTTTGAGTATGGACCTAGAAAGAGGTTGACAACTATGCCCAACTCTGCCATAAAGCCAATCCAAGAGCAAGTTGAGATATAACTCTCATGATGTTATAGGTCCTCTTGAAGAAGAAGGAGAAGAAAGAGAAGAAGAAGGAGAATAAGAAGAAGAGGAAGGAGAAGAAGAAGAAGGAGAAGAAGAAGGAGAAGGAGAAGAAGGAGGAGAAGAGAAAGAAGGAGGAGAAGAGGAAGAAGAAGAAGGAGAAGAAGAAGAAGGAGAAGAAGAAGGAGGAGGAGGAGAAGGAGAAGAAGGAGGAGAAGAGGAAGAAGAAG
>NW_027187313.1:4991073-5000033 GCF_028583685.1 Petaurus breviceps papuanus | reverse complement strand
AGGAGGAGGAGGAGAAGGAGAAGAAGGAGGAGAAGAGGAAGAAGAAGGAGAAGAGGAAGAAGAAGAAGGAGAATAAGAAGAAGGAGAAGGAGAAGAAGAAGGAGAAGAAGAAGAAGGAGGAGGAGGAGGAGGAGAAGAAGAAGAAAGAGAAGAAGGAGAAGGAGAAGAAGAAGAAGAGCAATAATAACAGCAGCAGTAGCAGCAATGTTATTACCAAGATAATAGGTCTCCGCTGTCCAATGACCCAAGATTAGGCTAAGCACGGAGAAACTCATCAGTGGAATATTAACAACCAGGTAATGATTTTTTTTTCTAAACCACAATCATAAATCAGAAGGACAAAAATTCAAAATGGTCCTTAGTTCTCTGAAATCCCATTCTACTTTTGACATAATGGTGGAAGTTATAGGAAGTGAGGCAGTTCTTAGACCAACCACAAACATTAAGTTCTTGCTAAATGGAAAAATGTGTCACAGATTCCATCCAAGCAAAAGAAAAAAAAAAGATGGGGTGGGGGTGGAGTGGGGGGGGGATTGGTAGGTCAATTCATACCAGAAGAAAGAAAATCCTTTTGACAGAGAGGTGAGGGACTGAATACTGAATATACAGAATGAAACATACAGTTTTTGGAAATGACCAATGGAGAAATTAATTTTGTTTGACTCTGCATATTTGTTACAAGGATTTTCTTTTTTTCTTTTTCAATGAAGGAGGTAGGTGGGAGGGAGAAAAAAGAATACTCCCTAATTGAAAAAAGAAAAGAAAATTTAATTTAAAAAATCATTTCATGGAACTCTGGGTCAATTTGCCTTTCAGTGGTCAGGATTGAGCATAAGCAGACCACCATGAAGGAAATTGTAATTTGTGTACCAACCTCTGATTCAGTGAGCTTGGTGGGAATTCTATCTAAACTTGACCATCTCCAAAGAATTTGTAGATGAATCCAGGAAAGGAACAAGCTGATCTGAACAAAATGGAGCTGATCTGATGGGGTTTCTATGGAGATTCATTCTTATTGGTGAAAACAGTGGAACATTTGAACTCTACCACCTCAGTACCTTATCTACAATATAAGGTTAAGTCAGGAAAAGTGACTGGACCTAAGTAAATACATACAGAAAATAAATACACCCAGAAGATGATGGAATCTTAAAGGTACCCAGGAATTTTCAAGATATCTGAAAGATGGGAACATTTTTTAAAAAATTTAAAAAGGTAATGGATAATACATTTACCTCTAAAATACAATCAGAAGCTGCTAACTCATATGCTAACTTTCTCATTTCTGTAATAGCCTTATGAAAATGATCTACATGTGCTTCAAGGGTAACCTTTATGAAAATATGAGAAGGAAGCAAGCAGGATTTAATGATTTTCTGCAACAAGCTATATTGTTAGTGAGATAGCTAATTAAGAAGGGGCCTTTGTTTGTTGTTGAGGAAAAGAGAAATATTTGACTTCAGTAGAGCAAAATATAGTTTTAAAGGCTCTCCTCCTATACAGATTTTAAAATAGTACACAATTGTGAAGCAGATGCCTCCAAATGTGAGAAATGATAAATTCTCTTTCCTTGGAGGTCTTCAAGAAGAGAATGGATCACCACTTGTCAGATATGGTATAGTGATAATTATTTTGTGTGTATGGGTTGGACCAGTGAGGTCCCCTTTGACTCTCATGCTGTAATTCTACAGCTATAGAAATTATTTTGATCAATAACAGTCTTAGTTTTAATATCAAGTGAGGCATAAAACAGAGACATATGGTTACTGATATTAGATAGTGTGAAGGATTACATTCTATACAGAATTCAAACTAAAAAGAATTTCCTATTAATAGTGAGATTCTTTAAATGACTTTGAATTCATAGGTAACATACATATGTTGTATATATTACATTAAGCCCTGGAACACTACAAAGTGTCCTGAGTGAATTTCATAATTATTCAAAAGGGATGAATTTAACAATTTATGTTGGAAAAACAAAATGAAAAAAAAAGACATAGGCTACTTAGACTTTGTTATAGAGTAATATTTATAATAATATATTTCTATATTAGCTGATTGAGTTATATGATCTTCCTCTTCCTAGCTCTCTTTGTATCTCTGAGTTTTTCTCTCTGTCCATATGTTTGTGCAAATAATTATGTATACATATGTAAATACACACTCATTTACATAAGTGAATTGGGACACAGGTTGAGTAAGAAATGAGGCAAAATGGAATTTAGGAAATTAGAGGTAGGGAGCTGGAATTGAACTCAGGAAGATCTGGTTTCAAATCCTGCCTTAGACTTACTAATATGGTCTTGGGCAAGTCAGAAGTTAGTCAGCAAGCATTTTTAAGCACCTACTATGTGTCAAGTACTGTGCTAAGTGCTGGGGATACAGAGAAAGAGAAAAGATAGTTCATACTTTCAAGAAGCTTACATTCTAATGAGAGAGACAGCATGCAAAAACAATGTACAAATAAGATATACACAAGATAAATTAGCAATAATCAACAAAGAGAAGACACTAAGCATTAGGAGGTATCAATTCAACTTCTCTAGACCTCAGTTTCCTCATATATAAAATGAGGGAATTGATTTTGATGACTTGTAAGTTCCCTTCTATGATACTGTGATCCTGCCCATTTTTCTTCAAAGTATTTAAGAAAGTCTCCCATTTGATGACTGTGGACAAAATAGACTTATGTGACCTATAAAATAGTATAATTTTAGATGGATTGGAAACTAGTTGAATGACTAGACCCAAAGAATAGACATTAATGTTAGGTACCAATTTGGAAGAAGGTATTTAATGGAGTGTCCCAGGGATTCATCCTTGGTCCTGGTCTATTCAAAATGTTTATCAACAACTTGAAAGAAGGCATATCAAATTTTCAGATGATGCAAAAATTGAAGGGATAGCTCACCTGATAAATGGTAGAATCAGGCTCCCAAAATACCTCAGTAGACCAGAATGATGAAATTTACCTATACTCATCTTTATGGTATAAAAATCAACAATATAAGTTCAGGACAAAGTTGGTGTGACTAGGAAATAGTTTATTTAAAAAAGCCTTTTCATTTTAATGAATTCCAATGTCAATACCAAACAACATGGTAGCCAAAAGGGTTAATGTGACATTAAGAATCATTTACAGAAAAGTACAGCGTCCAACAAAAGAGGTGTGCTATAGAAATAATGTAGTCTGCTTTTACAGCTCCATATCTGGAGGACAGCCTACACCTCTGGAGCTATAGTACAGGAAGGATATTGGTAAACTGAAACAAGACCAGAAGAACCTAGTCAAGATGGTGAGAAGACTGGAGAATGTGCATATGAGGATTGGTTGCCGGATCTAGGATGTTTAGTCTGGAAAAAAGCATAATAGCTCATTTGAATGGCTTATAATATGGAAAAGTAGTTAAATTTGTTTTATTTGACCCCAGTGGTCAGAAGTAGGAGCAATGGGTGGACTATAGAGAGCAGCTGATTTAATGTCAGTACCATAGTGTTCTGCTGGTAACTTCATGATGTCAGGAGGAAACGAGGAAGACTCCTTACACATTGGGGAGAATTCTCTTTGGTGAACTTATGGGAGGACATGGAAAGGAGACATTCAGGACAGGCAGGCATGCAAAGATAATAAGATCATAGATCTAGAACAGATTGAAGAGCTCATCTAATACAATCCTCCTCATTTAACAGATGGAGAAACCAAGGTCCAAAGAAGTTAACTGACTTTGCCAAGGTCACACAGACAGTAAATGCTAACGGTATAATTTGAACCAAGGTCCTTTGACTCCAGGGCACAATATCATTTGTGCAGTATCATACTACCTCTCCATTGTACTAACCCACAATCTGTATTATTGAAGAGAATTTCCAAATAAGTGAAATCACAAATCCATTTGAGTATTTATAAGGAAAAAAAACAAAGGGCCCATAATGAAGCATGCTCCCTAGCTCTTGATGGAATGGTGATGGTACTGAAACGTGAGCCTGGGAGTCTTTGACCGACTGATTTTAGGACTTTGGTTGTCCTTGGGACTTCAGGGTGCAGATTGAAATACTTTTTTTAATAACAAAAAATTCCATAGGAATTAGTTATAAGTATACCTCCCCTCCCCCACCTCACCCAATGGGTGGGGGGAGATGGGAGGAAGGAAAAATATTTTTGTTAATTGAAAAAAATAAAATTATATTTTATAAGATAGCACTGCTTCTCTGCTTTTCATTTTGGGTAAGATAGTATAATTAGCACAGACGTGCAGGCAGGGATGAATTGTGATCTTCATTTGGATCTTATTATATTATTTTTCACCCTAAACCCACCCTTCTTCCACACTTCCCTCTTCTGTCTAAGTCATAATCATCTTTTCAGTTACCCAGCCTCATACCCTTGTGTCACTTTTGACTTTTTTTTGGAGGGGGGAAGACAAAGCAATTGGGGTTAAGTGACTTGCCCAAGGTCACACAGCTAGTATGTCAAGTGTCTGAGGTCACATTTGAACTCAGGTCCTCCTGACTCTGGGGCAGATGCTCTATTCACTGAGCTACCTAGCTACTGCACACCTTTGACTTCTTATTCTCTCTTATGCCACTTATGAAGTCAGTTGTTAAACCTTGTCATTTCTACTTCTTCACAAAAGTTTTACATCTGTTCCTTTTTTTCTCTACTCACAAAGCCAACACCCTAATTCAAGCCTTTATAACCTGTTGTAGGCTATTGTAGTAACCTTTTAGTTGGTCTCCTCTTCAATACATTCTCTAGATACTGACAAACAATTTTCCTAATGTGATGGTCTGTCACGTCAGGCTCTTATTTAGTAAACTTCAGTGGCTTTTTATTGATTCTACAATCAAATGTTATTTCCTCTTTACCATATCCTTTTTCATTCTATTTTTGGTCACCATAGTGACCACTAATAATATTATAGCATTCTATTATAATGAACATAATTGTTAGTTTGGTAATATGAACATATAATTTATAAATAAAATAAATATATGGATGTAACACCTTCTTCCTAGCCCCCATTTGACCTTGTAGGTTGGGTCTCAGAAAACAATTAACTACTTCTTTTCTCATAGTTCTAGAGCTCAGTAACCCTGAGTAGCTAGGGATGGTTTTCATATTCTGTCTTGGAATTCCCACTTAATGTATTTCCCTTTGTAAGTTAACATCTTCCAGATATCAAGTAACCAGTTACAGTTATCCCTTCCGCATGGCGACTTTACCCATTGCAGTTTTGATATATCATGGATTGGTATAAGAAATTAAATGGGAATTTAGGGGGAATTTTGTGGAAGCTGCAGATGACACTGATGGTCAGCACAGGAAAAGTTTAGAAACTCAGAAATGCAAAAACTATATGTAAGTATTGTATAATATTAACATTTTTATCTTTTAGTACCATAATAATTCAGTCTTCTTCTCTAGTAGGAAGGGAGGGCCAAAAATTTTTACTTGGATTTTGCTAATCAAGGGGGCACCACATCTCTGACCCCCACAATGTGGAAAGGGTAACTGTAATATTGGTTAGCTTTTAGTGAGGACTGAAGTACAACAAAACTTGCCTCCCACCCAAGTGGGGCAGGAGGGTACTCTGCCTCTACATACCTATTCAGACCTTGAGGAAAGTGACCTCAAAGTTAGAGTAGTTGGTATACCACAATCCTTCTCCCTTTCACCAATGAAGTAGACATACTTTCCTTCCTGTGCATATGCAAGGTCCTTAGGAAGAAGGGGCTCAACTTTAAAGTACAAAGGTGCTGAAACATGTGACCCTGGGAGTCCTTTTTGCTTTTCTTGTAGCCCCTGCCACGTTCACTGAGTGTGGCATCATTGATACGTGAGTTAATGTCTTGCTTAGCTGGGCTAGCTCCTTGCTGGGATTGGCTGCTGTCACTGACTTCAAAATCTGGTTTTCTTTGGGACGTCAGATACTTTTTTTTTTTTAAAGCAATCGGGGTTAAGTAACTTGCTCAAGGTTACATGGCCAGTTATTTTTGGGTGTGGTGCTAAGTATCTGAGCCCGGATTTGATCCCCAGGTCATCCCAACACTGGAGCCGGTGCTCTTACTCGCTGAGCCACCTGGCCTCCCCTAATCCCCAGGTCATCCCAACACTAGAGCCGATGTTCTTACTCGCTGTGCCACCTGGCCGCCCCGATGTGAGATACTTTTGATGAATCTCTTGGTCTCACCAATCAACTGGATACTTCCATCAAAGAATATTTCTTCATTTATGATCAGGCAAGAATGAAACGCACTAAGAACAGAAATTCCATGTGTTCATGGCATGTGTAGTCAGGTGGGAGAGCTGTTGTAATCCTCTGAGTGGGGGAAAAATGAGTTGCTCCCTTTTCTCCCACTTAGAGGATTACAGCACTTCTTCCTCCTTGAAAGTTGTCCGGTAAGAGAGAGACTGACTGATAGAACCTTTCATGTGCACACTCAGTTCTAATGACTTTTTTTTTCCATATGCAATAATTGGACATGAAATAGTCAATATATATAATTCCCTGAAGGGGGAAAAGTGTTCCGAGGCTTGGAAGTAGGCCTATCAAGACTTCATGTGGATTGGTACTAATCAAGGCATATGGCACATGCCCTAAAGACTGGTTTTTCATTGGCCAGTCCCCCAACTATAGGTCGAGTGGGTGCGTGTTTCAAAAATGATTTACTGTTTGGAGTGAACAATCAAAGACTTTTGGAGGCTACTGTACTAAAATCAGTGGCCTAGAACAAGTCCCTTAGCTTTTTCAATCCTTAGTTTTCTCAAAATAGAGGTATGAATACCTGTTCTATCTATTTCTCACGTTGTTGTGAGAACCAAATAGTATCATATATGAAAAAAAATTCTTTGTAATGAAATATACATCACATTTTGCTCCCTTACTCCCCTGTCTCTTTCAAGATAGAGGTGGTGTATTTCATCATCTGATCTTCAGGACCAAAAATGGCCATTTTAATGAATCTGAGTCTGGACTGACCTTTATATTTATTTTCATTTAAATATATCTTTTCTGCATTTGCTTAAGTGGTCCTGAATAAGTTTACCCATTTTTCTGAATTCATCACCATTGGTCACTTATAACAACAACAAAAAAATTTCCTTACATTGAGTGAATCAACTTTAAACATTCATTAATTGCCTACTTTGTGTCAGGCAGTGTGCTAAATGCTGGAAGTGCAAATACTAAAGTGAGACAACCCCTGTCCTCAAGGTGCTTCCATTCCATATTTATATACTAAATTTTTTCAGCCATTTCTTAATTGGTGGGTTATTACTTTGTTTCCATTTTTGGTTTTTTTTTGCCTAATACGGTGACATGCACATAGCATAGTAGGAACTAAAAAAAAAAATGATTGACTCATAATAAAAAAGACTGGAATTGTCTCCCTTTACATTTTTGTTCTGTAAAGCATAAGGTTATAACTCTCTCCCCAGTGGTAGCTGCTGCCAGAAAATATGATGCCTCCCAAATTTGAGATGCTTTAAGGGAAGCTATATAGTTGAACTTTGGTTTTTCAGTAAATCAGGAAGTACTAGATGGGAAAGGAATGAGAACTCCTTTATTGTTGACAGATGTGGTCTTGCCAATGTGATAGATAAATAGTGCCTGAAAGCCCAGACCTTGGAATTTGGTGGGAAGTGCCAAATAGGACAGAGAACCACATAGCTAACTTATGGATATCAACCTATATTAATGGTCAAGGAGAAAATAGAAAGGAAACCCCAGGTATGACTGACCATGAGAACTGTTCCTTCCAATCCAGGTGGCTCACTGTTTTGGACTATTACCTTTAGTTATCTTAACTTAGTGTAATCTTTTTTTTGCTTTTTTTTTTTTGGAGGGGAGAAGGTAGGGCAACTGGGGTTAAGTGACTTGCCCAAGGTCACACAGCTAATAAGTGTTAAGTGTCTGAGGTCGGTTTGGACTCACATCCTCCTGACTCCAGGGCTGGTGCTCTATTCACTGGGCCACCTAGCCCTTACCTCTGACTTTGGTGTCCTTGTACTTATTCAACAGCATGCTACTCTATTTGACGCTCTTGACTTTTCCATCCTGATGCCACACTGTTTTCCTGTACATATGACCTTCTCCAACAAAATCACACTGCTTGCTTTCTCTCCAATATACCTAGCATTTGTCTGCCACAGTGTCTTGCTCATGTGACTGCTCTGTATAAACTGTCCAGAGTGCTTCCAACCATTTTTTCTTTGAAGTTTTACTCTTTCTTTAAGGACTAGTTCAAATACCACTATCTTCCATGAAGTCTTCTCTGATCTCCCCAAATAGAAATTATCTTCCCTTCCTCCATCGTTGGCCCAATTAGATCATGGAATGACTTATCACAAGCATATTCCACTCTACCCTAATGTTGTCGAACTCAAATAGAAAGGGATTCCTTCACTTAGCAGATTGACTTAGAAAATCACAAATTGACACTGCCTGTGTTGCATTCTATTTTTATTTATTTTGCTAAATATTCTCCAATTACATTTTAATATGGTTCTGTGTGTTGTGGGCTGCGTGTGTCTGAGAGCTGTATGTTTGACAACTCTGTTCTACACTATAATGCTATGCATTTGGATACAAATTTCCCTTGAGGCATCTGGGCAGCATAGTGTAGAGAGTGCTAGACCAGGAGTCAAGAAGACTCATCTTTGAATTCAGGAAGAGTTCAAATCTGACCTCAGATTGAGGCTAGTTGTGTGACTGGGCAAGTCACTTAATCCTGTTGGTCTCAGGTTCTTCATCTGTAAAATGAGTTGGAGAAAGAAATGGCAAACTAGTAAGATATCTTTTCCAAGAAAATCTGGAGTCTGACACAACTGATACCACCCCAACAACCTGTCCTCCGCACTTTTGCTCAATGATAAACTCCACGAAGGCAGGAAGTCTGTCTTAATTATCCCTCTCCCCTCCCCCATTCAAATATTTAGTATATACTAAACCATTGTT
>NW_027187313.1:4920179-4991063 GCF_028583685.1 Petaurus breviceps papuanus | reverse complement strand
CAGGAGGAGAGCTGTTTCCTTTCCTGTCCCTGGCCAAAGACCATTTTATCGGGGCAACAGATTTTCAGTTTATCTGGGGAGCAAAAAGTTGCTGGGCAGCAATTTTCAGGAAAAGGACTGAACATTGTTGTTGAACAGCTTTGGCTGGATGAATGACAGCTTGAAAACCTGGGCCCTGCTCCCTGCCTCAATCCTTCTCTCCACAGCTACCTCCTTTGCCTAGGGCTGCAACCAGGCCTCCTTGGTTTCTGGCTTGGCTTGGCAGCATTGCCTCTCTAGGCTCCAGTCTCCAAGAAGTCTCCTCCCCAGCCTTTGAGGCACCTGAAAGGGAAGCATCAGATGACTTTCTGCTCTTTTAGACTGGTTTAGAGCAGCTCTTGGGGGAGAGGGTAGTTCCATTGCTTTGGGGAGGCAAGGCCAGGAATGAGTTGTCTGGTCTCATTCCAATTCTGAGGGACAGGTACCCACACCAGGAAACCACTGTCTTAACTGGCCCCCTTCTTGGTAGGCCGAAGTACGATGCCAAGAACGGAAAGGAAGAATGTGAGGTCCTACCTCACCTTTAGGAAAAACATGTATTGTAAGGGATTAGGGGCCGTGATGGTGGTGGAGGGGGGGAGTGGAATGTGGGAACCATACAGGGTACTACACTGTTGCAGATATTTCTTCGTCTGTGGTGTTCTTCTCTGAGCAATCAACTTCTCTATAGCCCTTCTTTCCATGCCCCTTCCTGCGCACATGTCCCCCCACACCATTGGGGACAGACTGATGATGGAAAAGATTTTCTTTCTTCTCCCTGATGCAATTTTCTCCAGTGAGACTAGTCTTGTGACCTCCCCCTTTTCCCCTTTCCCAACTCCTCCCTGTAACTCTTGCCAAGAAGGAAAATCCTACATACACCTAGAATCATAGACCAGACGAAAACACTCATGCCAGTCACATGACTGGGCTCAAAGTTTTCCATCATCCCAGAGCTGTCCCTTGGAAACACCTTCTCCTCTGGTGACCTGCAGTTTTGGCCTGTGAAACTGTCTCCTTCTCACTCTTGTTCCTCAAAATGGTCTTTATGAGAGGCCTTTTAGTCTAATTTTACCCAAAATGGTTGCTCCCACTTAGCCTTTGTTTCTCTCCTTTCTCCTTGCCACTCTACTCTGTCCTCTTCCCACCAGTTCCCCTCCCACCTCAGCCAAGTTTGCTAATGGAGCAGGAACGTGAAAGGGGAAGAGAGATTTCTGAAAATAAGTCTGTGCCCAAAGTGACAGAGGGGGAGGAGAGCTCTGAATATTGAATTAAGACTGGCTCCAGGATTATTGATATCCCCATAAGAAAGCAGTTAGCCAGCCCACTACTTTAGCACCCCATGAATATTTCATTGTTTGATTTAAGCTTTGATTTTTTTTTTTTAAAGAAACCAGACAAAGCACCTTCTTGGGGGAGGGTCCTCATCCTCAAGTTCCTGGTACTTAGCTGTTTCTCTTTCCTTGGGAATGATGTCATGACAGCTGGGAGATGGAGCCATTGGACACATGGGGAT
This sequence comes from Petaurus breviceps papuanus, assembly GCF_028583685.1. NCBI lineage: Eukaryota > Metazoa > Chordata > Mammalia > Diprotodontia > Petauridae > Petaurus > Petaurus breviceps. The sequence goes on along the minus strand of NW_027187313.1, from coordinate 4,989,529 downwards.
GTTGAAATTTATGTCTAATTGGGGATGTCTCCTGCTAGAGGTAGGGTAGGAATTTCTTAGAGACAAACAGTAGAGGTTCAAAGTTCATCTGAGGAATATTGTTGTTATTGACTTTAGGGTCTTCTAACTCTGAGGTAGGAGGGTGACCCGTATCTGAATTAAAGAAGGATGGAAAATATGGTTTAAGTACTACTTTTTAGAGATGGAAGGGGTATTAAAATGCCAATTAGTTTATCATTCTTAGTCTAGGTGGGATTGGACCATTCCTGAAAGACAATGGCTTGCATTTTCTATTTTATGCCCTACATTGTTACTAATTAATGTCTAGGAGGAAAAAAGAAAGACTGTACCTTTTGTCTTGGTCATTTATTTATTCAAAAAACATACAATGGAACAGGTGCTCTGCCATATGATGGGGATACAAAGACAGAAAATGAAATAGTCTCTCTTTTAAGGAATTTATATATTATTGGTGTAGAAGGCTATGTATATTCTTTCTATCCTCAATTTCAAGTGAAAATACCTACATTTTCTATTGAAGTATGCTTAATGATTTGATCCTGGTTAAGAAATGAGAGAATGATTGGTTGAACAGATTAGGTATACAGTATGTGGAAGCAAATGAGCATAGTATTCTAGTTGTGATAGACCCAAAGATCTCAGCTATTGGTGTGAGAACTCAATATTCTACACAAACTACTAGGAAATCTGGAAAGCACTCATAGAAACAAGGCCTAGACCAATATGTCATAATGTCTACCAAGACAAGTTCCAAATGGATTTATGACTTAGAAATAAAGGATGATAAGGAATTGAGGAGTAAGGAAGAAATTGTCTGATAGATCTATGAATAGGAGAAGCGTTCATGACCAAACAAGAAATAGAGAGGAACACAGAAGGTAAAAGGGACAATTTTGATCACATAAAATTAAAAGCTTTTTCATAATCAAAACCAATACAGCTAAAATTAGAAGAGATGCAGATAAATTGGGTAAAAAAATCTTTGCAACAAGTTTCTCTGATAAAAGCCTTGTTTCAAAGAAATGTAGGGAATTGATGCAAATATAGAAGAATAAGAGCCATTCCCCATTTGATAAATGATCAAAGGATATGAAAAGGCAATTTTCTGAGCAAGAAGTCCAAACCCTCAGTAGCAAAATTGAAAAATGCTGTTAATAATAATAATAATAAACAATAGCTTTTATGTAGCACTTTAAGGTTTGCAAAGTTCTTTACAAATATCTCATTTTATGATGAGATATCAAGTGATATAATATTTGTAAAGCACTTAGTCCAGTGCTTGGCACATAATAAATGCTAGTTTCCTAATTTCCTTCCTTTTATCATCCCAACAATCCTGGGAGGCAGGTGCTATTATAGTGACCATTCTACATATGAGGAAACTAAGGGCACCAGAGGTTAAGTGACTTGCCCAGGGTTGCATGGTTGCTAGGCAACAATAACCTACGATTCCAAAGGACTCAGGATGACATGTGCTACCCACTTCCAGATAGGGGTGATAGACTCAGGGTCATATTTTCTTTAAACATGCTCAGTGTGGGAGTTTGTTTTGCTCAATTATACATGCCTGTAACAGAAGTTTTGCTTCTCTCGCCATCTCAAAGAGGGGGAAGTGAGAGGGTCATTAATTATGTTGATTGAAACAATTCAATTAAAAAATATATACTATAAGTTGCAAAGAAGATTTCAGCTTATATCGATAGAGGGAGTTCCCTCACCTGGTAGGTCCTTTTGCCAATGAAATCTCCCTATCCATATGTGTGTATGTTTATGTATGTGTGTATATGTATATATACATAGACATTTATGTACACATATACACTTGCTTTATAAAATATATTTATTATATGATATATAGGTGTGTATATATGTATAGATGGATAAATAGATAGATAGACAGACGGATAGATGGATAGCAGCTAAGTGGTGCAGTGGATAGAATTCAAGGCCCAGAGTCAGGAAGACTTGAATTCAAATGTGACCTCCACCACAGGTCACTGTGTGACCCTGGGCAAATCATTTAACCCTATGTGACTCAGTTTCCTCATCAGTAAAATGACCTGGAGAAGGAAACAGCAAGCCACTCCAGTGTCTCTGCCAAGAAAACCCCAAATAGGTTAATGAAGAGTTGGATGTGACTGAAAGGACTAAATGACAAACACACACACACACATGCATATATTTATATGGGTATATATGTTTACAGATAAAAATATATGTATGTGTGTTCATATGTGTTTGTGTGTGTGTATAAAATTCAGTTTAACATACATTAAGTTTTTCCTGTGTACCAGCCATTGGTGATACAAAGGTAAAATGAAAATAGTCGGAGGGGGTATGGGAGAAGATATGGGAGAGAGCAGATTAGAGGAGGGGATATCCTGTGGGACTGCTATTTTGGGGTGGTGGGTAGGGGAAAAACCGGGAAAAATTTGTACCTCAAAATCTGGTGGAAATGAATGATGTAAACCACAAGTTAATAAAGCATTTGAAAAAAAAAAAGAAAAGGGATAAAATGAAAATAGTTCCTGCCCTCAAGGAACTAAGGTAATACAACATGTATAAATACAAGGTAACATGGGGAGGGAGAATCCCTAAACAATTGGAATGAGAAAAGAAGACAGCACATGAGATCTGCCATAAGGAAGATAAGAATTCTTTAAAGGGTGAAGATGAGGAGAGATCGATTAAATTTCAAGATTGGAGACAGCCTGTGCAGAAACATGGGGGTGGGAAATGAAATGTCAGATTCAGGGAAGACCTACAAATCCAGTTTGGTTCTAATATAGAGACCATGAAGGGAAATAATGTAGGGTAAGTCTGGAAAGGTAATTGGAAACAGATCATAGAGAACCTTCAATACCAGGTTGAGAAGTTTTTATTTTATCCTAAAGGCAGTAGGGAGTCACTGACGACTTTTGGAACAGAAGAGTGGAATGGTCAGACCTATACTTTAGCGAGATTATTTCAGCAGCTATGTGGCAGATGGATGGGAGAGGGGAGAGAATTGAGTCATAGGAGACTATTACAATAATGTAAGCCATAGGTAACAAAAGCCAGGACTAGGAAGGATGCTGTGTAAGTGGGGAGAAGGGGAAAGATACTGCGTGGGGAGAATTGATAAGACTTGGCAGATGGACATGCTACATCAAAGTTATCAGTGTGTCCCAAACAACCATTCAGACACCAGAAAAGGCCTGGGAGGCCGAGCAGTGTCCTAAGAATCATGAGGCTTAGAGATAGACTGATATCATCATCACCATCATCATCACCATCACCATCATCATCACCATCACCATCATCATCACCATCACTATCATCATCATCTCATCATCCATCATAGTGTTTTAAGTGTTTATACAGTGTTTTAAGGTTTGTAACTGCTTTAAGTAGATTATCTCAGTTGATCCTCCCAACAACCCTGGGAGGCAAGTGTTATGCTTACCTATTTTACAGATCAGGAAATTGAGACAAAGAGTTTAAGTGACTTGCCTTGAGTCATATACCTAGTCAGTGTCTGAGGCAGGATTTGAATTCAGGTCTTCCTGACTCCTGATAGCTAAGGGACACAGTGGATAGAATTCCAGAGTCCCTGGAGTCAGGAAGATTTGAGTTGAAATGTGGCCTCAGGCAAGTACTTTTGTGACCCTGGGCAAGTCACTTAACCCTATTTGCCTCAGTTTTCTCACCTGTAAAATGAGCTGGAGAAGGAAATTGGCAAACCACTCCAGTATCTTTGTCAAGAAAACCCTAAATGGGGCCATGAAGAGTCACACATGACTGAAAACGACTGAACAGCAACTTCCTGATTGCAAGTCCTATGCTCTATCCACTATGCCATTGTCTGCCTTAATAGTATAATAGATATAGGGCTGAAGTTAGAGTCAGAGGACTCACCTCTGCCACTGGGTGGATCTTTTTTTCCTCCTCTGGCCTCAGTTTCCACACCTGTAAAGAGACAGGGTTGATTGTACTAGATGACATTTAAAACCCCTTCTGTCTCTCATCAATCGACCTTGACCCTAAGAAGTCACTCAATCTCCTTTTGTTTCACTTTCATAAAACGTAAAGTGAAGTGTCTAGATAAAGTGATCTCCAAGGTCCCTTCTGTTTCTAAATTTCCATGCTTCTGATGAATGGAAATACATCCCAAAAGCAGTCAGTGAGTCGTCTGCAGGGCCGTGAGTAAAATATTCTTGGCAAATCACGCTTTGCACTTAGTGGCTTTCACCCAAGGATCTTAAAACATTTTCTAGACGTCAACATATTGATCTATTCAATGCTCTTGTGAGGTAGGTGGCTTGTTATAGCTGGCAAGTTAATATGGTCCCTGCTTGGCCATAACACCACCAAAAATAATAATGTTGTACTTTATATTTTAACAAGTGCTTTCTTCAAAACATTTCTGTGAGGTAGGTGGTTAGAGCATTAATATTAACTTCTTCTCTGTCTTCCCTCCTCCTTCCCTTCCCCCACCCATTTATTGATGAGGAAACTGGGGCCTGGAAAAGATGAAGAGGTACATCCAATAGTGATACAATGGGTTCAAGTATTGCAAACAGAATTTGAGCCTTGGTTTTCTGGCTTCAAATCTAGTGCTTTCCCCATTGAAGTCTGGAGAGGCCAGTGAGTCACTTAAGAGTCCCAGGGCATGTCTAGCATAGGGAAGAGGTGAAATCCCTGTTTCTTGGATTGTAAGAGGACAGGATGTCATTAGGCTTGTCAGATGTATGGTTTCATAGTAGGCATATCCTGGTCTTTCTTCTTATCTGGTGATTTTGGTGCCATGGTGTTAAATAACTGGCTGCCTTCAAATACTCTTTTTTTTTTTGTTTGTCTTTTTGGAGGGGGGAAGGCAGGGCAACTGGGGTTAAGTGACTTGTCCAAGGTCACACAGGTAGTAAGTGTTAAGTGTCTGAGGCCAGATTTTAATTCAGGTCCTCCTGACTCTAGCACCAGTGCTGTATTCACTGTGCCACCTAACTACCCCCCCTCCCCCACCATACTCTTAATGAGGACACATAGGAAGCAATCTAAGTTCACATTTTTGTCTCTTTGGAAAGAGGCCACCTTTCCTTTTCTGTTCCTTCAATTGGGAATGATCTTTTTCTCATTTTTTAGCCCTTTCTTCACCCTCTTGTCTCCTTTTCCCCTCCCTGCCAAAACAAAACTATAAAGGATTATAAGTATTTTTGGATCTTCAGTTTTCCCTCTCTGTATGGTTTGCTGTCCCAGGTACCCAGTGTCCCTGGGTTCTGTCTTTTCCCGCTCCCTTCCCAACCCCCAACAAAAGACAAAACAAGCAAACTTCCTCCCTAGCTAGGATCAGATATACTCATTCACTCAGTTACATCAATAAAGGTTAATGGATTACATTGCCCAGGGGTATTTGCATTTTAAGAGAGGATAAGGAGCTTTATGTCAAAAGAATGGATCTCCTCTCCAGGAATTTCAGAATTCCTCCATCCTAGGTACAAAGACAGTTTTAGATGGGGGGGAGTGAGTGAGTTAGGAGTGGGAAAAACAGGTTAGATTGGGAAAGATCTGAAATGTTTAAATTGTGATTTTGCCTGGAATAATTACTCATACCTGGGGAACTCAATCCCCTTCCCTTTTCATAGGTGGGGCTTCCCTGGCAACTTACTCCTGGGGTATGGTTTTCCTTTCAAACCCAGCATATGATTTTTCCTGGGGAAAGAAAATGACCTCCCAACTTGCTTGCTCCCACACTGGGGTAAGATTCACAGGAAATGAATCTGAGAGTATAGGAGTATATTCGGTTTCAAATTATTTTGCAAAACTTATAAAAGTCCAACATAGGCTATTCCTATTTCTCTTGTTATACAATAACTCCAAACCCCGAGTCTAGTTCATGTAGGAAAAATAGCTCTTTTCAGGTAGGGGTTCTACCATTCCTCGACTCTTACTCTATACTTGCAAATATTAAATAAAAATACAGCATATAACTTAGGATTTCTGGGGTTTAACATTTAATGTTTAGGCATAAAAAAATAAACATTTGGGGGAAAACCAATAATTATAAATTCCCAGGTGTCTTTTTAAAAATAGCCTGGTGATGGACTGGGAGATGATTTTAAAATAAGTGAATAACCCATAGGTATATCCAAGTCTCCTTTGGAGAAAGAGAGGGGGGAAGAGGAAGAGCGTATATCTCTTCCCCACCAGGATTTAGTCCCCAGTGCAGATTTTCACCTATATAGTTTGCACTCATCTAATGCTCCACTGGACTCCCCCAGGAATCACCAGCCAATATGCTCAGCAGCCCAATATGATTCTGCTCTAGCCTCTTTTTCCTGTTACTCATTTGTGCTGTTCTCCTGCTTTTCATGTATGCTCACTTGTGATTGGCTCATGCTTCCCCTTCCTCTTTCCAAGGTCTATGGCAGTCTGGGTAGTTTATCACCATGTTGAATCTAAAGGTACAGGACCTTGGGGAATGCTGAAGAAAAAAGCTGGTCCCTAGAAGCAAGCTCATTACTTTCCCCAATCCATGTCCATATCTACAGCTAAGTTTCTGCATGTGGTACCCAAAAGAAACACTTGTTTCTGGGACCAAGTAATAAATCTGGGAGATTTACTATCTACACAGCTTAGCACTTCAATGAGTGCCTAAAATGGTCTCTTGTACTGTAATTATTTCAGGTACCTTCTAGGGAAAGTGGGAAAAAAAATGTAACATCTCCATCAGTAACTTCAGAGGTTGAGAAGGAGTTAGATTTGTGGAGAGACATTAATGTGCCAAGAAAGGCAGCATCTTCTTCAAGAGTCAGCTTACTTTAGCATTTCCTCTCTGGTCCAGCAGCTAGAGCTACCTTCTAAACCTGCCTAATCTACCTAGGAGTTAACCCCAAGGTTTTGTGCCTCTCTACTGACAGGCACCTGTCCTCCTCTTTCCCACAGATTCCTAATCCCTTTCTCTGAGGGCAGAGTCAAAGGCAACAGAGGCAAAAGTCTTTCCTGGAAGTGGCCAATGAGCCCGGTCCTTTAAGAGGTTGCAAAGCATGTTCTTCTGATTCTGTCCCCATGTGGACTTCAGAGCAGGGTCAGTTATTGTTTATGGACTACTTACTGTGTGAAGAAAAGGAGCTTTTCATTTGGCTGCTGAGTTGGGACTAAGAATGCAAGGCATTTTACTTTTCCTGCATGGCTTCATTCATGTGAGGAGCCAAGGACCACTGTAAGCCCCATGTGGCAAAGATGATGGGGTACAGGCTATGGGAACCCCCTTGAACTCTCCTTGAATCTTTCCACTTGATGAGGCATTTGCCCGAGGCCATAAATCTTCCATTACGGCTATTCCCAAATCTCTATTACCTCTGGATTTCATCTCCCCTACTTCCTACCCTTGATCCCACCCTTAATCCTATTCTCTAGGTTCCCACAGCTACTGACCTCTAGTCATTCCAATCCTATCAAGATCCTCCTCAAGCTCCTCCCTAGACCCCTCCTCTCAGGCTATTAGACCACCCCCTAGATCCCTCCCACAGTCTTTCTGTGTACAAGGTCCATCTTGCCTCCATGAAGGGACTCAGATTCAATCTAGCTGAGATTCAGTCTGGCCCACTTGTCAATACAAGCGTCACAAAATGCTTAGGATCCTTAAGAGTCTACCCAATACAGCAAATCTTTAATAAACTTTGTTTTACTGTAAAGCCATGCACAAGCAGCTTTCCAGAAGAATGCCACAGTGAACAGCTTTTAAGGTTCTGATTACACAGTATAGTGAACCCTCTATTCCATAACAAATCAAAAACATTCACAGAAAATCAAGGTACAGCATTTGCAATATTACAATTTATCACAGAAAATCACAATATAGTATTCACAACAGCTTATCATTAAAATGGCCACATAGTTTTCGCCAAAGTGGTCACAATGTTTACAACAAAGAAAAATCATCTCAAAGTACAATAGTCAAAGTCTTCCACTCATGGGGCACACTAAATTAACTCAATCAGTCACTTATTCAGCAATCAATTACTAAGTATCATTAATCACTAAGTACAATCATTAGAAAATACACAAACCCTCCACCCCTAGGTCACTAGTAAACTACAATTTCATCATTACTCAGTACCCACAGAGAGGTCTTTTCATCTTGATTTGGGGCTGGTTCTCAGATTCCCTGGATCCCCTTCCATGGTCCCAGATTCTACCTGGATTCGTCAGAGTGTCCCCTGGGTTCAATGGCAGACAGCTCTCAGTTCCTTGTCCAGGTCTCCAGGCAGGTCCTGCTCCACATTGAATTTCACAGGGTCCAGTCCATCTCAATTCCTTTACAATTTCTGCTCCCAGGAATTCAAGGCTCAACCAAGCCACAAACAGACAAAGTCCCTGCATCCCAGCCATGTTTCCTCAGTCTTCTACAGCTCATTCAAGAAATCAGAATCACCTTATGCTGCCTGGGGGGAGAGGGTTTAAGATGTTCCAGCTCATTAATAGACAGTCACCTTGGAGCCCATTAAGGGAAGCTTCCTTAGGGGAGGCTTGCTTGTGGGAAGGCTTTCACACCTTTTGCTAAATTCTAATTAGGCACTGAGTCATGAGAGTTGTGATGCCTTCTGACTCTGAGAAGTGTATTTATACTCTGAGTTGGTATTTTGCTTTCGGAGCTTACTTATGAGAAGGATCTTGTGATCCCCTGGTTGAGATTCTGAACACAAAAATGTTCAGAGCTCCTTGACAGCTTAGATGTAAAAACTCTCTCCATCCAGGGATGTATGTAAAATGCATAGTTGATTCAGGCAGTCCGAGCCCTGTCTGTTGGTCTTTATTTCTCTGCTTGTATTTTCTCTGTTTGCATTTTCTCTGAAGTTCAGGGTGCTGACTTTTTTCCACTGAACCAGTGACTGTGATTAAAAAAGATTGTTGACCCCTTAAACAGATGTCTTTCCTAGTAAAGAAGATCTAAGAATCTGTGCTAGAAGCCATTCTGGGTATGCCAGTGTGGTTGCTACTACAATACCCTAGCCAAGATGCTGGATATTACAAGGAATGGTGATTCATTCATTGGCTAAGCCATACTCAGAATTGAGCTTGGTAGGACAATGCTTTGTAGTAACTGTTTTAAGTTTGAGCTCACTTTCCCCAGGAACCAAGGGGGTATAGGGAAGAGTGGGCCCTCAGATGTTGGCAGGGAGGGATGATTTTGTTCTTCCTAAATCTCAGTAAATATTCTTTTGTATAAGCTAATGATACTAAATGGCTAAATGATATTGGTGATTGAGCATAAGGAGACCATACCAAAATAGGGACTCCAATCAATGACATTAGAGAGAAGATTCTCAACCACTGGGTATATCCTAGAACCCTAAAGGGGAGAAGTAGTCTTGCTCAGGGACCTGATTCATTTGGGATAAAGATCTTTAGAGCTTACAAAGGCTGCACTAACATAAAACTTTTAGGTCAGGGAAAGTTTCCTCATTACTGATAACTTGCATTTCTATAGGGCTTCAAAATTTATGAAGATCTATATTTCAAACAAATAAATAGCCCTGGGGTAGATAGTAGGTGAGATAGTTCAGTTAAATCCCTTGCCCATGGTCACACAATTAGTGACAGATTGAAGACTTGAACCCAGATCTTTTGATTCAAAGTCCAGTACTGTTTCCACCATTTCATAGTAAGCATTAGAATCCTGGGAATGCTCACTGCCTCACCATGTAGGTTAGAGAGTTCAGAAATGGGACCATCTTACTAGTGTTTTCAATGGGGGAAAACATGTAAGCAAGCAATAAGCAAACAATTTGGAATCAGAGGAGCTGGGATTTCTCCTTGCTAACTGTGACTTTGGGCAAATCACTTGGCCTTTCTTGGCCTCAGTTTTCTCACCTGTAAAACAAATGGATTGTAACAGATGACCTCTGAGGTCTTTTTCAGCTCTAAGTCTATGGCCCTATGATCTAGGAAGTTTTCTTGATTGACACTTTCCACATTTCCTTCATCACTTTATTCCTGCACTTAATTGAGGATGTTTTATGTCTTTTGTTTTCCAAGGGGAAGGAAAATTGGGTCTGAAATCCCCCTAGGCTCCAAAAGGAGGGAGTGATAATAGGATCAAGATACAACCATTAAGTCAGGAGCTGAAAAATTTGCATGAAGGATAACAAAATTATTCAGGTTAATATATTTTACATAAACTTGACAAAAACAAAAAAAGGAGGAGCCCTGTTTGATCAAAAGATAGAGAAAAAGTCAACAGATCATTCCAACTAGGAGTTATCCTCCCTCCTTCCTTCCTTCCTTCCTTCCTTCCTTCCTTCCTTCCTTCCTTCCTCCCTTTTTATATTGCTCCTTGGCTAAAAACAAGCTAACTGTTGCAACAGGGTATGACTGAACAAAATCTCCAGAGTGAAAGTAGGTATTGAGGGTAAGGATTGTAGAAAAGATTCCATATTAAGTGATAACCTCCAACCCTACCAGCCCGGGAGGTTTCATCTGTCATATCTTCCTAACCACGCCCCCAGCCACCCCCTAATGAAAGAGAGGTGACAAAGGACGAAGTTCCTGGTGTCCAACTCTACTGTCCACTACAACTCATATGCTCAGTGGTGTTATAAAATCTGTTATTCTAGTGGTAAAATTTGTATATGTCCTCTTTCATGTCTAGTGAATTATGAACTCCTTTATATAAGGGATTTTATTTTTTTGCTTTTGTACAGCTAGGAATATAGACTTATCTATCCTGAACTAGAGGGAATCTCAGAAGCCATATTGTTTAGTCTTCTTATATCATAGATGAAGAACTGAGAGTCAGGGTTTAAGTGACTTGCCCAAGGTCACACAGGTAGAAATCACTGGAGGCAGGATTTGAATCCAAGTCCTCTAACTCTAGAATCACTCATCTTAGCATCAAGTCCAGTACCTTGTGCCTTGTGCTTTGTAATTTTTTAATCGATAAGTGGATTGAACTAATGAAAAGACAGAGTACTTTATTGTTTTGTTTTGTTTTTTGCTTTTTTTTTTGGAGGGGGGAGGGCAGCGCAATTGGGGTTAAGTGACTTGCCCAAGGTCACACAGGTAGTATGTTAAGTGTCTTAAGTCAGATTTGAACTTGGGTCCTCCTGACTCCAGGGCCCATGCTCTATTCACTGCTCCACCTAGCCACCCCAAGACTGAGTATTTTAACACCAAATTCAAGTAAAATTGGAATCTGATGATCTTATACAAATTCACTGGAATTTTAACTCAATTTGCCCAGGGTAGAATTTGAGGCAATTGCCTGTGTGGCATAGAGGCATTGAGGTGGCATAGTGAATAGGAAGTTGGATTTATGATCTGGAAGGCTAGGTGTGTGACCCTGGGCAAGTCACTTAGCTTTAATATGTAAAATGAGAAGAGTGGTCTCCAACATCTCTTCCAGCTCTCAACCTATTGCCCAGTGATTTTCCCAGAAAAGCTGCATGATCTCAGACATATCAGCTTAGCACTTGTAATATCCACCTAAAGTGCAGAAGGCATTGGCTAATGTGGTCTTGGGGGCCTTAATGATGATATGTAAATATAGGAGAGCGTCACTGAGAGCACCACCCATGAAGACCAGGTGCTGCCTTCCATCTTGGCTGAGTGAGAGTCACATGCCATCAAACTTGAAGGTGTGACAAGTTGAATGAGGTCTCTTCTCTCCCCCCACCCCAAGGGATCTGAGGCAAACAGGGTTAAGTGACTTGCCTAGGGTCAAGTCTGAGGTTAGCAAGTGTCTGAGACCATATTTGAACTCAGGAAGATGAGTCTTCCTGATGCCAGACCTGGCATTCTATCCACTATGGCACCACCTAGCTGCCCCACATCCATCTATATGTCTATCCACATATAGAAGGATATACATATGTGTTGCCTCAGTTCCTCATCTGTAAAATGAGCTAGAGAAGGAATTGGCAAACCACTCCAATATCTTTGCCAAGAAAACCCCAAATGGCATCCTGAAGAGTCAGACATAACAGAAACAACTCAACAACAACAACAAAATACAGCTAGATATATAAAATATAGTTGTATAGTATACATATATAAATATACATACATACAATATAGCTATATAGCTTTGTTTGTTAAAAAATGAACAACCTTCCCAAATAAATTCATGTATAATAATATAATTAATATAATATAATGTTATTTGTGTGTGTGTGTGTAATAGTGGGCAGATTGATTTAAAAAATTGTGTTACTTGAAAAATACAAACCATGAACTATTTTTTAAAGCAATTTAATAGGTACTCATGATTCATAGACAAATAAGGACAGCACAGTGTAGAATATTACTGGATCCAAGGAGAGATCAGGACGAAGTGTCCTAGGAAAATTTGGGGAAGCAATTATGATGGCTTTCAACTAAAGACATCCGAAAAAGCTTCTTAGAAGATGTAGAGCTTGTGATAGATCTGGGTGGAAGGGAAGGAGTTCAGTGACCATACTTGAGAAGGGGAAGACATTCCTGGCATGAAAGGTAGAAAAATACAGGCTAAAATCAGGGAATGACTAGTAAGGAAATAATACTGGAACAAGTAATAATTGTAAAATTATTACTATAAAGACATCATATAATAATATCAAATATGTAATTAAACATATAACAAGTGAATAATAACTATAATTAACAAAATAGATTAGTAATAGATGTAATAACAACTATAATTAATAAAATATAATAAGCAATTATAAATAATAATTATAATAAAGAATGGTTAATAAATAGAAGTGACAATGATAGAATATATAATTAAAAATCAAATATATGATATAATGACATAGAAATAATAATAATATTATTGAAATAATACTGGAAAAGGAGATTAGATCTGTATTGTGTAGGATCTTAAATCCCAAGCTAAGGAATTTAGAATTTCACTTCTATTCAACAGAGAGCTCCTAAAGGTATTTGAGGAGAGGAATAACATGGTCTGACCTAGTCATTAAAAGGAATTTGGCAGTTGTGTGGCCAATGGATTAGATAGGAAAATTCAGTTTTGGATACAGCTAAGTTGAAGCATCTGTGGTATGAGAAGGGAGCTCAGGGAAGAGATTGGAACCAGATATAGTCCATAGATTTGGGAATTATCTGTACTGAATAAATAACTGAAACAAGAGTGGAGGAAATTACTGAGGTAGTATAGAAAGAGAAGAAAAGAGGATCAAGGAACATGCCTTGAGTGATGCCTTTTGGTGTTTCTGGGCTGATAAGAAGACAATGAACCAGAGAAAAAGATGAAGGAAGATCAGTAAGACAGGCAGGAAAAGAATCAAGAAGGAGCAGTGGAATATGGAAGTTATAGGAGGATAAAGTATGTAGAAGGAGTCGAGAGTCAGCAATGTCAAATACTCCAGAAAGAGTAAAGAGAATGAAAACCAAGAAAGACCATTGGGTTTGACATTAAAGGGAACCACCGGTGATTTTGGAGAGAGAAATTTAAGGAAACTGGAAGAAATGGAAATTAGGCTATAGGAGTTTGAGTGAGTGGGGAAGGGTGGAAGGAGAAAGTGGGGAAGGCTGAGCAGTAAATGCTCACCATCTTTTCCAATTTAGCAGGGAAGAAGAAAAGTATGGATGAAAGGTTGTGAGGATGGCAGGGTCAAGCTCATGTGTTCTTTTCTCAGTAGGGAAGACCTGACCACTTGGTTAGGAAAGAGGCAATAGGAAGAGAGAAAGGGAGAAGTAAGAAGTCCAATTTCAGCTCAACCTAAGGAACTCTTTTCTAGAGTTCTATGTCAGGTCTTTCTAACTCCAGGCCTAATGCCTGTATGATCTACTGCACTACTACAAGTTTATGATTATTTGTCAAAACAGTCTTCTTAAAGCACAGATCTGATCATATTGCTCTTCTCCTTAGGAATCTTCAGTGGCTCCTTATCGCCTCTAGGAGAAAAATACACTAATTCCTCAGTTTAACTTTTAAAGCCCTTACAAAACACTCTAGCATACCTCTCCATTGCATCTAGGTGGCTCGGTGACTTCAGTGTAAGGCCTGGAATCAGGATGACCTGGAGTCAGGATGAGTCTAAGCCTCAGACATTTACTAGCTGTGACCCTAGGCAAATAACCTAACCCTGTTTGCCTCAATTTCCTCATCTGTAAAATGACATGGAGAAGGAAATGACAAACCACTCCAGTGTCTCTGCCAAGAAAACCCCCAATGGGATCACAAAGAGTCAGATATTACTGAATAACAAAAGAGGTAATTATTCTTAGGAAAAATAAAAATTCACCTTAGTTGCTGTTTCTTCTTATTAAAAAAAAATAAAGATTTTTGAGTTCCCATGAAAGTATTCTGAATTAGATCAGATTTTTCCCTCCCTTTCTTCTTTAAATGCTGGAGCATTGATCCCTTTTGTCAGCCAACAACATTTCCTCATTCATTCTTCCCATATCCACCAAAACCAGAGGTCCAACTCTTCATTATCTGTAGGCAGATTTCCACAATGAGGTTTATTCATGGAAAATCTTGCTTTTAAGTTCTTATTTGTATTTATCACCCATTTTGCTTTTTTGTTTTCATTGTTGATAATTCATAATAGGTCTGTTTATTTTTATTCTAAATATTAGCTTACCAGTCTATCAGGAAAGCTTTTACATTTCAAAATGCTTTATTTTCTTCTTACTTTCCTCTGGGAAAGCTTGGGAAAAGGAAGGGAGATTTGTTTAGGCTAATCCTTTACATCAGTCCAAGAGGAGATGCTACCCATTCCTAGCATGGAATGGGTTGCTTGGAAAAGTAGAGCAGAGAGAATGGGGTAGAGAAGGATGGATAGCTTTCAAACCCAGAGTGAAGCAGGTCACTCTTTGTTTAAAGTTTCTTGAGTTCTCAGGGAATCTGACATTTATACTCAAAACAAGCATAGAAATACACACCAAAGTCATGCTATTTAAATAATTCTACATTGTGGAAAATTTGCTCCTCAGTCCTTGTCCTATAAATGCATATAGGTAATTATCAAAAGAGATGTCATGGGTAAAGCACTCTGTGAACCTAAAAGTGCCATGGAAATGATAGCTATTATTATAATTATGATTAGGGGTTCAATGCTTTGATTATCATCTCCTGGGAAATCCTACATGACTTAAACAAAGAAATTACCAGAATCATTCATCTGATAACTTCCAGTGAAGTCTAGACTCCTCCTGTCTTTTATCTTCCATCTTGACTCTGACCCAAGACTCCTGAGTTTCTACAGGTAAAGGTCCTCTCCCTTTTGCTGACCATTCACCTTTGTTACTACTTCAAAGTACAAACTGGAAATTGAATTCTGAAGCTGGAGTGGTGCTAGGGTCTACTGTTCTTAATTAATATCATCATGATAATGGTGATCAATTATATTCATATAACACTTTACTGTTTAATCAATGTCATTCAGTTAG
The DNA here is from genome assembly GCF_028583685.1 of Petaurus breviceps papuanus. NCBI lineage: Eukaryota > Metazoa > Chordata > Mammalia > Diprotodontia > Petauridae > Petaurus > Petaurus breviceps. The sequence goes on along the minus strand of NW_027187313.1, from coordinate 4,974,133 downwards.
CGTTTATCAAATGCCTACTACATGCCAGATAGAAAGACAAACATAAAATTTGATCTTCCTCTTAAGGAGCATACTTTTGATCAGAAGAGACAACGGGTATATAAATGTAAGAGTATATATACAAACTATCTATGTAAATCTGGATTCGTCAGCCATTTGCCCAAGACTCTCCATATTGGTGGAGAGAAGGATTACTCCATGCTCTGTCACAGTGCGAGGGGCAGAGCAGGTGGTTCAGTTTAGACAAAGGCCCTTGGAAGGAGAGAAAGACTTTGGGGAGAAGCTGACATGTAGACAAACTGTAACCTCAAGTATGTCCGTGATTTCCAGCTTGCCAAACTAGAAACTTTGGGGAATTTCCCCTTGGATGAGATGAATACTTTGACTTTTGATTGATATGAGAGATCTTATTCCCAGTGGGAGAGTTCATATTCTGAACTGTATAACTTCTCCAATTTCTGTTGGCTATTAACTTGGGCAGATATGTTTATTAGCTATTCACTATTGTGATGGTCTCTGTGTAACTAGCATTTGATGGGAACGGAGTCAGGCATTTGGATATAGCTTGGGACACTCCTTTTTCATTAAGGGAAAGAGATCAAGAAAGCAGCTTGAACCTAAAAATCATTTTTCTTAGACCAGTAATTTTTAGGGAGAAAGCTAGACACAATTCTAGTCTAGTTATCCACTCGTTTTTTTGTTTTTTTTTAAAGCAATTGGGGTTAAGTAACTTGCTCAAGGTTACACGGCCAAGTGTTTCTGGGTGGGTGCTAAGTATCTGAGCCCGGATTTGATCCCACAGGTCATCCTGACACTGGGGCCGGTACTCTTACTCGCTGAGCCACCTGGCTGCCCCTAGTTATCCACTCTTTAAATAGTACAGAGTGGACCCACCTCATAGCCCCAATTTTTTTTTCCCTTCTAGACAGGAATTGGAATATAGAGTAGCTAACTATATCTATTCATGTCTTCCTTTGTATCCTATATAGATAAACCAACATAGATATACACATAACATATATAGATATCCATATATCCATACCTCACATATAGAAAATAAATGCAAGATAATTTTTGTAGGGGTTGCTAGTAGCTGGTGAGAGCAATTCTTATTAATCCTTTGAAATGGAGTGTGTAAATATTAGACCTATGTTACAGGTGAGGAAACTGAAGTTCAGATAGTTTCCTGAGACAAAGTCCAGAATTCCCCATTATCTGTTGCCCCAGAATAAACTTTGGAAAGTGTCTATTTAAAGGCCATACTTCAAGATTAAAGAATACGTGCTGAACCACCCTAGTAGTGCATTCCAAGTTAGACTGGAGAAATACTGTATGACTTAATTATATGGTAGATGGAAATGAGATGGGGTGGCCAGCAGAACCATAATCTGTTGTATTTTCCTGACCCTTTGGGGTTTAAATTCTCAACCTGCATCAACATAGTTTGGGGGCATTTAATTATATTAAGATCAAAGAGCCAAATTTCTGCCTCTTGTTACATGAGCACAGCTCTCACTGACGTCAATAAGAGCGTAACTGAGGGTAGAATCTGGCCTAGTCTGTGGCCATGTGAGAACTGGCAAACGGTGCTTACATCAAATTTCCTTCCCGTGCAGACTTCTGATAGCATGGTCCATTCGTCTGTAACCCACCAAACAAGTGAGGAATGGAACATCAATAAGAAACACAAACCACAAACATTATTTAATATAAAAACTTGATCCAAATGCAAATCTAATATAGAAGTTGTAACGGCCTCCTGGGGGTATAACTTGAAACTGCTACATGTTAACTGCCTAAATGGAATAAAGGTAGACCCAGTTTCAGGCAGTCTTATTTAACACAGTTTTTTATTTATGTGCTTCATAAAGTCGGAGAGTGACATATTTGATTTTTTTTTTTAGCTCTGAGCCTCCAAGGATCTTATCACTAACATTCAGTTAAATGGTTTGACCCGCATGACTGATGCTCTTCTCAGGAAAGAAAGTTGATAGGCCATTTTAGTGATTGTTTTGTCATCAAATTCACCAAATCATTGTTGAGATGGGCAAATCTTCCTAAAGGACTGGAAGCACTTGTAAATGCAAATCAGAGACTGTTTCTATTATCTACAATGTCTGAAAAAAAAAATTGCATACTGGATGTTTTCCAGCCAGAAAGCTCTTCTAAATATTGGAGTAATGGCATAATCAATGTGCCTAGTGAAACATTAAGTCCCATGGAATACACAGGAATTGAATCCTCTCTGCAGGATAAGATCATCGTCTGAAATCTCATCATTATGAAGACTAGTTCATCTTTAATGCTCAACAATTCCTCAGTATCCTCAGCTGCCTCTCCTCTCTGATTGGAGAGTGGGAGGGCAGAACAATAAACTCCCACCAAAGCATCCTTTCAGAGAAGGCTCAGAACCTCTCAGCTAACTTCATGCTCCAGCAGCTGTTCTGCTTGGTTTTGACTCATAACCTTGAGCCAGGTACTGTCTGGTGGTCCTCCTCCCACTTTTCAACTCTTGACTATAGCAGAGAGGAATCAGGGTGCAATAGATGGAAAACTTCAATTGAGGATGACCTCTGTTCAAATCCTGCTTTTGATACTCAATAGCTACATCATTTAACCTTTCTAAAGTTCAGCTTCATTCCTCATGAGTAGAAATGCTTGGGATCCATAACTCAAAGGATTATTGTCAGGCTCAGAAGAGAGAATAAATATGTGGGTAATCCTTTACTAAATTTAAAGCACTATGCAAATTCCAGCTATCACATTATATATTAAAATGAACTATTATTAGTTAATATAATAATAGCTAACATTTATGTAGTATTTTAATATTTGCAAAGTACTGACATATTTTATCTCAATTGACCTTTAAAACAACCCTGTGTGATAGATGCTATTATTGTTCCCTTTGTACAAATATGGAAGCTGAGGTACAGAGAGGTATCCAGGTACACACAGCTAGTCCATGTTTGAAGGAGGATTCGAACCTAGAACTTTATCACTCCAAGCTCTGTGCTCTATTCACTGTGCCACCTAAGTGCCCTTAACCTATTACATATTGTATTTAGACAAGTAGAAAAACTATCCATGGGGCGGCTAGGTGGCGCAGTGAGTAAAGTGCTGGCCCTGGAGTCAGGAGGACCCGAGTTCGGTTCTGGCCTCAGACACTTAACACACACACACACACACACAAACTAGCTGTGTAACATTAAGCAAGTTACTTAACCCCAATTGCCCTCCAAAAGGCCAAAAAAAAAAAATCTAGAATTCCTACCCCTTTTATTTATTACTGTTTGGGAAAAATTAGATACAGTGAAAAGGTTAGGAATTGAGAACAATTTTTTTTTTTTTGCTTTTTGGAGGGCAATTGGGGTTAAGTGACTTGCGCAAGGTCACATGGCTAGTAAGTGTTAAGTGTCTGAGGCCAGATTTGAACTCAGGTCCTCCTGACTCCAGGGCCTGTGCTCTATTCACTGTGCCACCTAAATACCCTGAGAACAATTTTTATTATATGATTATGTGTGGACCAATTTCTTTTCTTTGGGAATATGATTGAAGTGATAATGAATTATGATGGGAAAAATAAGATTTACTATGCAAACATTTGGTTTATATGAGTACACTGGATAATTAAAGTGGTAATTTATGATACTGTTAGGGAATACTACCAGTGCCCTAGAGATTTATTGAAAATTTACTCAAAATTAGTTCTAACAAACCCTTGTAAGGAGGCCAAGTATTAATGGAAGGGGTAGGGGAAAATGGCCCAAAGATGTTGCTAACTGTGTGACTTTGAAGAAGTCACTGGATCTCCTTTAGTCTCAGATAATAATTAGCTTACCTAACTGTAGTTATCATGTGATATATGAGATAATATATGTAAAAAGCTTTGCCAGCTTTAAAGCATATATAAATGTCACTCAATGGGGACGAAGATGATGGTGATATAGGAGAAATGCCCATTCTTAATGTGGTCTCTAAAAGCATTATATAGATTAATAACACTTTTCTAGGCCTTTCTTCCCTTATTTATAAAATGAGTATAATACTATTTGACCTACCTAAATCAAAGGATTTTTGTAAAAAAAAAAATTGTAAACAAGTGTTATAGGAATGGGATTTGCTGCTACTGCTGTTGTTGTTATTGTGATTGGGCTGGTGGGTGGCACATTAGTTAGGAGAATTGGGTCTGGAAACAGGAAGATTCATCTTTATAAGTTTAAATCTGCTCTCAGACACTTACTGACTGTGTGACTCTGGGCAAGTCACTTATCTTTGTTTGCCTTTGTTTCCTTATCTGTAAAGTGAGCTGGAGAAGGATATGGAAAACCACTCCAGTATCTTTGCCAAGAAAAACCCAAATGGGATCACGAAGAGTCGGACATGACTGAAATAACTAAACAACAACAACAAAATTATTATTATTATTATTTTGGAAGTGCTTCATCCACTGTGTTCACCAGAACTGCAACTGCAAAGTAACCTGATACATGTCTGTATCAAGTAGACCAAAACAGGCCCTCAAGTCAACTTTGTCATTCATTATGTGGAAATAGTACAATAATAATTAATAATACAATAAGTAATTAAGACAAATATAACTGAGACAAATTAAGAGAAATAGTTAAGTTACTAAATTCATTTCTATGCTATTAAAAGATACCATGTGTTGAATTTTTATACCTTCTAAATTTCTGTGTCTTGGCTTCACTTTCCCCTAGTTATGCCTTTGGAGTAAGTATAGTTATAATTACAATTAACACGTATTAGTTATGATCTGTTGACCAATGCTTTATTTTATTTTCTGAATGACCCCACTAGATACATCTTTTTAAGGGTAAATATTTACTATAGATGAATAGCTAGAAACTGAGGACCTCAGAGAATATCTTTCTAGTCCAATGCCCTTATTTTCCAGATAAGGAAAGAGAGGCCCAGGGACATTAAATCATTCATTCAAGGTTACACAAATAGGTTGTGGCAAAGTGAACATATTGTCCTTCTGTCTTGTGTCTTAGAAAGTTGACTCTCAGAGTTGGAAGGAATCTCACAAGCCCTTCTAAATTATCTCCAACAAATGACTAAACTTTCTTTGTTTGAGGACCTAGTGAAGTAGAAAGTGAGAGGGCTAGGTTCAAATCCCAGCTCTGTACCTTACTTCCCCCCTGTTTTTAGCCAAGTCAGTTAACCTCTTTGACTTGAGTTTTTTATTTGTAAAATTAAGGGATTGGTTTTTGATGACCACTGAAGTCCCTTCTAGATCTGGATCTAGGATCCTATGACATTCAGGGATGGTTATAGGTCCTGGGTCTACTGCATCCGGCCTATACTGAGGTATTTTATTTATACTATCCCAAGTTCATGGTGTTAAAAATGCTATTTAACTCCTAAGCTAAGTTGTAAGCCCCTTTGCTGTTGATAGTTGTGTCTGATTCTTTGTGACCCCATTTTAGGATTTATTTTGGCAAAGATACTGGGATGGTTTGCCATTTCCTTCTTGAGCTCCTTTTACAGATAGGGAAACTGAGGCAAACAAGGTTAAGTGATTTACCCAGGGTTACACAATGAATAAATGACTGAGGCTGGAAGATGAGTCTTTATGATTCCAAGCCCAGTACTCTCTCCATCATGCCACCTAGCAGCCCTGTAAAACCCTACTTTCCAGGAAGGAGAGCTGAATGCAAGACAAGTCTGTGGGAAAGATTTGGGGAAGCCACCCAATTCAAGTCTAGGAGATTTTTCAAAAGGACAATTCCCCTCTGGAAACAAGAGGTGAGCCTAAAACTCAGATCAAAAGATCTGTACCCAAGTGAAAGTTATCATTTGAAATGGGAAGGCAAATTACTAGTGAAAGTAAAAGCACAAATCACTTGTCTCCTTAATTCATCTAATTTGCATATATTTTAGACCCCACTAGATTTTGTAACACCGAGTAATTAGTGCTCTGGAGAGCTAGGTTCAAATTCTGCCTCAGGTGCTTATTAGCTTTACAGATGAGGAAACTGAGGCAAATAAGGTTAAGTGACTTTGCCTTGGTCTGGAACAGGTCACTTTAATCTCTGTGAGCTTCAGTTTCCTAATCAGTACAATTCAACTGATAATACTTGGACTCCAAAACCTTAGAGATATTGTGAGGAAAGTGCTTCACAAACATAGAAACGTAATTTATTATTCAGTGCATTGCCCCCAAAATGACAAGAACCAGTACTTCTATAGGGTTGTAATGAAATGTTTTCTTATTATAGGTGAGTCATTTCTAATTCAGACCGGGTCTGAATTTAGATCACTGACTCACTGTTCTGAGGGAGAATTAATTCTACAGGGAGAAAAGCTATAATGAGAAGGTTGGGGTGGGGTGGGGACTAAGGCATAGGAAGAGGACTCTGGATGCAGGTGATTGGCCTAGTTACAGGCAAAATTGTTAGCCAATCTAAATATGCTTCATTAATTGGAAAAGTGGAAAGAATACTGGACATGGAATCAGAGGTCCTACCGTTACATCCTAACTCTCCCATTTGTAACCCTGGGTGAGACACTTAATTTTTCTGGGTTTCAGTTCTCTCATCTGAAAAATAAGGAGGTTGCAATAAATGGCTTCTGAGTCTAAATCCATAGTAATCTGGTGATCTCCTGGACTTCAATTCATTAAATATGAGTATCTACTATGTGCAAAACCAGTAAAACAATAGGGCTCAAAATCTTCTGTACCCAAAATTTATCAGAAATTTTGAGCTGGGAAGGACCTGACAGATCATCTACTTCATCCCACTCATTTTACAGATAATAATAATAATAATAATAATAAACAACTGACATTTATAGAGCACCTACTATGGCACAGTGGATAGAGTGCCAGGCCTGGAATCTGGAAGACTCATCTTCCTGAGTTAAAATCTGGCCTCAGAAACTTACTAGCTATGTGACCCTGGGCAAGTCATTTAACCCTGTTTGCCTCAGTTTCCTCATCTGTAAAATGAGCTGGAGAAGGAAATGGCAAACCAATCCAGTATCTTTGCCAAAAAAAAACCAACCAAATGGGGTTAGGAAGCGTCAGAGATAGCTGTAATGACTCAATGACTATGTGCCAGGCTCTACATTGAATTCTTTACAAATATTATCTTATTTCATACTTGCAACAACCCTGTTATTATCCCCATTTTACAGAGGAGGAAACTGAATTAAACAGAGGTTAAGTGACTTATCAGTTAGTTGCTACCTAATTGCCTCTATTTCTATTTAGGGTGAAGAAAAGTGAAGAGAGTTATTGGTATAGAGAGAGAATAAAAAGCCCCAGGACCTTCTACCATACTAGTTATAGCTCAAAGTCTGTAACATATATATTCCTGGTGTGTTGTCGATAAATTTAATTTTAGTAGATTGAATTATATGTTAAATGCTTCAGGGAGTATTCCGTTGTTTTTCAGTTATGTCTGATTCTTTGCAATTCTATTTGGTCTTTCCTTGGCAAAGACACTGGAGTGGTTTGCCATTTCCTTCTCCAGCTAATTTTATAGATGAGAAAACTGAGACAAATAGGTTTTAAGTGACTTGTCCAGGATCACACAGCCAATAAGTATCTGAGGTTGGATTTGAACTCAGGAAGATGAGTCTTCCTGATACCAGGTCCAGCATTCTATCCACTATTCATATTTAAAAAGAAGTCTACCAACGGATAAAAATAGGTATATATGTGTAAAATTATTCTATACATACTTCTATTTATCAGTTCTTTCTCTGAAGTCAGATAGCATCTTTCTTAATATGTTCTTTATTTTTAATTTGTGTATTTATAAGTCAAAATGACTTGGGGGAAGGGCAGGAAAAAAAGAAACTTAAATGATAACTTTGTGTATATTTGGAGGGAATAGCATGTTGTATATGGTAGATTTGCAATTTCTTGTGCAATTGTCTTTTTTATTGTATTGTTATGGAATGTTTGTTTTGTTCCATGAATTAAAAATAAAATAAATTAAAAAATAAAAGAAGTCTACATCCAATCTTTGCATGAGGCAAAGAACCATTGGTGATGCTGGTGCCTCATGTTTTCTGTACAGCTGGGATATGAGAGAGAGAGAGCACAAGGACTAGGAAAAAGTCCCCACTCTACTGTTAATGTCTTTCAGGACGTTGAGCAAGGGGCTAAAGATCTCAGGGCCTCAGCTTTCTCATCCAGAACCCATCCCATGGGTGGGTTGTTATTGTTTGTCCTTTGTTCTGGAAAAGGATCAAGGCATCAGGGAGGTGATGGCCATGGCATGCAAGTGAATTAGATTTAAGTAAGGAGGGGCTGTGCCAGATAGTCCTTAGGTAGCCTGGCATTTGGAAAGAATTCCCCATTGGACGGGGTGGCCAGAGCACCCAAGAAAGGCCAGGAAGAAAAGAGAACAAAAGATAGTAAATAAGGTGCTTAATTAGCATGGAACAGGGAAGACCCAAACCAAAACCAACAGGTCAAGGATAGGTAATGGTAAAAAAGCTTGTGAGACCATGACTTCACAAATTTGTGATGCATTTAATTCAGCTCAAAAAACATTTATTAAGTCCTCATTATGGGTAGAGTACTCACAACAGATAGCACAGTCCCCACCCCTGAGGAGTTAATCTAATGGAGAGAAATCAGACAGATAGGTAAGTGGGCACAAAGTAGATTGTGATAAGAGCAAAGCAGAGATGGAGACAAGATGCTATAGGAAAGACAGTTTGGAGGAAGGGGGACCTCTTCCAGCTGGAAGGATCAGAGAAGAGGATGTCAACAAGCTGAGACACGGAGAGGGAGAGTGGACTGCACTGGGAGGGCGAGACTGAGGTTCAGAACTCCACAGTCTGAGAGGTTCACCAACCTCCATTTCCTGGGAGCAGGGATTACAGGTGTGTATCACCGTGACTGGCTAACACTGTGATTAACAATTATGAACCAGCTATCATGGTTCTTAACAATGGGGGAGAATCAGGAATGGCCTAGTGTAGGAGATGGCACTTGTAGAGTTTAAAGGAGGTGATACCAAAGAAGAATAAAAGACATTTGGGGTATGTCTGTAGGCGTAATAATACTATGATGTCTAATATATAATAGAGCATATGATATATAATAAAATTATTTTATATACAGTACAATCACACATACGTGAGCAAACACACATATATGTATATGTAGGTGTATATACACATCCATGTATACATACACACACACAAACACATATGTAATAAATGTAAAGAGGAGGCCATTCCCAGGTTTTTTTGCCTGGAAAGTCAAGGTAGGTTCTTTGATTGGCCTGAAAAGGTAGTTTCAGTATTTTTTTTACTTCTTTAAAGGCTATTTTCATTAAATTAAAACGCCTCTACATTATAATATGGGGGTAGAGTTGTAATTCTTTGGGCCTCCCTAAAAACAATTAGGGTTAATAAGAGCCCCCAAACAATTAGGCTAATCAGAAGCAGGCTACCTAAAAAGGGTAGGCATGTTGATTGAAGCAACATTGGGTTGAGTTGTCTTGCCCATACTGTAATCTTCCTTCGGAAGATATCACTCTATTTGTTGTATAGGGTTTGAAATATTGCCTGTGTTTCGAATCACAACAGGCTTCTTAACCCTACCACAAACATAATTACTTACTTAGACAAGAATCTTGGATACTAATTGCTGAGTAACCTTTGCTACATGTAAGCAGTTGCTTCATGAACACAGACTAGAAGCCAGTAGAGGTCAGGACTCTGTCTTCATATTCTCTTGTTAGTACAATATCAAGTTGTCTTGATTTGCCACCCAATTTGTACTTGATTACAATATTCTTGACATTTGAAGCAATCTAAACTGACCTGACAAAATCACTTTGTCTGTCCTAATCTTTGGATTCACCATTCCCTACCTTTCCTATATAAATTTATTATGAAGGCCTTGTAGTATAATGAAAATCAAGCTGGCATTGGGGCAAGGTTAAGAAGAAATATATATATGTGTATGTATGTATATATGTACATATGTATATATGCATGTACACACATATGTGTGCACACATGTATGTGTATATATACACATACATATCGTTTGGCAGGCACTGTATTAAGTGCTTTTTACAAACACCATCTCATTTGATTTTTACAACAACCTTGGAAAATAGTCACTTATTGTTATCCCCATTTTACAATTGAGGACACTGAGGCAGAAGCAAGTGACTTGCCCAGGGTCATAAAGCTATTAAGTATCTGAGGCTAGATAGAGGGAACTCCTAGGTGATGAAATTTGCACCTTCTCTGAAATTTATAGTTTTAGAAAGTTGCACTTAGAAATGAAGTGACTTGCCCAGAGTCACAGGGCCAGTGTGTATGTTGGGGGTCAGACTTGATCCAGATCTTCCTGGTTCTAAGGCTAGCTTTCCATCCTCATACACAAAAACATTATTTATACAGGCATATCTCAGAGATATTGTGGGTTTTGTTCCAGACCACCACAATAAAGTGAGTCACATGAATTTTTTGGTTTCCCAGTGTATATAAAAGTTGTGTTTATATCATACTGTGGTCTAGTAAGTGTGCAAACATATTATGTCTAAAAAAAGTGCACATACCTTAATTAAAAATAGTTTATTGCTAAAAAATGTTAACCATTATTTGAATCATCAGAGAGATATAATCTTTTTGCTGATGGAGGGTCTTGCCTCAATGTTGATGGCTGCTGACTGATCAAGGTGGTGGTTGCTGAAGGTTGGGATGGCTGTGGCAATTTCTTAATATAAGACAACAATGAAGTTTCCACATCAATTGACTCTTCCGGTCATGAAAGATTTCTCTATAGCATGTGATGCTGTTTGATATTATTTTACACACAGAAGAACTTCTTTCGAAGTTGGAGTCAATCCTCTCAAGCCCTGCTGCTGTTTTATCAACCAAGTTTATGTAATATTTTTGTGTCTCAGGGCATAGAGAGGCTTAAAGAGAGGGACAGAAATAGGGGAAGAACTGGTTCGTGGAGCAGTCAGAACACATACAACATCTTATCTTTTAAGTCCACTGTCTTACATGGACATGATTTGTGGTGCCCTAAACAATTACAATCGTAATCTCAAAGATCACTGATCACAGGCCACCATAACAGATACAATAACAATGAAAAAGTTTGAGACGTGAGAATTAATGAAATGTGACACTATGATGTGGGAAAAATGGTGCCAATAGACTTGCTCGGTACTGGGTTGCCACAAACCTTCAATTTGTGAAAAATGCAGCATCTTCAAAACACAGTAAAGTGAAGCAGAATAAAGTGAGGTCTGCCTCTATATGTGTATGTATAGATATCAACACAGATACAGATATAGACACCGTGGAAATTATCCCATGAAGCATGCATGGAACTCAGAGGAGCTCCTCTGGATACTTCTAGGGAAATGAGCTTATGGCTGAAGGGTTTGGTATGATACAGCAACATACATATAGACGCACACACATACATACACATATGAGAGAGAGAGAGAGTGGGTGACTCTCTTCCAATTTGAGTGTGCAGTCCTGAGCGTAGTGAGTGTTTAACCTTTTCTGTTTGTATCCACAGGGCTTAGCACGTAGGAAGCGCTTACTAAACGCTTCTTCATAATATATGTACGATCATAACTACATAACTGGAAGTGACCTCAAAGACCATCTAGTCAAACCTTCCTATTTTTAAAATGAGGAAGCAGAGGTCCAAGAATAATGAGTCACACACTGTAGGTCATATGGGTAGTAAATGTTTGAGGCTATACTTGAATGCATGTCTTCCTGACTCCATATCCAGCATTCTTTCTCCTGTACTTCAACGACGACATGCTGCATACATACGTGTGTATTTATATGAGTATCGATATACATACATGTACATACAGACATACTTATGAGAATACATGTTCAGTTATTTTTTTAGTTATGTCCAACTCTTTGTGACCCCATTTGGATTTTTCTTGGCAAAGATACTGGATTGGTTTGCCATGCCTTCTCCAACCCATTTTACAGATGGGGAAATTGAGGCAAGCAGGATTAAGTGACTTGCACATGGTCACACAGCTAGTAAATGTCTGAGGTCAGATTTGAACTCAGAAAAATGAGTCTTCTTGACTCCAGACCCAGCATTCTATCCACTGCACCACCTAGCTGCCCCCTAAAATACATGCTGAATGTAGATATTCTACATGGAAAGGAGGGTGGAGTCATGGATCTGCTTAGATCCACTTGGGCTGTTCTTAGAAGATAATCTAGAATGGTCTATCTCTGACATAGACTGGCTCCCTTAATCTCTCAGTGCCTCAGGCAGCTAGTTAGATCAGTAGATAGAGTGTTGGACCTAGAGGCAGGAAGACTTGAGTTCAAAGTCATCCTCACATACTTACTAGTTCTGTGACCCTGGGCAAGTCATTTAAGCTTTGTTTGCCTCAGTTTCCTCAGCTGTAAAATGGGGATAATAATATCACCTACCTCCTAGGGTTGTTTTAAGGATAACAAAGGATAACGGTGAAGTATTTAGCATGGTGTCTGGCACATGTGAGGTGTTGAATAAATACTTGTTTCCTTCCTTCCTAATTGTTGGCATTACCTGAGTCTCTTCAGTCATTTGCTTCTTTTTTCCCCTACACCTTCCCTGACGCTGTCTCAGAGGTTCCATTCATTCTCACAGCTCCTTTATTACTTCTGTTGAAAAGACTTTTAGGAAAAGAGGCAGGATGGTGTTCTTAGCACTAGATCAGCAGAGGAGTTAGTTGCTGATGAGACCTTGATGGTGCACCTTGTCTCTGTAAATGTATCTGCTCACGCTCTGGTCTTGGTCCCATACTGTATCTTGGGAAAAGGTATCCATGAAACCCTATTTCCACCACTAGAAAAACAACTCATCGTCTGTCAGGGGTGAGGAACCTGTGATCTCAGGCCACATGTGGCCTTCGAAGTCCTTGGGTGTGGCCTTTTTACTGAGTCCAAGTTCTACGGAACAAATCCTTTTATTAGGGGGATTTGGTCTGTGAAGTTTGGATTCAAAGGGCCACCCTTGAGGACCCAGAGGGCCACATGTGACCTCGAGGTCACAGGTTCCCCACGCCAGGAGTATGGGCAAATACACTGACTCTGGGAGTCCATCCCAGAGTGGGGATTATTGACAGAAGTTTCCATCAGCCATCTGCCATCCCCTTTACTTTGAACATCAGAACTAGGTCTTCCTGCCTACAGGCTTTGCAAAATGTGCTAAAATACATTTGCATATAGATTTCCATTTAAATTATCAATTGATAATCATAAAAATAATCAAATACACATACAAAATAGGAGTAAAATATTATGCAAAATGTTTAACATGTAACAATGTAGAACCACATGAATTAAGAAATGTGCAAAATTTTCAATTTCCTATCTGAATTTCCACTGTCTCTTGACCCTGGCTCTTTTGATTAAAGAAAGTGTCCACATCCATTCATTTGTCAAAGCTGGCCAGTATATGCTTTCAACAACTTTGTTGCCAATAATCTTTTGGTCCCACAAGTAGGTTTACTGTTCCTATCTTAGATCATTGTGCCTGGACAGATACCTCTGAACATTTTTCTGTGGGTGCCTCTGTTGTGCGTATGTGTCTGTATTTGGTGAGCAGCATGTTCTTTCAATAATAAATGAGAACACACTGCTCTCAGTTTGAAATGTTTATACCCTTTTGCAATATATTTAGAAATAAGAAGACCAGGTTAAATGGGGATATATGTAAGTTTAAGTGGACAGGGACAAACTCGAAGATCAAAGATGAGAGAAAACTGACGGAATAAAACCCACCCATTTAGAAAAATGCACCCACATGTATCAAAATGCCAACATCTGGGGATGAGGCAACATTTAGGGGGGAAATCTAATAACTCTTTTTTTCTCTAAAGGACTGGAAAAAGAAAGGAAAAGAGCTTATTTTCCTTCTGAATTTTGCTAGTTTTCTCAGACCTTCTGATCTTCATAGCACACCTGACAATAACTAACTACTTTTGGTGATTCATATGGGGACAAATCATATTGTCAAAGAGTAGGAAACATTGCTTTAGACAAAGAAATCCAAGATAAGAAACTGGAAGCCTTAGGGGCATAACTAATATTTTCATCTCTCAAAAACAGCCAATATAGTGAGCTGATCATCCATATGACATCCTCCTTTGGTATCTCCTGCTTCTTTGTTAAAAGGAGAGAAGTATACTTCATTTTCTATTCTCTGGTGTAGATAGATAGATAGATAGATAGATAGATAGATAGATAGATAGATAGATAGATAATGCTTGGCATGGACTCAGGAAGATCTGAGATCAAATCCATCTTCAGACACCTAATATCTATGTGACCCTGAGCAAATCACTTAATGTCTGTTTGTCTCAGTTTTCCTCAAATGCAAAATGGGGGTAATAATAGCATCTCCCAGTATTATTGTGAAGATCAAATAAGGTCATATTTGTAAGATGCTTAGCACATGCCTGGCACATAGTGGATACTACTTAAATGTTAGCTTCTTCTTAGCTGGAGAAACATGCACAAATGCATTCTGTTCCATTCTATTTATCCTGTATATCCTCCAGTAGACTGTGAGGTCTATCATGACAACAGTCTCATTTATCTCCTGTCTTTTCCAGTCCACTGGCTGGTTGCTTCTGTATCGCCTTCAAACATCCCCGTGTCTTACTCAAATTGAAAAACAATCCTCATTTGCTCTGTCCATCCCCACTAGCTATTATTCCATCTCTCTCCTCCCCCTTTGTGGCTATACTCCTTAAAACAGTCATCTATAATCTATGCCTCTACTTTCTCTCCTCTCTCTCCCTTTATAATTCTTGACAGTCTTCCTTCTGACATCATCATTCAATTGAAACTGCTCTCTTCAAAATTGCCAGTGAGCTCCTAATTGCCAAATCTAATGGCTTTTCTCAATTCTCATTCTTCTTGACCTCTATGTAACCTTTGACACTATTGTTCAGCCTCTTCTAGACATTCTATTTTCTCTAGGTTTCTGTGACATTGCTCTCTCTTGGTTCTCTTCCTACCTGTCTGACCATTTCTTTTCATTCTCCTTTGCTGCAGTTTCATCCAATTCATGCCCACTAATAATGGGTTCTGTCCTGGGCCCTCTTCTCTTCTTCCTTTATACTCTTTCACTTACTGATCTCATCAGCTCCCATCTATTCAATTATCATCTTTGTGCTCATGATTCACAATCTGCTTATTTAGCTCTAACTTATCTTCTTACTTTCATTCTCATATCCAACTGTCCATTGGACATCTCGAACTGGATGCTCCATAGGCATCTTAATTTCAAGATGTCCCAGACAGTACTCATATTCCTGCTGCCCCCAACTTTCCTATTATTGTTAAGGGCATCATCATCCTCTCAGTCTCCTAGGCTCATGACATAGGTGTTTTCTTTAGCTGCTCCTTCTCTCTGATATCCCCCTTCCCTTACCAATAATAAACCAACATATTGACTAATTTTGTTTTGTTTTTCTGCCTTCATGACATCTTTTATGTATACCTCCTTCTTCTTTTGACATTATCATCACCCTGGTGTAAGCCTTCATCACTTCATGCCTGGACTATTGTAATAACCTGCTGCTGGGTCCTCCTGACTTTAGTCTTTTCCCATTCTCATCCTGCTTGGTCTTCCTGAAGTAAAAGTCTTTGCATGTTACCCTATTATGCCAGAGACTCCAGTGACTTTCTGTCTTCTCTAGAATCAAATATAAAACCTTCTGATTGTTGTTGAAAGCTCTTTATAACCTGGGCCATCCTACCTTTCCAGTCTTCTCATACTTTAGACTCATCTATGTACTGTACAATCTAGTGACATGGGCCTTCTTTCTGTTCCTCACACAAGACGATCCATCTCCTGACTGAGAGTATTTTCACTGGCTGACTCTATGTCTGGATTCTCTCACTCCTCTTCTCTTCCTCCTGCTTTCCCTGGCATCTTTTAACTATCAGATAAAATTTCACTTTCTATAAGAAGTCCTTCCTCATCCCCATTAATATTAATGTCTTCTTAGTTCTGATTATCTTGAATTTATCCTGTATAAGTCTTGTTTGTACATAGTTATTTTCATGTTTTCTCCCCCATATTAGATTTTGAACTCCTTGAGCTCAGGGATTGTCTTTTGAATTTCTTTGTATCCTCTGTGTTTAGCATAGTGCCTAATGTATAAACTAGGAGTTTAATAAATCTTTGTTGACTGATTGCCTTTGTTTTTACTTTTTCTTTGTCCCTGTCCCCTTCTATTCCTATTTCTTAAGTTAAATTTATGTCTATATCAAACTCTCTCTCTCTCTCTCTCTCTCTCTCTCTCTCTCTCTCTGTAACTGTATTTAAACTTCCTTTATCTGAATCAGAAGAAAGCAAGCCTCATGGGATACCTATTCCCCCTACCCTTTCCTTCATCACTACATACTCTTCATCTTATGTGCCTCTATTTTGAAATCATAATTTTCCTTCCCTTCTTCCTCAATATAGTCTCCTCTTCCTCTGATTTCTGTTTTCTTGTATATCATTAAAATGGAACAAAAACACTCACAGAACCTATATCATTTTGATCTTTATGACCCTTAAAGATATTAGGATTCAAAGAAGACATTGTTTCTTATCCTTTTATTAACATGTAAGCAATTCATCCCCACACATTACCTTTTCATAAATTAAATAAATATGTCTACCCTTCTATCTTTCACAAGGTCCCTGAGTTTCTATTTCAAAATATCTACTCACTTCTAATTCTTTCATCAAGAATGCTTGGAAATCTTGTATTTCATTAAAATTTGTTTTTCCCCATTGTAGAATTAAACTTTTTTTTTTTTGCTGGATAGGTTAATCTTGGTTGTAAGCCTTTATTTCCTGTCTTTTCTTTTAGAATATTGTGTTCCAAGATCTCCTCTTCTTTAGTTGGCAGCTGTTAAGTCTTGTATGATACTTATTGCAGCTCCTTGGAACTTGAATACATTCTTTTTGGGTACATATAGTATTTTTTTATTTGACCTGGAAGCTCTGGATTTTGTCTATGATGTTTTTGGGATTTTTCATTTTCGGGTTTCTTTCTAGAAGCAACTAGTAAATTCTCTCTATTTTTACTTTGTCCCCAGTTTGCAGAGTTCTAGAAGGTTTTCATTTAATATTTTTTGAAAAACAGCATCTAGACTATTTTTTTTCTGAACATAGAAGGTAGCTAGGTGATAAGGTGGATAGAACATGGGGCTTTGAAAGATTTAAGTTTGAAACTTACCTTAATTACTTATTAGTTGTGTCATCCTAGACAAGCTACTTAATCTGTATCTGTTTCCTCATATGTAAAATGTAGTTAATAATAGCAACAATATTACAGGGTTGTGAGGATCAAATGATTTAACATTTGTAAAGCTCTTTCTTAAACCTTAAAGAACTATATAAATGCAAGCTATTATTAGCTATTGATCATGGTTTCCAGATAGTCTAATAATTCTTAGGTTGTTTCTCCTTGAGCTGTTTTCCTTTCCACAGGCTTCAGGAACCACTCTGGTTAGATTTTGTCTACGGACTTTTTCTTACAGCTGGACTTAGGTCACTGGTGCCTTGCTGGACCTGCCTGGGATATCCTCAAAGCTCCTTTGGCTTAACTTGGACTAGGCTTTGACTCTATTTGGCTCATACAAGGAATGCTGAGAGCTGGACTTCACCCATTTACCATATGCTTCTCAAACTAGGCTTCTGAAGCCAAGGGCTTGGGGAAGGTTAGAGTTGGACTTGGGTATTTTTGGCCCAGACTGGGTTGGACCTTCCCAGGGCTTTTGTAAAGTTCCACTATGAAAAAAGTCAATATGATAGGGGAACTTGAGGAAGATCTTCCCGAATTTTTAGTAATAGCAATGTTTTTTTTTTTTTAAAGCAATTGGGGTTAAGTAACTTGCTCAAGGTTACACAGCCAGTTATTTCTGGGTGTGGTACTAAGTATCTGAGCCCGGATTCGATCCCAGGTCATCCTGACTCTGGAGCCAGTGCTGCTACTTGCTGAGCCACCTGGCCTCCCCATGTAATAGCAATGTTAATAAGAACCATACTTTTCTTGGGTTTATGTCCTTTCTCTCCCTCTGAGATTTTGTTCAAGTCACCCTTCCTGGGAATTCATTTTCTCACCTATAAAATGAAGCAATTGGACCGGATGGCTTCTCAGGTTCCCTCCACTTCTAGATCTAAAATCCTAGTGTAACATTGCTTAGGGCCTTATATTTTTTCCAAGTAAGATCCTTACAACAACATAGTGAATGTGAAACGATCACACTTCCAGTTCATTTATAATGTAGCTTTAATTCATCTTACCTTCAGTTATACTTGAAGCTCAGCAGCCCATCATTATTAGAACATATAGAATTAGAGCACATTCTTATCCCTTTGTGGGCCCAAACATGATGCCTTGTATGTAGCAAGTGCTTACCGAGCATATGTAGAATTGAATTGAGTTGCTCATGGTCACAAAGCAGTCTAGGGACAAGGACCGGACTTGATCCCAGGTCCCCAGGCTGATGATCCAATGATTAAGCTATAGCCTGATAATGGGCTTTCTTTCCACTGTATGCTGCAGTTGGATTGCTCACGCCATGAAGAATGACTCATCAGCAAGACAGATCAAATGTACCTGTTGCATAAAGTCAGTATTATGACTATAATTTTGGTCTGCTTTCAGCTTGCTTTGGAAATTCCTCCTTGTGGAGTAAGAGAATAATAGGATCTGAAGCTAGAAGAGAATTAGTGGCCATCAAATCCAACTTCTCTCATTTTACAGAGGAGGAAACTGAGGCTCAGAGAGGTAGAGTGGATTTTCTTAGTGTCACACAGGTGATAAACAGTAGAACTGGGATTCCAAATCAGGAATTCAGGTTCTCTGACTCCAAATCTTTCTACTCTAATATAATGGCTCTTTAATATTCAGATGGTGAAATGGGCAGGATAGGATCTGAAGAGTTCCAACTCTCCCTATTATTTTCAAAGAAATTAGTTAGGCATTCTCATAGCCATAGAGGCAAGTCAGGCTAACCCTTACCCTCCACTTTGAAATTTTCGCCTTTCAGAACTGTACTTGATCACTGGAAACTGGGGGAGGTGGTTGATTCTATTTTCAAGTTAACAGTCTTTCTGATGGTCCACTGGGTAGCCATACATCTGGGCTTGGGTGTGTTGACCCCTTGGGATCTGATTCTTGAACCTCTCCTGGGGAATAACAGCTCTGCAGGTGGTGGGAATATATTTCCTTAGCCTGAGGAAGCCCCTTGTCACCACCTGGTGGTGACTGAGACTTCACCTTAGAATCCTGTGCCATCCTGATTTCCTGTTCTGTTATTTCTGCTTTTCTGGGAAATCAGAAAGACAGTTATTACCAAGGCCTGTGGGAATTATTATTATTGTTTTTTTAAATGAAGAAAATGTCCACTGACTAGACAGTAGCCTTTTTTTCTTGGAGTTCCTGGTCACCCTTTCTACTTCCACCAAATTTCCATACTTAAAGGGACTCTTTCCAATTACTCCCCTGAGACAAAAAGGATTTTTCAAATGAAATAGTCTTTCTTACTAAGGGGGGGAGCAGTCAAGGCATTCCCCCTTCCCTTCTCCTCTCCCAGCCCTCCCTCCTTTTGTCTAGTGGCTGGATTAATTAGGCAATGAGCTGGAATGGCAGGTGGGGGGAGAGGAGCATGAATATTAATTAGTCAAGATCCCAAACAGAAGCCTTTTAATTATATTAAAAAGCACCGGCCTGCAGGCAGTGACTTAGTTCCTGCTGTAAATCTGTCAACAGGCCATTACCCCAGCAATGTCAATGCCTTTTAATGAATGAATATATACATTTCAAGAGGAAGAGAGAGGGGAAAAAATGCTTTCATGTTTATAAATATTAAAAAGAAAGCTATCTATGCTGGGAGACATCCTTGACAGCTTCTAGAGAGCTAGAGGTGTTTGGGAAAGGCAGAAGAGAGAAGTTTCACTAGCCTTTCCATCCCAGTTTGTGAAAGTGCCGCCTGCTGCTGATAACAATTAATACAGCACTATATCCACCGTGATTTTTAGAAGCAATTATTACGCCAAGTCTGTCTTGGTCAGAGAGGCACTTGAGGAAATTCCATTAACTCATCCTTCCGAGCCACTGGAGGCATCTTTTGGTAGAGAACTCAATGATGTCAGGGACCTTTCTTGAGTCTCATTAAAGTCAAAAGAATTATTTGGGGACTGGAGGGTCAGAAGGTTGAAGGTCATCCTGAGCACAGAATTAGAAAGGACCAAGATTCTAAGAAAAGGAAAAAGAATGGGCAAAATAAATTCAATTCGATTTAATTCATTGGGCATATATTTTCTATCACATACGAAGAATTGTGTTGCTGCAAGAGTGAGCAAAGATTCTGTTGAACTAAATTGAATCAAATTGACAATTATCCCAGTGGATTCAGCACACATTTATTTTGCCTCTGTCTTCCAGGTCCTAACCAAGCAGTGGGGATAGAAAGATAAAACTCAGAGAGTTCCAGCCTTTAAGTAGTTTCCATTCTACTGAAGGGAGAAGGGAAGAAAGAATAAAACCTTGGAGACTGATAAGTTACAAAATAATCAAATTGGATTAAGCATTTATTAAGTGCCTCTTAACATTCTAAGCATTTGGCTAGGCACTGGAGATACAAAAACAAAAACTAACTAGTCCCTGCAGTCAAGAAATTTATACTCTCACAGGAGGGAGCAGCATAAGCAAAAACAAAATCTATACAAACAATTCAATTCAATTCAACTAACATCTATTCTGTACCTGCTATGAGCCTGGTTACTGTGCTAAGTGATGGAGACATATAAAAAAACAAACAAACAAACAGCTGTCCAAAAGTGTAATGGGGCCTCGAGGAAATTACATTCTGGGGTGAAGGGAGAGAAAAGGAAGGATGCAACATGTCCATCAGTAAATGCAATGTAAAGGGATTTCAGTTGAAAGGGAGAGAATGCTAATCACTAGGCTGGAGGGGTGGTGGAGAATCAGGAAAGGTCTTCTGCAGATGGTAGCACTCAAGCTGGGCTTTGAAGGAAGTTAGGGTTCTTCCAAGGCAGAAGTGAGGAGGGAATACATTTCAGGCACACAGGACCACCACTTGTGCAGAGGAATAGATGTGGAAAGACCATTAGGCCAGTTGGACTAGAATGAGTATGAAGGGGACGTACAAGATAGAAGAATAGAAGAGAAGGATAGACACAGGTTGTGGATGACCTTAAACGTTAAGCTAAGAATTTTGTATTTTATCCTTCAGGCAATAAGGGAGTCAGAAGGAGAATATATGACATGCTCAATTCTGTGTTTTAGGACTATTAATTAGGCAATGAGGTGTGTGTGTGTGTGTGTGTGTGTGTGTGTGTGTGTGTGTGTGTGTGTGTGTAGTGGCTTGAAAAGGGGAGAAACTGGAAGATGAGAAATGATACAGACCTAAATAACTGGAAAAATATTAATTGCTCATGGGTAGGATGTCAATATAATAAAAATGACAATGCCACCCAAATTAATTTGCTTATTCAGTGCCATATCAATCAAACTACCAAAAGATTGCTTTATAGATCTAGAAAAAAATAATAATGAAATGGAAATGGTGGCAAAAAGAGTCAAGAATCTCAAGGGAAATAATGAAAAAAGTAGGAATGAAAGAGCCTTAACAGTAGCAGATCTCAAACTATGCTACAAAGCAATAATTCTCAAAATGATTTTCTACTGGATAAAAAAAAGATTGATCAGTGGAACAGATTAGCTATACAACATACAGAAGAAAACATATCCAGTACCCTAGTATTCTTTAAGGACACACTATTTGATAAAAACTGTGGGGAAAACTGGAGAGCAGTATGAAAGAAATTAGATATAGTCCAACATTTCACATCTTGCACACAGATAAGCTCCAATGGGTACTTGGCCCAGATATAAAAGGTAAACAAATTGGAGAAACATGGGAAAAATTACCTATCAGATCTATGGAGAGAAGAAAAATTCATGACCAAACAAGGGGCAAAGAAGATCACCATAGGTAAAACGGATAATCTGATTACATAAAATTTAAAAAGTTTTAGCACTAATTTTTAATTAAATTTAAAAAAAAACCTAACATCAAAAGGAAAACAACAGGGGAAAAAATCTTTGCGGCAAGTTTCTCTGATAAAGGTTTTGTTTCTAACATATATAAGGTGCCGATTCAATTTATACAAATCAAAAGTCATTTCTCATCTAATAAATGATCTAAAGAGTTCTAAAGAAAAGAAAGTTGGACTGTCTATAGCTATATGGAAAATGTGCTCCAAATCACTGATAATTAGAGAAAAGAAAGTTATAAGGTTATTATTTTCTCATATCCTCCCAAGTTTCATGGTACATGAACCTGTTTTCTTTGAACTTGAATTGGGTTTAGGAGAGATTACACTTATTCTGTTTGTCTCCAAAGGGTAGATAACCAATAGTAATAAGAAGTGCCTGAAAGTTCAAAGTGGAAAATTTAGGCTTGATATCAGGGCAAACACGTCTTAGGAGAGCTATTTCAAAATGGAATGGATAGCCTTGGTAAGTGGTGGCTGCCTCTTTAAAAGACTGGAGGACACTTGTCAAACATTTTAGGGTCCTTAACTCTTCAAATTCTGTGATTCTGTATTTGGTTCTTTTCAGCATCTTATCAACATCCCTGTGACCTTTGACTTAGCTTTTCTGTTCTCTAGGTGGATCACTCCCTGGAGACTCCTTCCACTTGATGTTTTTGGCATTTATTCCTGTTCCTACTCTGGCATCTGCCTTCTCCATGGAGTGACAGCAATGTCCTGGCCTTCAGGTAATCCAGTTTCATGAACATTACTGATGACTGACACAGACTCAGGAGGTTCTGTCCTCAGGTCCCAACTTTCATGAATGACTGTTAACTCTTGACTCTCTGTCTCCTATTGGTAATACATGACCTAGAGCAATGGAATCTACCCTCTGGAGGTTGTTGTTGTTCATTCTTTGTTTTTGAAGAAGACCAATAACATCATTGGGGTGATATCTTGACTTGTGTGTGATTTGGATTTAAGTGAAACAGAGTTGCACAAAGTCATCAACTTCACTCTCCTCCAAAGTCATTGTAGTCCAGTGGCTAGACAAAAGTTAAGACTTGGTTGGGTGCCTCACTGGAAAGCCTAAATAAAACTGGGTGCTTGAAGGAACAAGTGTTCTTGTTATCCAGGGTGAAAGGGCATACACTCTACCAATCTGGCAAGGGCCAAGAATGAAAGCCCTTGGCAATTGTTCAGCATTGGGATAAAGAAGATAATTGTGTGGGCTTGCAGATGAAGATTGAGAGAACTGAAAATATAAATATTTTTGATCAATACAGTATACAGAGGGATTGGTGTCCTGAGCTTTGTTTTATAGAGAAGCCTTAGTGTTCTTCTAGGCTGAGTTTTCTCTGGAAATACAAGAATTCCTAGGGGGTTAGAGACAGGCAACTGTCTCTGGAGCTCCCCAGCGGTTCTAAACAGCTCTGAACGGGTCTAGAAGGTTCCTAGAATCCCAGAAGGCACTAGAATCAAACTCTACATGTGATACCAGGACTACCTATGGAGTCACATGCAGGCAAGGAAGAATGAAAAAAAATTATAGGGAAATAACAGGAAGAGGAATAAGATTAAAAGAAGAAGGAAGAGAACAGGAAGGAAGACAAATAAAAACAGAAAAGAGGAGGAAGAAAAAAGTGAAGTACTTGATTCTCCTTTTTATGGCATAATGGTTAGTTCCTTAGGCTATAAGAGGTGAAGGGAGTGAGGGGCAAGAGGTCGAATTTGTTATTTCCCTCTCTTTCCCTCAAATCAGTATTCTACCCCATGGCCAGCTCCTAAAACCTTTGTACCAAGGACAATTAAGCATTAAACCAGCTGAATCAGAGCATACTGAGTTTTCTATATCCTCAGTATTAGACAGGAAGCTGGACTAGACATCAGAGTCCCTTTAGTACAACCTCCTTCCCCCACCTTCATTTTACAGATGAGGAAGCTAAAACATAGAGAAGGTGGTGAAATGCCCTGCCCAATCTATAAGGTACTAAGCATCAGAGCCAGGATTTGAACCTAGGTTCAGAGCCAGTGCTGGCCCCTTCCTACCCCACTGTTAGTCCTCTTCCCCATTACTTCCCTCCATGACCTCTAAGATCCAGTTATATTGAACCAATTGCATCTCCTCTGGCACAGTACTCTTATCTCCCATCTCTGCTCACCGAGCTTTTACACTGGCCATCCCTCAGGCCTGGAATACTATGCCCCTTCAACTCTGCTCCCTGGTTCTCTCACTTCCTTCAAAATTCAGCACAGAGCCTACCTTCTGAGAGGCCTTTCCTGCTTCCTCTCCCCTCCCTGCCATTGTTTACTCACTCAGATTACTCTCTCTCTTTCTGTCTTTCTCTTCCCTTCCTTCCTTCCTTCCTTCCTTCCTTCCTTCCTTCCTTCCTTCCTTCCTTCCTTCCTTCCTTCCTTCCTTCCTTCCTTCCTTCCTTCCATTCTTCTTTCCTTCCTTCCTTCCTCCCTCCACCCCCCCTTACTTCATAACTATCTATCTGCCTATAGATATACTCTGTCTCTCTGTGTCTATATATAATTTTAAGATCTATCTATATTAGCGCCATTATAATAGCTATATTATTATAATCATATTATAATGGCTAGCATTTATATAATGCTATAAGGTTTGTAGAGCATTGTACACTATCTCATTCGGTCCTCACAACAACCCTGTGAGGTAGATACTATTATTCTGAGTATGAGAAAACTGAGTTTGAGAGAGGTGAAGTGGCTTGCCCAGGGCCACCCAGGTATTGAAGGTCACGAGTTCCTCAAGGGCTAAGATTATTGTTTTTCTTTTTCTTTTCTTCACCTTTCTTTGAACCTGTAGCTCCTGGCACAGTGTCTGGCATGTAATAAACACTTCCTAAATAGTTGTTGATTGGCTGATAGATGACACCACTATGCTTCCAGACTTCTTTAGTTCACACCAGTCTCCTTCACAGAAGAGAACCAAAGCATAAAGAAGTAAACTATGATGACTTCATTGGACTATGATGGAGTTTTCTTCCAAATGTAGCTCTTTGCAGGCGACTGCCTTGAAGACTGTGATGCCTGGCTATGAATATTAAAAAGGAGAAGATGCTGTCAACAAGAACCAAGCACTGGTGATAAATTGCAAAGTCTTGACTCCCGTTGATTAAACACAATTCATTATCTGGACAGGTGATGGGCATTCATGTTTTTTCCACTTCCTGGAGATTATCAACAGCAGCATCATGCTAATGTTGGAATAGGAAGAAAGCAACAAATCTGCATAGGCAGGTGGGGAGGGTTTGCCTTCCTTTCCTAAGCTTTTCCAAAGTGTTCATAGACTCTGAACATATCATTGGCCCTCCCAGGTAAGAGATAAAGCTCTAATGTGAATGACTCAATTTCTCCAACTGCTGTCAGGAGGGATTGAAAATAGGTCCCCTACCTTCTCTCTCCCCATATAAAGGGATGTTGCTTAACCCAAATGGCCATATACAGAAGATATCTAACATACCCCAGCATGTTTGTAGACCTCACTCTTGTCCTCTTTCTCAACTGCTCCAAATAGGATTTATAAATCCCCCTCCCATTCATACTCCCGTACTAAGTGCTACTCAAAGTAATGAAGCCCATATGCTCTAAGTGTTTATATGCAAAACCATACGCAAGTATGGTATTTTAGAATTTGAGAAAACATTAGAAGTCATCCAGGACAACCTGCCCCAATACAAATTGCCTTTATGGCATTCCTGATAAGAGGTCATCCAGTCCCTGATCATACACCTCCACGAATGAGAAATGTGCTCTTTCCATTTTTAGATAGCATTAATTGGGAGGAAAGTCTTCCTTATACTGGTGCTAAAAGCAGCTACACTAATTTCCACCCATTGGCTTCAGTTTTACCTTGTCTTGTAGAGGCAATGTGGAGGAGTGGGTAGGGCTCTGGGATTCAGAGTCAAGGAGACATAGGTTCAAATCTTCCTTCAAACACTTGATATTTATGTGACCCTGGGTAAATAACTTCCCTGTGCCTTACTGTCCTCATTTGTAAAATGAGGGGGTTGGATTCAGTGACCTTTTGGGCCCTAAATCTTTGATCCTACCAATCCTTGAGGGAGGCAGTACCATAAAATATCAGAGCTGGAAAGGACTCCAGAGACTACCTAGTCCAACATGTCCACAAAGCCAATAAATGGTGATCTAGTCTTTGCTTGAAGACTTCCATGGAAGGGAAATTCTAACTTTTTGAAGTGATTTCACTGTGGATGGATTCAGTTGTTCCAGACGATTTTTCTTACGTCCAACTTAGACATGCCTCTATGAAATTTTGACCCTCCGCTCTTATTTCTGCCCTCTCTATCTAAGTAGAAATCAAATGCTTCTTTAACAAACAACTCTTGACAGTGTTTTTCAAATACTTGAATGCAGTTTTTATATCTCTCTCCCAGTTATTTTGGGTTTTAAGTTCCTATTTGTGACTTTTTTTGTCTTTTCTGGTCCATAGAACATCCTACTTCACTGAGGAAAAAAAAAAGAAAACTATATTGAAGCTAACCCAGGAAAGAAACAATTTAAATTTGAGTTGTTCTATCTTCAGAGACCTTTAGTCCATCATTACAGTTCTATCCATTCAGAGAAATCATGCTATCCTTTCTTTGTCCTCATTTTACCAACATAGCCCAAATACCTTCTGCTCTCTCTTTCTTCACACCAAACACACACACACACACATACACACACACACACACACACACACACCCTTTTTGTCTGTTGCTTTTCATGACAGCTGCAGATTATTCTGAGGTTTAGCTCCCTTGATATTTCCTATAAGACCATTCCATGTTTCGGAATCTTCATTACCTACTCTTCCAGCTTCTGTATATTTCTTTAAAAATATTTCCAGTCTCCTGTGCAGTTACATTGGTCCCTTTTCATAACTTCCTTTTTTCCCCCTTGTCAGAATTGTTTCTTTTTATGTATTCAGAATTTCATTATTGAAAAAAAAAATTCATCCCTCGGAGCAATTTCCCCTATATAATTTTAGCCCGTAGAACACTAACCATTCTTTCACTGAAACTTTTGACACGTGCTTTTCTAAAATTTGTGGTAGATTTCATGATTTTCCTTTCCTCTATCATAAATTCTAAGATGGATGTTATTTCTCCCCAAATTCCCATCATTTCCATCCTAGCAAGCAATTCCTACTTATTGAGGCCATTTGCCCTTAACTCTCTCTTCTCCCGTCTTCCTCATCTCATACCACTCAAATATGGCCTTTGGCTGCTATCTTCTCTTCCAACCTTGTTTCACATTAGTCCTTACCAAAACAAAACTCTTTACCTGCTCAAGCAAACCTATTCCATCTCATCTTCTCCAACACATTGCCCCTTCTACCATTCCCATTCTATCACTTTTTTTTTTAAAGCAATTGGGGTTAAGTAACTTGCTCAAGGTTACATGGCCAGTTATTTCTGAGTGTGGTGGTAAGTATCTGAGCCTGGATTTGATCCTAGGTCATCCCGACTCTGGGGCCGGTGATCTTACTCACTGTGCTACCTGGCCGCCCCCTATCACTTATTTTTAACATCTGCCTGCCTACGGCCCCTGTCTACAATAGTTGACCCCACTTTCTCTTCTCTCACTTGTTTCTTAATCTCTTACAATATGATTTCTGACCTCATCATTTCATTTACAGTTATTAGTTGCTGCTCTGTTTTGGGGAGAGAGAGACAGACAGACAGATAGACATAGAGATGGAAATAGTAACAGACAGACAGAAAGATACACACACACACACACACACACACACCTACACATAAATTTCCAGCAGATATTTGGTTAATTGAAGTCCTCTGTCATTAATATATTGTGATTCATTGTCAAACTTGTGATCTGCTTCATCTCTTTGCTTTTCCTATTCAAATGGTTTATAATATGTCAGTAACAATATTGCTTCTTTTAAAATTTCCCTTTATCCTTTAACCACATGCTTTTTCTTTTTGATTCCTGAATTTCCTTAATAATATAGTTTTAAAATGGATATTGTTCCTCCTTAAACTCCCTCTGTTTCTCCCACCTTTTGGTGGGAGACTGTTTGTTTCCAATAAAGTATATTTCAAAGTCATATTCTAGTCATGAATCTCTTTCTACCAAGTCAAAGTGATATTTTTGAGGTCAACTCTTCCTCCTTTCATTAGACTCTCTTGTTCACCTTGTTATTCATACTTTGTGTATTTGTTAAAAAATATTAGGAGTTATGGGTTTTATTGCTGTTTATTCCTTGGTTTTTGTCTTCTATTAATTTTTGGGTATTTCTATTCTACCTTCCTATGTTGTATTTCTATTCTATCTTCTTAAATTGTTATTCTGCACAGTACCTAGTTTGGTGGAGATATATGTCTATGTCTATGTCTATGTCTATGTCTACATATGCATCTTGGAAGTTTTGTTCTTCCTTCACTTACAGTTTAAATATTATTTTTGATGAGAGGATCTAAAAAACTTCAGTCCAATGTAGTCTTTGAGACCTTTTTAGGTGCTCTTCATTCATGATCAGCAACTTTTCATCACAATATTTTAGCCCAAGGTTTACAAATATAAGCCCCATTCTCAGAAATTGTTCATTAAGCCAGCTGTTTATTTTCCTTATCTGCTTTTTTCTTATGAATTTCTTTCTTTCAATAGGCAGCAGTGGTTAAAAAAGAGGAGGAGCACTTTCTTGCCCAATACTTTGCACTCTTAGCAATGTTTTGGCAGTATCAGTTGTGTACACATGAATCACCTAGTAGTGGTTATCTTGTTTTGACCTGTCTTGATCTGTCTTCTCTGTCATGTAGTCTTAGTATAACAATAGTTCCCTCTAATATAGTTATCAGTTTGACATCACTGTCTTAGTACCAATACTCATCTCTTCTTTGTTAACAGATGATCTCACTGGCAGAGCCTGTAGATTCACATCATTATTCCCTGAAGGAAAAGCAGCTTCTTCCTCTTCAGAGAGTCCAATTCCCTCCTCCTTGAGGACAGGTCCACATGCTTCTTAGCTTTGATATTTGAATACCATTTCTTCTTCCTTTTCTCCTCTGTGTCACATTCTCCTACCCTTTTAGCTCCTGACACAGAACATACTTTTTCCTGGCAATCTATACAGTAGAGAAGCTTTCCTGAGCTCTGTTTACCTTTTAGGAGAATGACTAGCCTACATTTTAATCATAGATTCCTTGGCTGTGAAAGAAACGTAAACATCACATACTCTATTCAGGTCACTAAAAATTTTTTCATATGCTACATACTTGATGGAATTGAACCTAAGTCTTTACCACACTTGCCTACAGATCCCTGGGAGAACTATTATAGAAAATTTCTTGTGAAAGTCTTTAACTCTAAAATTGTGTCTTTACTTCTGTAGCACCTTTTCACCTCCTTAGCACTTTCCCACTCCTTGGTACCTGGGTACCACACCCAACTTCATTTCTATTATCTTACTAACCTCTTACCTGGTCCTATATACTTAACCAATTTTCTTTTCCTTTATTCTTCCTCACCCTTGAGTCCTTCTTTTTTGACTCCAGTCTTTCTCATCACATTTTTCTTCCTTTCAACTGAAATCTTTCCACTCCTTCAGGTCTTCCTCAAGTTCTTCCAAATTTTGCCATATCCTAACTCAGTCCTGAATCACTGCCTTTTCATGGCAGAGGGGTTTGCATAATTCAATGAAACTATGAGCTATTCCATGCAGGGTTTCCCAAGAAGGACAGGTCATAGTGGAAAGTTCTGACAGACTGGAGAACGATATGGTAAACCATTCCAGTATCTTTGCCAAGAAAACCCCATAGAAGGTGTGGAGGACAGAAAGGTCTGATGTGCTATGGTCTATAGAGTCATGAAAAGCAAGACATAACTGAAGGAACAACAACAAATCAGTTGGAATTTCTATGTTTCCCAAAGCTTCCTCTCTTCTCCTCTTATTCCTACAACCCTTTCCACAAAAGTCAGGAACAGAAGAGTTAGTCCCTTCTCAACTGGACATCTCTTCATATATTTGAAAACATAATGAAATAGTAATCATGTTTTCTCTTTAAAAAATGGTTATTTTTTCTTGAAATTAGACATCCTGAACATTATCAACCAGCCTTATGGCATTAACTTCTCGCCATCATGATGTTCTTCTTCCAAATTATTCTAACTTATCCATGTCCATTAGAAAAAGAGACACCCACATCTAAACACAATGTCCCAGTTGTGGTCTTACCAGGGAAAAGCTGTACTATAATCTTTTATCTGCTTACTCTATTTCTGTTCCTTCTCTGATGTCCCACCCAACCCTACCATTCTATGGTCTTGAGTCTTCTTGGAGATTCTGATGGAGTCTGAGAGGTTTCTATACTACACTGACCAAACTGCTGCCTGTCTGTTCCCACTCCACAACTTTCTGGGGGCAGATAAAAACTTTCAGAAAAGTCTCTAATCTAGATTTGAACAGAGCTGCGTCCCTTGGGGAGGATGTAATTTTCTCACCATTCATATATTTTCTAGGACCTGGCTGGGGGGAGGGGGGTGCAACTCTCTGGTTTGCCAGAATTCAATTAACTAGTGATACCATAGGACCACTTAACATCTGACATTATGATGGGAATAGTTTGATGTCCTGCCAGTAGATCCAACAGATAAAAGGGGTCCCTAAAAGTTGACTAAAATCTGGGGCTATGTTAGGGACAGGAGAACAGACAGAGCATGGATCAGACAGACTTTAGTGGGTGGATATAGTAGAATTATGTATCAGGATATCCAAGGTGAGGCTAGAAATAGGCCAGTATGGAAAACTACAGGTGAGCAATTACTGGATAAGCAAGTTGTGCCAAACATATCTCTGTTGATGAATGATACTCTTTAACAGCTTGGCAGCTCTGTCTCCCTGCCACCCCCACCATCAGGGTTGAGATGGATTTTGATTTTAAAGGGAATATGCTTAGCTGTCTCCTAGGACATCATGATATCAATTTCACTCATCCCTGTCATGATTCCAAAAACTATTCTCTATAAGGTTCCTTTAAGTATCAAGCTCCTTTAGAATAATGAAAATATGATTCATCTTCCAAATTTCCAATGGGCACACCATTTTCATAGGAGCTCAATGCTCCAGGTGCATTCAGTGAGCCACACTGGGTATCATCTGGGGCTTTATTTTGGGTTGAGAGCTGTTACTTCTTGTTTTGTGCATTTGCTAAAAGTTTCCCTGGTGGAGCACCAGGAATTCATTTATTGCATGCGTAATCATACTCCATGAATGGGAATAAGGAATAAGGCAGTATCCTTTTTTTCTCCACCATTCTTCCTGTCCCTTTAACTGCCTACAGCCAATGACTGCATACGCCCAGAAAGTGGAGAGAACAAGCATTTACTAAGTGCCTACTATGTGCCAGGAACTGTGCCAAGCACTTTCTAAATATTATCTCATTTGATTTTCATACCAGCCCTGTGAGATAGGTAATATTTGTCCCCCATTTTTACAGATCTGGAAACTGAGACAGACAGAGGTTAAGTGACTTGCCCAGGATCACATAACAAGTAAGTGTTTAAGGCTGAATTTGAATTCAGGTCTTTCTTACTCCAGGTCTAGTAATCTATTCACTACATTGTATTTTCAAAAGATTTAGGACTATTATTCTGAGACCCAGGCTCAGCAACACAAAAGCAGTGAAGAAATCATGAGACAACTTGTCTCTCAGTTCAGATGGCTCTTCTCTTGTTCTCCTGGAGTCTGGCTTCTTATGGGAGGGAGGCTGCCATGTTCCAAGACACACAGGGGAGCATAAGAGAGAACCATGCCAGTGCTTTCACCGACACTTTCCAGCTCACCCGCATTTTCCCTCTAATGGGAAGTTCTTTCTCTTCGAGTACCCTGAGCCCTGGAATCAATCCCTATTTGTTGCACAGTAGTCAGCTTCGAATACAGTGCAATGTATTGATTCAGTGCAAGCAAAGGGATGTTAGGTGCAAAGATAGATTGGGGTGGAACTTTACTCTCATGCTTTTCCCCTCTTTTAAAATACTATTTCAACTCTATGGTATAATGACATGGCAGACTGAGCAGTGTAGGCTAATGGATAGAGTGCCAGAGCTCTGTCAAATGACAGGCAAGAGAATTGGGTTTTAGTCTCACCAAAGATGCTTATTATCTATGTCATCATCTTCATCATCATCAATCAAACATTTATTAAGTACCTACTGTGTGCCAGGTGCTATGCTAAGTATTGGATATACAACCAAAAAACCCCAAACCAAACAAAACCAGTTCCTGCCCTCAGGAAGCTTTTAGGGAGAGATAACATGTACATAAATAGATATCTGTAAGATACATCCAAGAGATCTACAAGACCACCGTAAAGGAGAAGGCACTAGTGACTAGGGTGACCAAGAAAAGCCTCTTGCTAAAATCCAAAAGGACACAGTGAGGAGGGAGAACATTTCAGTGGGGGTTAGGGAATGGGATAGCATTTGATACAAAGGTATGGAAATGGAGAGTATGTGAGGGGTGGCATCTTTGGACCTCCAGGAAGGTCATGAGGGTCAAATGAGATAACTGTAAAGTGCTTAGCATGGTGCTTGAAACACTGTAAGCACTATATAAATGTTAGTTGTTGATGTTGTTAGCAAATTTTTTTAGCCTTAATTTCCTAATCTATAAAATGGCCCAAATAATAATACTTCTACACACCTCGAAGAATTTTAATAGTGATGGTTTTAATGAGGAAAGCACTGCAAACCTTAAGGCACAGTAGAAATATAAAAGAAGGAAGCCCTTAGAACAGGGCAGAATCTAAGGGCTTCCTCAAGTTCTTTATCCTCATCTTTCTTCATGTGAGCCTATAAACCCTCCTTTTGGACTTTCTGGGTCTTTCTGTCTTTACCAAGAGCCATTGGTGTGTACTGTGAAGGCTTCTCCTCATTTCTCCCATTCATCTTTCCCCCCATCCCCCAAATATCCCCCCATCAAAATCCCTGGGAACTTGGCTTAAATCCTTCCAGCAGTGTGGACTTGGAGCAAGTCAGGTGGTGGAGAATGGAGGAGTCAGAGGAGAGAGTGTGGAGCCAGCACTTTATTTCTTTATAAGTGGCTCACTGAAAGTCTTGGGAAGAGCCAGGAACTGATCTCTCTGACCTTCTTCCAAAAGCCAGAACACATCTCCCTGTGGTTTGAAAGCCCCTTTGGGACTCTTGTTCAATCCTGGAAACGCCTGTAATTAATTCAGGCAAGAGTAAGACAGCCTGGTTCTGATCTCTTGGCTGTTAAATCCATGCAGACCCTCCGATAGAGAAACAGAGAGCTTAGGGCTGTGTGGCAGTTACATAAAGTTAGATGGCAGCATTTTGGGTTATGGGGGGGGAGGAAGAAGGAGCTATCGGGATGGGAGGACTACAGTGGAGAGCGTTTGCCTAGCAAGAGATTGGCTCTGTCTCCCCCACACCACACACATCTCCTCCAAATGTACCCTCTGTGGTGCCTTCTCCAACCCAAACAAAAGACCTGGAGAAAAAATGATTTTGTGGCGAGCTCTGTTTTCGATGCCATGGTACAACTAGCCTGCATAGTAATCCATCACCAGACAGTTTCTTAACCCTGTATAATGGTCATTTTCCTGCTCTCTCTGACTGATGTGTGCTTTCCATGAAGCACCATGCTTCCTCTCTAGGCCAAGTGTGTTCTGATTTTTGCCATCTGTGCCATTTTCTTTAGAGTTTGTCTCCTCTAATCCCTTCTTGGATGCCAGAAGCAGTGATGCCAAAGGACTGGAGGGACTCCAATGCTTGATACACACAAGTTGGCTAAAAAACTCAGCAGCATTACTTCACACACACTCTGGAAACTTTTCTTTTTCTTCCTTTTTTTTCCCCAGAGGAAAGTCAGGGAAATAAGATAAGACTAGACATGTTACGGGTGCCAAAGATTTACCATACTAGATAGAGGGCTGAACTCTGGAGTTAAAAAGTCCTCAGTTCAAATCTTGCTTTGACAGTGTGACCCTGGGCCAGTCATTTAAATCTCAGAACCTTAATTTCCTCTTTTGTAAAATAAGGGCAATAATAGCACATACCTCAAAGGATTGTGATGATCAAATGAGATAATATACAGAAAGCACTTTGCAAGGCTTAAAACCTGCATAAATGCCAGTTTTATTAGCAGTCTGAAGTAAGAAAAGGAGACAAACTCTATAGATAGTCTGAACCTCGAAGCTACAATGCTTACCACTGAATATAGATCAACAAGACATAAATAAACACTGTTGATGTCAATAGTGAGAAGAGACATTACTTGCTAGATCTGTTTAGGTCACTGTCTTGCTGTAGCATCAGGTTTAAAGAGGTGAGATTTATTACCACCAGTCTCTTGTGTAACCTGGGAAAAGTCTAAGGAGAGTATGTGGTATAGGGTCAGGGGTTCATTGGAGCCTTCCAGAGGCTCAGGAGAGCTGGAGTTAGGAATCAAAACCCATCAACAAACATTTATTAAGTGCCTACTGTATGCCATGCACTGTGCTAAGTACTAGGGATACAAAAAGATTCAAAAGACAGTCTCTGGCCTCAAGAAGCTTATACTCTAATGGGAGAAACAACAATTAAAGAACTACATAAGAGATAATTAACAGAAGGGAGGCACTAGAATTAAGAGGGGTTGGGAAGGGAAACCGAGGTTTGAACGCTGCCCCTGACTCTGACTTTCTGTGCTGGGGCTTATGTTGAGTTGAGGCCACTTTCTGGTGGGTTTTGTGTGCTCTGGTTCAGTTCTGAGGGACTGGCACTTCCTGGGGACTTGATCCTTTGACTCTTTGAACCTTCATTGCCTGCTTGATCTTCAGGATCTGTCAGAGGCATACTAGAGGAAGCTTGAACTGTCTTGAGAGAATCAATTGTTAAATGTTTAGCATTTGTACTTCGGAAAATGTCAAATCTTAGAAATCGAGGTCTGACTTATTCTTTTGTTGGTTGTTTAGACTTAGAATGTGACAGAAAAAATGTTAACAAGGTAGCTTAAACTCCAAAATGTGTAATTGTGTACATTTTTTTCTCCCCAGAGAGCCAGTTGTTAAACATTACCAGCATGTTGCTTTATGGTGAAAATAACACTAGATTTGGAGACCAAATACTTGGGTTGAAGCCCTGACTTTACTACTTACTTACTATGTATCCTATTTACTTTGTGTCTCTGGGCCCTGGTTAACTCATCTATAAAATAAAGGGGAGGGGGCTCATGAGTTGGTGGTCTAGATAATCTCTAAGGAAAATTTGGGGGTCTTCCTCTCCCAGATTGATATTTTTGTGATGGTAAATTAGACTATCTTTTGACTCATTTCTTGCCTAGCCCTTAGTCATTGAATGGATTTTGCCTCAGACCAACTGAGACCTGGGAAAGACCTTAATTTAGAAAGGTCAAGGTCACCCACTGCATCCTGGGCCATAGCCAGTCATCCTGACTTTCGTCTTGCCACTGGATTCCCATGGCTGTGGAGGACAGGGTGAGGCTAATGAATCTGTGCAGCTCTACCTCACTTAAATTCAATTTATGAGTAAGTCAAGATATTGCCCTTGTGAGTCATTGTTCCTCTTTGAGGATGAAAGATAAACAATAACAGGGATCCTTCAATATATAATAATCTATTATTCTATGACTTCACCTCTTTGGTTTTTAATTTCCTTTACATAATAGTAGGATTCCTTGTAGCTCTCACAGAGAGGCAGCCTGCCTTGGGTTCAAGTAATCACCTTTGATGCATATTGTTTTCAGTGATCTTGGAAAAGTTATGTGACCTCACAGTGATCTGGACAACTCTTTAAGACTTCATGTATCAGAAAAAGTGCTGACTTGAATTGGCAAAG
This sequence comes from Petaurus breviceps papuanus, assembly GCF_028583685.1. NCBI lineage: Eukaryota > Metazoa > Chordata > Mammalia > Diprotodontia > Petauridae > Petaurus > Petaurus breviceps. The sequence goes on along the minus strand of NW_027187313.1, from coordinate 4,938,213 downwards.
GAAGCTTCTTTACTCTGAGGGGCAGAGGTGGGGGAGGAAGTAAGCATTTATTAAGCACCTACTATGTGCCAGGCAAGGTACTAAGTTAATTACATTTTCTCATTTGATCCTTGTAACAATCCTGGGAGGTAGATGCTATTATTATCCTCATTTTACAAGTAAGGAAACTGAGGAAAACAAAGGTTAAGTGACTTACCCAGGGTCATACAACTAGTAAATATCTGAGGTTTTCAGTGGAACTCCAGAATGTCACACATCAATGAAAATACAGATCTATGGTTTATCCTATCTAGTTCTTTTTTTTTTTTTAAGCAATTGGGGTTAAGTAACTTGCTCAAGCTTACACGGCCAGTTATTTCTGGGTGTGGTGCTAAGTATCTGAGCCCGGATTTGATCCCCAGGTCATCCCAACACTGGGGCTGGTGCTCTTACTCACTGAGCCACCTGGCCACCCCTATCTAGTTCTAATATACAGGTTTAACGTTCTATGAAAACTAACATTCTTTGATTTTCAGGCACTCAACCCATCCCATTGAGAGGCAATGTAGTGTTGGTTTCTCTGCCTTGAATCTTAGTATAGTGCCTGGCACATAGGAGATGTTTAATAAAGTTTGCTGACTTTGTGTAGCTAGAGTTCTGGGGTGGAGTTAGGAAGATCTAGGTTCAAATTTTGTCCCAGGACATATGTTGATCTGAGTTGAATCCCTCTGGTCACTTCTGGTGAGACATGTGTGCTCTGGCTCAGTACTGAGGGACTTGGCACTTTGGTACGATACTGACTGGGGAAATGGAGTATGTCTTTTGCTTTTTTTTTTTGGAGGGGGAGGGAAGCACAATTGGGGTTAAGTGACTTGCCTGAGGTCACACAGCTATTAAGGGTTAAGTGTCTGAGGTCGAATTTGAACTCAGGTCCTTCTGACTCCAAGGCTGGCTCAATTCACTGCACCACCTAGCTGCCCCAAGGGAATGGAATATGTCAAAAGAAGACTGACTCACTGAGGGAGGGAGAGTTTCAAATTTAGTCAATTTTAAAAGCAGAGGAAATGGCTCTCTCTCTCTCTCTCTCTCTCTCTCTCTCTCTCTCTCTCTCTCTCTCTCTCTCTCTCTCTCTCTCTCTCTTATTCTCTCTCTCTTTCTCACTCTCTCTCTGTCTGTCTCTCTTTCTCTGTCTGTCTCTCTCCCCACCTCCCTCCCTCCCTCTCTCTTTCTCTATTCTGAGTAGATGGGTACTCTTGTGAGGCTCTTTCTTAGAAGGAGGGGCATCTTCCTTCCTTTGCCTGCCATCTCTGGCCCTTATGGCAGTTGCTCACACAGGTATATAAGCTGCCTAGGCAGACCTGGACCATGGGCTTTCGCTGCCTATTTTGCTTTCTCTGAGCATAAGTGACTGAACAGTGATTCTGAGATGTACATATCTGGGCTTAGAGGAAACCTTGTGAATTTGAGAGATCAGGAGTTCCTGGTTCCCTCAAAGGGAGCTGGTTAGCAGTAGGAGGAGGGTTTTTGGTTGTTGTTTTGTTTTTTTTTTTCAAATATACCCTTCTCAGAAATGATGACCATGAGGCAGCAAGAAAAGTCTAAACCCTGGCTTAGCTTGTTAAAAGATATGAGGGAACTGATGAAACCTTATTGAGCTAAGGTGAAAATGAAATGATCATTTAACTGTCTCACAACATATTTCATGTTTTGATATTTTAAGTATCCACCTTCTGGAAAATGAAATGTGAGTTATAGATTACAGTTTCATGTTTCAAATCATTTCCACATGAGCTTATTAGTATTTGTCTTAAGTATTTAACTGTTCTGTACCTGTTCTTTATTGTAATTGACTACCTTTCTATTCCCCTTTGAGGAGATCCTCGATGCAAACCATACCTAAGCTTTAAGCAATTTTCCCTAGGCCTCTGAAATGTTATAGCGGAAAAAGTGCTGACATTGGAGTCAGTCAAACAGCATTTAGTCTTTGTCAGCCACTCTACTAGTTAAGTTAAGTTAAGGGGAGACAAAGAAAGGCAAAATTAATCCTTTCCTCAGTGAGATCACATTCTAATGGGAGAGACAGCTTGTAAATAATTAGGATCGTATAAAAGATATACGGAGAACACAGCAGGTAGTTTTAGGAAGTAAGATGTAGAGGGGCTCAGAGGTAAAAATTCTGAAGGAGAAGACAGGATTTGACCTAAGTTTTGAAGAAAGCCAGAGAAACTAAGAGGTGGAAGCAAAGTGGGAAAGCATTCTAGGCCTAGGAAGATGGCAGGGGTGGGGTGTTGTTCAGAGAGCCCATGCAAATGTACAGAGTCCGGAAATGGAGTGTCTGGTATTAGAAGCAGCAAGGAAGCGAATGTAGCTATGTTTTGGAGAGTAGGGAGGGAAAAACACGAAGGGGCCAAGTAATGAAGAACTTTAAATGCCCGACAGATGACTCTATAGTCAATTGTGGAGATAACAGGGAGTCATTTGAGTTAAGCTATTAGGGGGGTGACTTGGTTTCCACTCCCACTTTGAACACTTGTTGGCTGTGTGGCCATGGACAAATTCTTTAACCACTCTGAGCCTGTCATTTTCATTTATTAACTAATAGATGGGTTGTGATCTGAGGTTGTAAAGCTTGTGTATTGACTTTCCTAATGACTCCTACTAATTTGTCAGTTCCTTAAGGGCATGGGCTATGTTATAGTTGTGTTTGTCTCTTTTCTGGCACCTGACACATCGCACAATTAATACATGTTTATTGAATCGATCAATGATTTCAGTTCAGTAAATATGTATATTAAATGTCTATTGTATCATAAGTCACTTTGCTGGAATGAATAAATGAATGAACAAATATTGGGCATTGGACTTTTAGTCAAGAAGTCTTATGTTCAAATTGTACCTCATCTATTTACCAGCTATGTAACTGGACAAATCGCTTAACCTATCTGTCTGGCGCCTCATTTTCCTCATCTATAAAATGAATGTGTTGAACTCAGCCTCAGTCCCCTTCTAGCTCTGAGTCTGTGATCTTCTTAGGACAGGTTTGACCTCTTTTAAGAGTCTTTTGAAGCACCATCCAACATGGGGATTCTAAACTACCCTTCAGAAGTGTCTACATCTGGAATACAGAGTTGCTAAAAAAAAAAAAAAAGCCATCTTATAGACTCAGGTTTCCTGGAGCAATTTGGTCATAGCAGACTCAGGCAAAAATAACAAGGGAAACAAGAAAATAAACAAGCACATTTGCAGCTGCATTTAATAGTCCTGCTTATTCTTCCTGCCTCTGCTACCTTAGGCATAAATTGCTGCCCTCTATTTAATTTTCTGAACTGCAAGAATTATGGGGCCAAAGTTCAGTGAATTGGAAGAGGTAAGCTTTTATTCCTCTGAACCAGCTTCCCCCTGAGCATTAAAATCTACAAATAAAAGCAATGTTTCTATTTATACTTTCTGGGGTTTGTGGATTAGTAAAGCAAAACCCATAGGAGCAGCTCTGAGAAGGTGACTGCATGGTCAAATCACCTCCCAGGTAATGTGATGGAGTCACCCAGTCTTGACCAGAGGAAATAAACAGAGCATACAAAGAGGAAGTATTAAAAATAACCCAAATGCACACTCAGTTGGATACAGAAATCCATCTTACCCTATAAGGAAGTAAAAAGGGACAGGTATAATAAAAGGGGGAGAGGAGGACTGGGGAAGGCAGTGATCAGAAGTAAAATCCTTGGAAGGAAGGAAAGGGTCTGGGTAAGAGAGAGAGGGGGATAAATGAGGGAAAAATAGCATGGAGGGAAATGCACAGTTGATTATCATAACTATAAATGTGAATGGGATGAGCTCACGAATAAAATGGAAGTAGATAACAGAATGGATTAAAAACTAGAATCCTACAGTATGTTGTTTACAAGAAACAACTCTGAAACAAAGAGATATGCACAGGGTAAAGGTAAGGTGCTGGAGCAGAATTTATTATGCTTTAGTTTAAGCAAAGAAAGCAATCATGATCTCAGACAAAGCAAAAGTAAGAATAGATCTAATTAAAAGAGATATGGAAGGAAAGGTACCATAGACAATGAAGTCATATCAATATTAAACATATATGCACCAAATGTTATATCATTTAAATTTTTTGAAGGAGAAGCTGGATGAGTTACAGGAAGACATAGGTAATAAAACTATACTAAGAGGGGAACTTAATTTTCCCCTCTCAGAACTAGATATATCTAACAAAAATATAAGTAAGAAAGAAATTAAAGAGGTGAATAAAATTCCAGAAAAAAAATAGATATGATAGATCTCTGGAGAAAACTGAATGGGAATAGAAAGGATTGTACCCTTGTCTTAGCTGTACATATACAAAAATTGAATTTGTATTGGGATATAACAACCTCACAACCAAATGCAGAAAAGTAGAAATAATCAATACATCCTTTCCAGATCATAATGCAATAAAAATTACATTCAATAATAGACAATGGAAAGGGAGATTAAAATTTAATTGGAAATTGAATAATCTAACCCTAAAAAAAAGTGGGTCAAAGAACAAATCATAGAAATAATTGATCATTTCATTAAAGAAAATGACAGCAATGAGGCAATATGCCAAAATTTATGGGATACATCTGAAGCAGTACTTAAGGGAAAATTTATATATCTAATTGCTTATATCAATAAAACAGAGAAAAACTGGTTCAGTGAATTGGGCATGCAACTAAAAAAAAAAAAGAAAAAGAACAAATAAAAAAATCCGCAATTAAACCCCAAATTTGAAATCCTGAAAACCAAAGGAAAGATTAATAAAGTTGAAAGTAAGAAAATATTTAATTAATAAAACTGGAAGCTGGTTTTATGAAAAAAGCCACCAATAAAATAGATAAGCCATTGGTTAATTTGATTTTAAAAAAGAAAGAAGAAAATCAAATTATTAGTATCAAAAATGAAAGAAGTGAATTCACCACCAATGAAGAAGAAATTAAGACAATTGTTAGGAGCTATTTTGTCCAATTACATGCCAATAAATTTGACAATCTCAATGAAATGGATAAATATTTACAAAAATATAAATTACACAGATTAACAGAAGAAGAAATAAAATACTTAAATAACCCTGTCTTTGAAAAAGATATTGAACAAGCCATCAATGAACTTCCTATGAAAAAATTCCCAGGACCATATGGATTCACAGGCAAATTCTACCAAACATTTAAAGAATAATTAATCCCAATACTATATAAACTATTTGAAAAAAAAATAGAATCCAACCAAATTCCTTTTATGACACAAATATGGTGCTGATACCTAAACCAGGAAGAACTAAAATGTAGAAAGAAAATATAGATCAATTTCCCTAATGAATATTGATGAAAAAATTTTAAATAAAATACTATCAAATAGATCACATCAATATATGACAAGGATCATACACTATGACCAGATGGGATTTATACCAGGAATGCAGGCTGGTTCAGTTTTAGGAAAACTAACAGCATAATTGGCCATATCCATAACAAAACCAATAGAAATCATATGATTATCTCAATAGATGCAGAAAAAGCCTTTGACAAAATATGGCACCCAGCCCTATTAAAAACACCAGAGAGATAGGAATAGATGGAGCTTTCCTTAAAATGATAAGTAATATTTATCTAAAACCATCAGCAAGCATTATCTGTAATGAGGATAAGCTAGAAGCCTTCCCAATACAATCAAGAGTGAAAAAAAGATGCCCAATTATCACTTCTATTATTTAATATTGTCATGGAAATGTTAGCTATAGCAATAAGAGAAGAAAAATAAATCAAAGGAATTAGAATAGGCAATGAGGAAACAAAACTATCCCTCTTTACAGATAATATTATGTTATACCTAGAAAATCCTAGAAATCAACTAAAAAACTCCTTGAAATTATTAACAATTTCAGCAGAGTTGCAGGATACAAAATAAATCCCCATAAATCATCAGCATTTCTATACATTACCAACAAAGTCCATGAGTAAGATATAGTAAAGAGAAATTCCATTCAAAATAACTGTAGACAATACAAAATACATGGCAGTCTACCTGCCAAGACAAATGCAGGAACTATATAAACACAACTATAAAACACTTTTCACACAAATAAAACCAGATTTAAATAATTGGAAAAATATTAATTGCTCATGGGGAGGCCAAGTCAATATAATGAAAATGATAATTCTACATAAATTATCCTATTTATTAATTGTCATACCAATCAAACTATCAAAAATTATTTTATAGAGCCTGAAAAATAATAGCAGAACTCATCTTGAAGAACAAAAGCTCAAGAATATCAAGGGAATCAATAGAAAAAAACATGTGAAAAAGGTAGTCTAGCTGTACCAGATCTCAAACTGTGTTATAAAGCAGTAATTATCAAAACAATCTGGTACTGGCTAAGAAATACAGTCATGGATCAAAGGAATAGATTACATACATATTATAGTAAATGGCCGTAATAATTTAGTATATGATAAACCCAAAGATCCAAGCTTTTGGAACAAAAACTTGTTATCTGACAAAAACTGCTGGGAAAACTGGAAAAGAGTATGGCAAAAACTAGGTATAGATCAACATCTCACACTGTATACCAAGATGAGGTCAAAATGGGTAAATCATTTACGCCTAAAGGGTGATACTGTAAGCAAATTAAGAAAGCATGAACTAGTTTATCTATCATATTTTTGGATAAGGGAAGAATTTAGGACCAAAGAGGATATAGAGAGCATTGCAAAATATAAAATAGATAATTTTGTTTATATAAAATTTAAAAGTTTTTGGATAAACAAAACCAATGCAATTAAAATTATAAGAAAAGAAGAAAGTTGGGAAACATTTTGCAACAAATATCTCACTAATAAAGTTCTCACTTCTCAAATATATAGAGAACTGAGTCAAATTTATAAAAAATACAAGTCATTCTCCAATTAATAAATGGTTAAGGAATATGTGCAGGCAGTTTTTAGATAAAGAAATCAAAACTATCTATAGTCACATAAAAATGCTCTAAATCACTGTCGATCAGAAAAATGCAAATTAAGACAACTCTGAGTGCCACCTCACACCTATCAGAGTGGCTAATATGACAAAAAAGGAAAATATTGGATGTTGGAGGGGATGTGGGAAAACTGGGACACTATTGCATTGTTGGTAGAGTTGTGAACTGATCCAACCATTCTGGAAAGCAACTGGAACTATGTTGAAAGGGCTATAAAATTGTGCATACCCTTTGATCCAGCAATACCACTGCTAGGTCTATATCCCAAAGATAAAAAAAAGTGTGTGTGGCAGGAGGACCTATTTGTACAAAAATATTTATAGTAATTCTTTTTGTGGTGGCTAAGAGTTGGAAATCAAAAAGATGCCCATCAAATGTGGAGTGACTAAAGAAGCTGTGATATATATGCTTGTAATGCAATATTATTGTGCTATAAGAAATGACAAGCAGAATGACTTCAGAAAAACCTGGAAAGACTTACATGAATTGATGTGTAGTGAAATGAACAGAACCAGGAGAATGTTGTGCACAGTGATAACAGTATTGTTCAATGAACTATGAATGACAACTATTCTCATCAATACGATGATCAAAGATAATTCCAAAGGACTAATGATGAAACTAACTATCTGCCTGTAGTGAAAGAACTGATACTGATTGAATATAGACTAGAGCATGCTATTTTTAATTCTTTCATTTTTCCCCTTTTATTTGAGGCTTCTTGTACAAAATGATTAATATGGAAATATTTTAAATAATGCAAAAAAAACCCCAACCCTAAAACCACAGAAATTTCATCCATGAAGGAGGGCACCTGCTTAGACATTACAGATACCAAATCTGGCACTGCATTGATGCTCCTAGCAATGCCCTGCTACCCCACCCATTTGTTAAAGGAGTTATGTGAAGATATGCTAAAGGTGAGAGGCAGTGACAGATTTATACCACAAGAGACAAGGAATGTGTGTATGTGGAGTGTGTGGGAGGGGGATGCTTGTCAACTGAAAAACAAAATAAAATTTTAGTAAGACAATGAAAAATCAAATCAACAAACTTTATTTATTAAATGTTTACTATGTACCAGATATTGTGCTAAGTGCTGTGACTACAAATACAAGCCAAAAAGGAAAAAAAAGACAATTCCTTCTCTCAAGGAGTTTACAGTCTATTCTAATGGGGGAAGACAACATATAAAAGTGAGCCTAAAAGCCCTTGAAATACAGAGGAAGAGAAAAGAAAAGAAAAAAAGAAAAGGGAAAAGTAGAAAGAGGAAAAGAGAAAACTATTAAAAATAACATGAATGGAAAATGTAAAGAGTAAGTACCAGCATTGAACTTCAGTGTAGGTGGAATTGGTGGTCACTCCACAAGGTGTGATTTCTGGGGTTCTCAGGACTCTATCCTGATTCTCCTCCAAAATGACTCCCAACCCACTGAGCAGATAATGAAATCTCTACACCAGTAGAAAATGATTTATCTTTGGTCCTTGGCAGACTAGTGCAGCGCATAGAATGCCAGATCTGCAGTCAGATGACCTAGGTACCAACCCTGTCTCTTCTATTTACAACCTTTGTGACTTTGGACAATTATCTAGCCTCTTTGTGCCTCATTTTCTTCATCTGTCAAATAAGAAGGCTGGACTTCTTAGTCCTCAATATATGGTCCTTCCCAGCTTTCAATCTAAGATCCTATGCTTAGAAATTAGACTCAAAATACATTAGCCCAAGAATAGATGAGAGTAGGACTTAAATTCGTGCTCAAGTATATGTAACTAGCTGGCACTGTCCTTTGTGGAAAGCAGGAATTGATGGAGGAAGAGCAAAGGGGGCACTGGAATCTGAGTGAGGGGGAAAGGGTGGGACCAAGAAAAACCTTAAGGGAGGAGGAAATTCTAGAAAGCTTTTCTTAGCTTCTCACTTTCTTCCCAGGGTCAGCCATGGTGACATCTTTACACAGTAATTTAATGAACATGTAAAGCCAACTTTTAGGCTATGTAGAAGAAAGAATCTTCACTAATTAATCTAATTAACAACGCGTCATTGCACTCTGTGAGATACTCTGTCAGGACTATCTCTACTCTCTAGGAAAATAATAGCATCATTAGCTATTATTATGAGCTGTCAGTGTCCCTCAGTTGAGGGTCCCAAGAAGCAGTCACTTGTTGACTTGGTCTCATGCTTTCCTTTTCTTCCCTAGCCCAAAGAGCATGGGGTGAAAAAGAAGTTCTGCCTGCCTTTGACTGGCCTCTGCATCCTTATACCTCATGTCTCCCCACCACACACAAACTGGAAATCCACTCAATCTGCTCATGGCTTGATTAAACCTCAGCTACCATGCATGCTCTGCTGAACTGCAGCTTCTGTTTTCCCAGAGGATCTGTTTGTTAAAGAGAACTTTCCTTCCGAAATCCATTAGAGCTGGATGATGACAACAGGGAAACATGTTCTAGAAATAGCTACTTACTCTGATTAGTCCTTGGCCCCGAGGACCCTCAGTGTGGAGTCAGGCAGGTAACCTGCCTATGCTGGACCATTCTGCACTTGTGGGCACATTACATTGTAATAGTTCTCCTGGGATTTCAGTTGTTTTTATGTGGTTTATGTAATTTCCAGTCCACCAGCAAGGCAAGTAAGAGTTGATAGCTGGGGATGCTGGGACCTGACAGCTTGACATTCCATGGTGGTGGGGAGGCTTAGTAGCTGGATCAATTAATAGAGATCTACGGTCAGTATATTCGAGGAAGCTGCAGGTAAACAAATTGTAGGGCCTTAAAGGAAAATTACGTGTCAGAGAAGGGAAGAGGAATGGAAGCATCAAGAATTCCAGTCTAGGGGCAGCTAGGTGGTGCAGTGAATAGAGCACTGGCCCTGGAGTCAGGAGGACCTGAATTCAAATCTGGCCTCAGACATCTGACACAAAAACTAGCCATGTGACCTTGGGCAAGTCACTTACCCCCAATTGCCCTCCAAAAAAGCAAAAAAAAAAAAAGTTAAAAAAAATAAAGAATGCCAGTCTAGTTGAGACACACAGACTTTGGAAGCCAAGAGTGGAAGCTGAATTGAAAATGGCTGGATGAGGCAATATGGGTCCAGGTAGCCAAGGAAGAAAGCAAAAGTGGAGCAGGGTAACAACTGAATGATAGGGTGATTCGCTTCATACATGCTCTGCGGGGGTACTCTTTGACAGCATGTACTGGTCATGCCCCATTTTGTTCCTCAATGGGAGGTGGTGTCAAATTCCAGGATTTCATAGCAAGCATAAGTTGCTCATTAGTCAGTGGGTACTCAATAGATGCCCAGGACAGCAAGCTCTTGGAAAGAAGTCCAAAGGAATGATTTTGGCTTGATTAGCTCGAGTGTACATTTTCCCTTCACCTTTTCTTCCACATCCACTCTTGACACTCCTTTTCCTTTTCCCTTCCTTCACATGGACATTCTCCTCTTGGATCCTCATTTGTTGACTTCTTCCCATGTTCCCTCTTCCCCCAATACTCCAACCATGGCTATGCCTCCACCATTTCTTTTAAAAAAGAAAAATTTTAATTAAGATATTTTGTTTCTGTGTAACTTACATTTCCCAAAGTATCTCTTACCTTGCTGTCTTCCAGAAAGCTCTCTCTAATAACAAAGAATAAAAAAGAAGGGAAAAAAGTTTCAATAATTCAGGAAAATGAAATGAAATAATTAAAAAAAAACTTGAGTTATATGCATTATTCCATACTTATGATCCCTCACTTTCATAAAAAAGCAGGGGAAGGTACCTTCTCATATCTTTTCTTTGGGACCAAAGTTGATAATTATAATTTTGCAACTTCACTTTCAATCCATTGTTCCTTCTGTTGTAGTCACATATATAATTTTCCTGATTCTTCCCATTTTGTTTTGTATTAGTTCATATAAGTCTTCTTGTGTTTATCATACTCATTACATGATAATAATCCTTTACATTCATGTACCACAACTGATTTAGTCATTGCTCAACCAATGGGCATCTACTTTAAGTCTTTGCTATTTAAAAAAGCTGTGCTAGAAATACTTTGGCATTTTGGGGGAATTCTTTTTATAATGGAACTCTTTGATGTAAATACTTAGCTATGGAATCACTGGGTCAAAGAATATGCACATTTTATTGACTTTTCCCACATAATTCTTAGCTGCTTTTCAGAGTGGTTGAACTATTTCTCAACTCCACCAACAATGCACTAATGTGCCTGTCTTTCCACAGCCCTTCCAACACTGACTACTCCCATCTTTTGTCATCTTTGCCACTTTGGTAATAAACCTCAGGGTTGTTTTAATGGGCATTTCTTTTATTACTAGTGATCTACAGCATTCTTTTATGTGGTTGCTAGTAGTTTGCAATTCCACTTTCAAGAACAATTTGTTCACATGGTTGGACCATTTATGTTTTGGGGAAATTGCTTCCTCAGTTAATTGATTTAGATGCTGGATATCCCAGAAACCATGCAATCCCAAGCTATCTCATGCCATATTCCATTGAACCAGGCATCCAGATTTGTATGAAAATCATTATTTTTTTCTCCATCACTATTTGTATTACGTGAGGTTTTGAACAAACAGTATGAGGTTTTTAAAAAAGGGTCTAAATCACCCCTCTCCTCAAAAACCCCCTCCTCTATCTCTGTTTACAGAGAAGGATTTGTATTCTGTACTTATTTTGATTCTTTTTGCTGGAGGGGCAAAAGAATGGTGCAAGGAATGTTGGACCAAGAAGCAGGAGGATTGGGTTCAAATTTTGCCTCTGATACTTGACTAGCTATGCTACCATGAGTTAGTTGTGTTACCTCTTTGACCTTATTACTTCATCTGTAAAATGGGAATAATACTCATATTACCAAGCCTTATAGTGCTATAAAAATGTGAGTTATCATTGCTGTTTTATTATTGTTATTATTATTATTATTACATAAAACAGTTTAAAAGAGTTGTTTTGGTATGTCCAGCTTTTATATTTGAAGTAAAATTAGTCTAGACAACTAGCATTTATTGAGTACCTACATGTATCAGGCACTGTGCTGTACGCAGGGATAAGGAACCTTTTGGCCTCTAAGCCACTCTAAGACACAGGTTCCCCACTCCTGGTAGGGGATATAAATACAGTTAAAAAATAATACCTGCCCTCAAGGAGCTTGGAGTCAATTAGGGGAGACAATATGCAAACAATTATGTACCTCTAAGTCCCATATATATGTATACATATATACACTACATGTTTACATCCAGACACATGTACACATTTATATATACATACATATACATAATATATAAATACAACTACTTGCATATATACATATCTATATGTATATAGATGTGGAGGTTTATCTTCAGTGCTCTCTTTTATACCCTCGAGCACCTCTCTCTGCCTTAAGGTATCTAGTGAGCCAAAATCTAATGAGTCAAATTCTACTCTGAAATCTTTCATTCGTGCTATAATGTGAAAAACTGATAACTAAAGATTGGGGTGATCACTATAGCAGACTTAACCACGGCAGCCAATTGCTAATCCCTTTCCTACAACTTATGAGATATGTGGCTACCAGTCATGGAAGTCTTTTATCTAGTATTTTAGAAATGTTCGCCTTTTCCTCCCTCTCCCCCAGTTTTGCTTCAATGGTTCTCTCCCTTCCTTCCTTCCTTCCTTCCTTCCTTCCTTCCTTCCTTCCTTCCTTCCTTCCTTCCTTCCTTCCTTCCTTCCTTCCTTCCTTCCTTCTCTCTCTCGCTCTCATATCAACTGCCCCATCTCTCATAAAGGCACAGTCCCATAGCAATGAGCATTAGAACTTGGGTTACAAATATTAAACCATCCTTCCACATTGCTCATTCTAAGATCTCAGAGACTTCTTACTCAGGATGTAAGTAATTATTGAACTTCTAACCACTCTGTCAAAACCACAATTAAAGTCTATATATGAATATAAGAGGGAGTTGGTGCATTATCTCAAGATGTTCCCAGAAAGGACCTTCTCACTTCTTTTCAAAAGAGGAATTAACCTCTTTGGGCTTTGGTTTCCTAATCTATAAACGGAGGAGGTTGGGTCTTTTCTAGCTCCAATTCCTGAGATCTTATGACCTACTGACCCTTTTATGGCACTGGATGAGCTCATTGTCAAAAAATAGATAATTGTACCCTCTCATCTCAGCACTCTTCAGATGTCCCGAAGGGGCCAAATTGTTTATGAATGTAACACAGTCTGGGGCATTTTGCAAGCTGCTGCATATGCAGGAGGAGACTTCTAATTAGCAGTGAGACTACTTATGGCACCCTTTAGTACCCTTTGAATTGATATTGGGAGGAGACATATTCTTGGAGAGAGACACAGGTGGTGTGGTGCCAAACTTTCTTTGGGACCAACTCTAGGGGAGAGAAAGAGAAAGGCTTTGGAAACTGCAGACATATAGAGGAAGCCAGCTCTCCAGCATGTCCTTGATTTTGAGCTTGTCTCCTTAGAGACTTCAGAGAGGAAATTTCCCCATGGGTAAGATCTGAGCCTCTCTTTTGGTTTGAACTGAGATTTTATTTTGTTCAAATTAGAAGATCTAATTCAATTTTGCGTATTTTTCTGGTGTGTTCTAATCCATATAACTTCTCAGATTTCTTCTTGCTATTTTGTCTGGATAAATGAATTTACTTGGTATTTACTATTTGTGATGGTCTTTTGTGTAGCCAACACTTGACAGGAAGGAGCCAAGTCTGCGGGTATAAATTTGATGGCAACTCTCCCTCTAAAAGAGCCACAAAATAAGAAAGCATCTTTTATTTTGAACCTAATGTCCCCCAGGTCAGCCATACTTAGGGGACAGATAGATATAATTCCAATCCAATACTGCTCTCAGAGAATGGTGAAATGTGTGCTTAGCCTTTAGGTCCTTCTCCTGTTCCCTTCCAGGGCAGGACTCACAATCTTACTTGGAGAGGGTTGAGCAAGATTCCACACATGCCTATTAATGCAACAACAACAACAATAAAAAGCTAACAACAACAACAATAATAATGATAATGAAGGCTAACATTTTTTTTGGAGGGCAACTGGGGTTAAGTGACTTGCCCAAGGTCACATGGCTAGTTTTTGTGTTAAGTGTCTGAGGCTGGGTTTGAACTCAGGTCCTCCTGACTCCAGGGTTGGTACTCTATTCACTGTGCCATCTAGCTGCCCCCAGGGCTAACATTTATAGAATGCTTTTTTTCAGGTATTAAAAGCACTTGCCTATATTATCTCATTTGATCCTCATAATTACCCTGTGAGGTAGGTGCAACAGTATTATCATTTCTTTTTTACAGATGAAGAAACTGAGGTTAAATGATAACAATAATACGTAATATTTAAATAGCTATTTAAAGTTGGTAAAGGTTTTAAAAATATAACCACATTTCATTCTAACAAAAGTCCTGGGAAATGGGTGCTATTATAATAGGGGTTATTAACCTTTTTTGGAGATAATTGACCCCTTTGGCAATCAATTTGGTGAAATTTAAGGGCCCCTCAGAATTATGAATTCTTAAAATCATGTTTTTAAATGCATAAAATACATAAAGAAAATCAGTTTTCCTGAAATATAATTATCAAAATATTTTTAAAAAATCACAGACTCCAGGTTAAGAACCTCAACCCTAGAGGGAGAGGGGGCACTGGAGTTTCTTTCACTGAATTTTAGACATGGAAAAACCTAGACTATGCAAAAACACATAAGTGGGAAATGGATGATTGAGTCCAGGGAAAAAAACTAGCAATCCAGTTGGACTGTATTGTAGAGTGTAGAGTGTATGAGATGAATAATATGAAGTGAAATTAGTGTGCAAAGATAGATGAGATCCAAGATATGAAAGTCCAGGATGAGAAATTTATCTTTGAGGAAGATGCCAAGGGTTTTTGAGCAGGGAAGTTATATCATTACATCTCTCTTTGGAGTATTACCCTTGGTAGCTATGTGGAGGATGAATAGGAAAGGCAAGAGACTTGAATCAGGACATCAAATTAGGGAGCTATTTCAATAGTCTAGGTAGAGGTGATGAGGGAGTGAAGTAGGGTGGTGGCTTCCTGGTGAAGGGAAGAGGACAGATGTAAAAGATGGACAATGAAGAAACAAGGATATCTCCAAAGTTGCTAATCAGGTGATTTAGAATTCAGTTACTGATGTCAGCCCACAGTTTAGGAGAGAGATTAGGGCTCTGTACAGAGATAAGAAGTAATCCATGTAGAGATAATAATTAAACCATTGGAAGCTAATGAGATCATTGACAAGAAGAACAGAGAAAGATGAGGAAAGGGGCCAAGACAGAAATTTGGGGAACAGCTACCCTTTCCCCCAAATTTAAAGCACTTTAAAAATAAGTAAAATAAATTTTTTTCAAAAAGGAACAAAGATCTATTTTGTCTTTTCCCAATTTTCCAACTCCCCTCATCAAATGGGAAAAAAAAATCAACCAAAAATAACACTCGTTTAACAAGTATGCATAGTTGACCAAAGCAAATTCCCTCAGTGGCCGTGGGGATAGCAATACTTAGGATGGCATGGTGACTGAAAGAAAGAAAGAAAGAAAGAAAGAAAGAAAGAAAGAAAGAAAGAAAGAAAGAAAGAAAGAAAGAAAGAAGGAAGGAAGGAAGAAAGGAAGGGAAGGGAAGGAAGGAAGGAAGAAAGGAAGAAAGAAAGGAAGGAAGAAAGAAAGAGAGAAATAGAGAAGGAAAGAGAGAAAGAAAGGAAGAAAGGAAGGAAGGAAGAAAGGAAGAAAGAAAAGAAGGAAGGAAGGAAGGAGGAAGGAAGAAAGAAAGAGGAAGAAAAAGAAAAGAAGGAAGGAAGACTGAGAAAGTAAGATCATTCAGATAAGACAAGAAGCAGGAAGTAGAGACATAGAGGCCTAGGAGGAGAGACTGTCTAGGAGGAGGGAGTGGTCAATGGAATCAAAATCTGCAGTTAAGGCAATAAGGATGGAAATGAGAAAAGGAAGTGTTACCAAAGACTGAATAGACCATTGGTCCTGATTGGGCCTTCTGATTTCCATGTGGATAATGTCTGACTATCTGTCAGACCCCATTAACTAGGTGTCACTTGGTCATCAATAGCACAAGGCTCTTTATAAGGTGTAACAGAATCCCCCTGCCTTATTTAAGCTCATCTTCCCTTGAATGTCATATCCTATCCTCTACTTGGCATTGACTTGAGAGGAAGGAGTGGTCTCAGAAGGAACCCAGGTATATGCAGCTCTTGTTGGACCATTTCTTCAATGTGCTCAGACCTTAGGGCAGTTTGATAATGTAGCCAAAATAAATTGTCTTCCTGTCTCAATACTCGTTATTATGTAGAATATAAGTCACTCCCCAATTGATAAATGATCAAAGGATATGAAATTTTTTTTTGGAAGCAATTGGGGTTAAGTAACTTGCTCAAGGTTACACAGCCAGGTGTTTTTGGGTGGATGCTAAGTGTCTGAGCCCGGATTCGATCCCCAGGTCATCCTGACACTGGGGCTGGTGCTCTTACTCGCTGTGCTACCTGGCCTCCCTGGATATGGAATTTTTTAATGAAGAAATCAGAGCTGCATATAGTACTATAAAATGCTCTAAATCATTATTGATTAGAGAAATTAATATTAAAACAACTTTGAGATATAAGCTCAAACCTATCAGATTGTCTAAAGTGATAGGAGAGGAAAAAGACAAATGTTGAGGGGGGTGTGGAAAAATTGGGACACATATACTGTTGGTGGAACTGTGAACTGTGAACAGATTTTGGACAGCAATTTAGCATTATGTCTAAAGAGTTATAAGACTGTATATCCTTTGACACAGCAATGCCACTATTAGGTCTATTTCCCAAGGTGAGCAGGGAAAAAGGAAAAGAACCCATATGCTCTAAAATATTTATAGGAGCTCTCTTTGTGGTGTCAAAGAACTGGAAATTGAGGGGATGGCCATCAACTAGTGAATGGATAAACAAGTTGTGGTATATCACTGTGATGGAATACTACTGTGCCGTAGGACAAGATGAGTGGATTAATGTTAGAAAAAACATGAAAAGACTTGCGTGAAATAATGAAGTATGAAATTAGCAGAACCAAGAGAATGTTGTATATAGTAATAGAAATATTGTTTGAAGAATAACTGTGAATTACTAAATTATTCTGAATGTTATAAATACTCAAATCCACTACAAAGGGCCTATGAAGGCAGATACTATCTACCTCTAGAGAAAAACCTGACAAATAGAAGTATGCATAGTATGGTTTTACATGTATGTACATATATACATACACACATGTGAACATATACGTGTGTGTCCAATGGTGGCCTTCTCTAGTGTAGGATGGAGAGGGTGGGAGGGAGACAGTTCAGAACTTAAAATATAACAAATAAAGAAAACTAAATTTAAAAAAAGAATAAAATATTGCTTATTATAGCAAGGTCATAGAAAGGAAAGCTTTAGCATTAACATTTTTAGGAGAAGTGCTAGTTATTGGAGCTGTAGCAATTTCACAGCACAAACTGGTTCTTTCTCTGACCTGAGAAGGATGTGTGAGATCTTGATTCATTTTCATAGTCCAGTCCACAGGCAGAGGGAGACAGGACAAGTCTCTTTCTTAGTATCCTAATTCTCCCACAAATCAAACATGAAGGGCAAACTACCCGGCCTCAGAACTCATGGAAGGAAATTATAATCACTCATAAACCAAGACAGAGAAAGTTGAAACTCTAAGATCATCACCAGTGATAGAGTTTTCCTGGATCAATGACTATTCCAATATACTGAGTCATAAGTCTACTGCCATTTCATAATATAATCATGCTGGCATCCTTAGAACATAAGTGGGTCAATATAATGATCAATAGAGTCAGATCCTGATCTGATATAGTCTTAAAAGTTCCTGTTCCTAATAAAAAATGATGGGGAGTTATTGAGAATGGCTGGCTCTCCTGGCCAGTCAGTTTGTGCCTTCAGCCTGGCATCGTGCTGCTCAGTTTTCATACCCATGGAGAATATATCTCTATCTATCTATCTATCTATCTATCTATCTATCTATCTATCTATCT